>NW_025963785.1:0-600000 GCF_023055435.1 Haliotis rufescens
GGTCTGACGGGGACTTTGTGAATGCTAGGCGTGAAGGGGTTTTCTAGGTAACCTCCAAGTGAAGTCTGTCCTTCAGACCCTGAAGCCAGGGACCTATATAACGAATATATCCAATGCAGCCCATGCATGTCTAAAACAGTCTAGATTAATACAGGTTCAGGCTGAAAATGAGGAGAGTCTCGGGACTCCTTATTTATTATATTTTATTAAGATTTTTTAACAACTGTTTTTTTCTGTAAAATATGTTCATTTCAGAGATGTTAGTCCAGTGAAACCACATGGATACCGTCTCAGTGACATCACGAATTTGGCTGTGACCACGGTTATTCGCTAGTTGAAGATTATCCCTATGGCAGATGAAGTTGATGGCGGCATGGGGAGGGTAGAGCTGATTACAATTCTCAGTCTGAAGACTGGAACAAGACCATGGCCACATACAGTGCTCCCAGTAGGAGAGTGGCAATTGAATAGATGTGGTTACTTCCATACACCTGGCTCGGCTGATTTATATTGTTATGTATTTCCACTTCATATACCGAGACACCACACCTACAATGTGCTGGTATACATACAATTCAGTGTTTATAAAGAACATGTGTGTTGAATAGCTGTACATAGCTGGCATCTTCCCAACCCGCTGTCTGGTGCTCGTAGACTCCGTAACTGCTGCCTAACTGAAGTAGTCAACACTACAGACTCTTTATAAAGGCGACCCAGGGCCCTCTCCACAAAGCGATCTTAGCGCTAAGGTCCATATCTTACCATAGACTTACGACAGTCGTAGGGCTAAGGTTGTTTCGTACATCAGGACCCAGGGATCTATTTCACGAAGGGACCTTAGCGCTAAGGTGATCATAACTCCCATATCTTAACATAGACTTACGAAAGTCGTTGCACTAAGGTTGTTTTGTACATCGGCACCCACGGCCCTGTTCCACAAAGCGATCTTATAGCGCCAAGGTGATCATAACTCTAATACTTAAACATTGACTTACGGGAGTTGTCGCGTAAAGATCGCTTTGTGGAACGGACCCAGGGTGGCACAGACTATTCTTGTTTCCTTGCAGCCACAGTTCATTAGCCGGAGGTCGGCGTGTCAGGAACAGAGAACATGGCTCCGTTCCACAAAGCGATCTTAACTGTCGTATTGGTGAATGTTAAAGTTATGATCTAAGGTCTTAACGCAAAGATCGCTTTGTGGATCGAATGCGGGGCCGACATATCTGAATATGGCCTTTGAGATGACGCAACAGGTTGAGACAAATGTAAAACGGCAACGCCAGAGGATAACCAGTTTCGATTATCCGCCGAAACAGATTCTATTGAGCGTAAAATATATGAACGGATCACTGAAAATCAGAGATGACACCAGGACAGGAAATAATGGTTATTTGGAATATGCCACTTTAAGTACAGTCGAACTTCGTTATCTCGTACCCCGTTATCTCGAATGTACCGCTATCTCGAACCTATTCTTCGGCGCCGACCGTCTCACTATATAATACATATACATTTGCGTTTATCTCGAATTTGAGGAAAAAATAACTCGAACCTTGGACTCGGCCCCGACATTGACTTATATAATACTGTTACTTGATCTCTCTGGATGTACCGGCTTCGTTATCTCGAATGTCTCGAAGAGTCAACACGGTCCCGCTAGGTTCGAGAAAAAGGGGTCGGATTGTATACACCGAACTACCGTATGGCTCAACAGATCATTGGGAAGCAATCTCATTAAAATCAGATCTTAGTTCTCGCTATCGCTAAACAAAGATCTGAGGACATCCCATTACGGGTCACGTCAGAACGACCTTTCATCCGACCAATCAAAGCGTCACTTACCAGATCATGAAAGTGACAGTCGGAATGTGTTTTCTGATCATGCAACCTCGAAAACGTTAACACGGGGTATTCCGAACGACAGTTACGGCCCGTACGACTTATTCCGTCAAAATTATCGTCTATCTCTCGCTTCCGTGGGATAGACATTTGAAGGGAAGAGGCGTTGCACAGTACGTGGGAAGCACTGCCATACAATCTTAACCATATATTAGACATCCTGGAATGTTTGTTTGTTCAGTTTTCAAAATTTTAATCGAGAACTGTGTCAACATATTTTTCAAGCGTAGTCTGAAATGGAAGTCGCCAGGTAAAAAAGCGAGTGCCGTAAAGCTCGAGAAAGCTGCTTTCTAATTGGCTGATGTCGACTTCTTGTAAGTCATTTCAGTGGTCGGTGAAAGTTCGCGAAAGGTCGTTCTGACGTGACCCCTAATAGAATGTCCTCAGATCTTTGTTTAGTGGCAGCGAGAACTTAGATCTGATTTTAATGAGATTGATTGGGAGGGAAATTGTTGCTCGGATAATGGTGACTTCCTTGCACGCCGTAGTTGCTTCTCATCTATCAAGGAACGAGAACTGTTCGTTAATACAAAGGAAACTGCTTAGACATACAGACTAGACTCATCCACTCACTGTAATTTAAAATCGTTGACTGTCCGTAAAGAAACCATATTCTATTGCTGACACTGATCTCTCAGTCACCTATTACTGAACTAATTATATGCGCAGGTATTGATGGGTAAGATCAAATTAACAGTTGCTTCTCTGGAACCATGCAGTGTGTTCGTTAGCAAGGACCGTTGGGAATTGTCCTTGGAGAGGGTGTTCTCCGGGCATCTGGTAACACCCCTATACCAATCGATGGTATAAACATCAATAAAGTTTGGTTAGGGATAGAAATTAATATATATCAATGCTACGGACGTGCCAAAATGCCAGGAATCTCAGGTCAGTTCGCGATATCAGAAATTTCGCTTTTGACGTATTAGTGGCATCCCTTGAGACTTTCCTCCCGCATTAAACTGACACGTGGTGATTTAACTGAAATCCTATTAGAGGCAGCTAAATCCCTACTTAAACTTTAATACTAATATCCGTCGGATGAACCTCTTTGGTTCCACTGATTATTTGATAGGTGACCATTGTCCACTTTCTCGAGACAACAACATTTCCATCAATCGACCATGGCATTTGTTTCTGTTCAAGAGATTGCCTCTTAGGAAGGCACTACTGTTATCCTATCAGTACATTTATGTCTTTAGCAAGGCTGCGCGTCCTTCTCTACGTGACTATAGACAACGTCAATTCTAGAATATGATGCCGCGCCTATGACCAAGGTATCGTAATATATGAGACTGTCATGAAGCAGCACATATTGGGCAGACCATATAATGAAGCATCCCCACTGAGATTTGGGCGCTGTTGGGAAATATCAGTGTAACGGACTCCGTCCTGGCTCCAGCAGGGCAGATCAACTGTCTCACAGCACCACCTACAGTTAGCACCGCATGAGAAGAAGGGAATAACTAACGAGGTATGGGAACAGTGCCAGAGAATCTGTTTGTAAAACATTGTGTCATTCCGCCATGGGTGTCTCGGAGGATCAAACGTAGACTAGAACTAACAGAGGACAATGAAACCGCCCTATTTTGGTTCATATTTAGATCTATCAGAGACCATATGATAGATATGGTCTGTTGATCTATGCATTAATATTCAAAATAATAAAACAGCAAGACTGAATAACAAGGGCGATCACTTCAACTTTCCAAGACAACACTTTGCCTTTATGTCGAGCCATATTCGAGCAGTTCCATCCGATGGTGTCTAAAGCTCATAACTCTGAGGTACAATCGAGCATGCCCTTTCAACAAAAATTACAAAGAGCGTCATGCGACTCTTGATAAAAAGTTGTTTGATCATAGTTACATCAGTCAAGGCCTCAGTAACGCTATCAGACACGTTTTTAAATTTTTAAATTTGACGCATCAGTGGATAAAAAATTGTCTGCTGCAATTCCCTGTTTTGTCTTTTTCAGGTGAACAATTGACTTGCCATTGCATGTGTTTTACGGTTGTCACACTTGGTATCATCACAATTTGAAAGTGATTCATTAATATACATGCTGAGGATATTGTACAATGAGGATTTCCCTACGATTGGAAATGGTTTTGCCGATCATATTCAAGTTTAAACATTAATATTTTTTAAAATCTATGCTCTGTTGTTATGAATTAAAAATAATGAATGTATAAGAATAAGTCACCGCTTGTGTAAAGAAAATTCACCTACCGACTGCCCTTGTCAGTTAGTAAGTGAGTGAGAGTGTTTAACGCCGCTTCGAAGCGCATTCCAGTATATCACGGCGTGTCATCTTAATGTGGTAGGAAAGCCCGAAGTGATGCAGGTCTAAGACGTTTACCATTTAGTGGAACCCACGAGCACGGGCATATTGATGACAAACCTAGATACATAATCCAGGCGAACCGGGATTCGAACCCACGACCATAGGTTTCTGGCGTGCCCAAGGGACGCAACGCTGCACAGCGCCTTAGACACACCCCTCATCAGGTAGAGCAGATGACGTCATGAACAGGATTGCGTCTCTCTCAGTAATGCTACGGATACATTCTTGTATAGTATATATAGTATTTATACACAATTTAACAGGCACAGCATATTTAACTGAGGCTCAATATGATTTATATCCTGTTCTTTTATTGCCCTCCATAACCCTCGAGAAACTGAAATCTATCTTGCATCATGTTCGCCTTCGGCTGCACTTCCGGGTTGACCTGGTGAACATGAGTGACGCCCGATAATACATCCTGCATCTGTTTGACAATCTATGGACAGTATTAGATGACTGTTACAGATGCACTCGGGACGTCATGTGTCTTTGGAGATAGAGCGTCACCAAATAGACTGGTGCTTGTTTGCATTAGCACCCAAATATTTCAAAACAGAGGACAACATTTAATTACTATATATTTAAGAGTGTGTGTGTGTGTGTGTGTGTGTGTGTGTGTGTGTGTGTGTGTGTGTGTGTGTCGCCGCGTATGGCTTATGTCCCCTTCACAACAAGGAACATTCTGTACAGATACCAGCTAGACCACCGCACATGCAGTACGTACGCTGGATGCCCTGTTTTGTTTATCTGGTGTGCAGATGTCATTATTTCAATAGTGAAATCTTTTTTGTTTTTGCAAAGAGTGACAAATCAATAAACATTTATCCCTAAAGCTTATGAGCAGGCATTGTCCTGCATACACTGTGAAAGACCCAGTCCCGTTTACTTGTACAAGCTGTACACAGATACGACTCAAGAGATTTTAAATTGGATGCCAAGACAAATTAAGTAATATGGCGGACGCCTAGAGTAGGTGAGTCTGCACCGTCTTACAAGTAAGTGCTCCACTTGATGAATACAGAGTGGGCGTCCAGAAATGACTCTGGGTCTTCTGGACCTAATCTGAACTATCAGACTCATTGAGGATCGACTGCTACACTAACAAGAGTGAACAAATAGAGATTCGATAAACGATTATTCAAATACGAATCCCTGAGAATATACTTATATTGAGTGAATCGCAACGAATCCTGAGCGAGATGTCTCTGGCCTGTAACCATCCCTATGTCTGAACTGCGTACATACTCTCCAACCAGATCAGGTTGCCCGAGAAGCGGACGTGTCTAATTATAGTCATGGCCGAATATATCGCCACTCCTATACATTGGCTTTCGCGCTAGCATTCGACATGTTCGATCACTATTATATATGTAGGTGTTTTCCCAGTAGGAATATGTAGTCGAGAGCGACCTATTGCAAGTCCTGCATTAACACCTTTATGCCTGGAGGCCTGGCCAGTTGTGAAACAATCGACCTGCTCAAACGCCTAAACCAGGTCATCCCAGCTAGCTCGTAGTCGACTAGAGATATGCCTCACCACATTTCCCGCAGTGTAAAAACCCCCAGGGCGAACACAGGGAGGCAGATAACGCTTGTCAGGACCCGCTTTACAAACGTCTGAGGCGTGACCTTTTCCCTCGACTTGGCAGACGACAGTTGCTTGTTGTACAGTTAAAAGAATAGTGCTGTCACGTTGTAAGAGTGGTGAGGTTAGGGAACGACCAGACTGACTGGAGCTGGAATATATGTACACAGTGTGTGCTGATATAGGAGAGTCAGTGATAGAATGTCTGTATGATCCTTCATTCAGTTGCAGGTGTTGTGAAACCCAGGGGAATGGGTTGCTGTTTATATATTGATGAGGTAATACTCAGTAAAAGGGTTTGGGTGCACAGACAAAGCATATCAGCCTTCAGTTTTGAAATTGCTCGATCGTCACTATTTGGAGAATGATAAACCGTGTTTGGTCGCCATGAATGATAGCAACAAGGCATTCTAACAGGATGTAACAGCCCATTGAAACGGGGAACGGATATAAATCCGTACTCTTCAGGAATAAGTTGAGGACTTCTTATTTCACTCTTTGGTGTACGGGGGGCAAGAGTGAGGCATGTTGACGCAGACTTGTGGCTAAGTCCCGCGAGCCAGCAGCCTATGGCCATGGATGATGTTTGCAATAGACTTGGTGCTAGTCGCACATTGCTTGCAAGTATGTTGTAGATGACGCGGTCTTCATACTACTGTCATGACCTTGTCTCAGCAGTGCAGTGTTGTTGAGTTTTACTTGATTATTTTTGTAACACTTCACATACAGGACCATACATAACCTCCATACTTAAACATAGGCTTATAGTAGTCCTAGTGCTAAGATCGCTTTGTAGAAAAGGGCACGGGACTACATATTGAATGTCTACATCGGTTCGCTGTTACCATATGGTGTCTACACATGCAACTGATTTGCCTAGGCTTGCCAGTCGCGAACCATTGGGTTACTAGATCGGTCGCTCAGTGTTCGGGAATACATGACCGAGAAGCTACTCCAAGGCAACTTTTGACAGTTGTACACGGACACACAGTTACCCTGTCAAAGGTTACCAGCCATATAGTGTCCAGAAACCATTAATATTAGACCAGATAATATAATACCAGATGTTACAATCTGTAAGGAAATAGCTGATCTTGAAGGTACCAGATCAAACCTTACCAGCTGTACACTGACTAGAAATCTTTGATCCTGAAGGTAACAGACCAAATGTTACCAGCTCCACACTGCCTATAAAATCTTTGATCCTGAAGGTACCAGACCAAATGTTACCAGCTCTACACTGCCCAGAAATACTTGATCTTGAAGGTAACAGACCAAATGTTACCAGCTCTACACTGCCCAGAAATACTTGATCCTGAAGGTACCAGACCAAGTGTTTACAGCAGTACACTGACTAGAAATCTTTGATCCTGAAGGTAACAGACCAAATGTTACCAGCTCTACACTGCCTATAAAATCTTTGATCCTGAAGGTACCAGACCAAAAGTTACCAGCTCCACACTGCCCAGAAATACTTGATCCTGAAGGTACCAGACCAAATGTTACCAACTCTACACTGCCCAGAAATACTTGATCCTGAAGGTACCAGACCAAGTGTTACCAGCTCCCCACTTCCCAGAAATACTTGATCCTGAAGGTACCAGACCAAGTGTTTCCAGTTGTACACTGCCCAGAAATACTTGATCCTGAAGGTACCAGACCAAGTGTTACCAGCTCCCCACTTCCCAGAAATACTTGATCCTGAAGGTACCAGACCAAGTTTTTCCAGTTGTACACTGCCCAGAAATACTTGATCCTGAAGGTACCAGACCAAGTGTTTCCAGTTGTACACTGACTAGAAATCTTTGATCCTGAAGGTACCAGACCAAGTGTTTACAGCTGTACACTGACTAGAAATCTTTGATCCTGAAGGTACCAGACCAAGTGTTTACAGCTGTACACTGACTAGAAATCTTTTATCCTGAAGGTACCAGACCAAGTGTTTCCAGCTGTACACTGCCCTGACATCTTTTATCCTGAAGGTACCAGACCAAGTGTTTCCAGTCGTTTCCGGCCTTAGCCTATGTTGAGGTATGGGAGTTACGATCACCTTAGCGCTAAGATCGCTTTGTACAACGGCACCCATAATATTATGTCAATTTCCGCGACCCGCTCGGGATATCACCATGCTAATAAACCTGTAGCGTTTAGTGTTTCGAGTGTAAGGCATTGAAAATGTCGTCTCAATACGAATAGGTAAATACCTCTTTCCTTGCCTTTTTACATTCATAACCAATATTTTTTAGTATGATCAACTGTAGGAACTGGTGTCCTTGATACGGTGCCTCCGTTTTCGGAACTAGGGCCACTTCTACTGAAACTGAATGCTGATACCTGACCTCCTCATATATAGCAGCTGTCTTGACAAGGCGGTCTCATCGATTACGGATAACCAGGTATACCTTGCATATCACCCGACACATAATCAACAAGAGCTGATTTCTGTGCAGCTACAAATCAATATCAAAATTGTTCCTCGAAAAGGAAACACATTGTACCAATGCTACATTACTAGGGTAGAATGTCGGATCATACTCCGGAACTTCTTGTATTCTTGTATATGTACTATACAAAAACGCCAAGGACTACCCGATTCGTTCACATTACAGTAATGACAGATTAACTAATAGTAATACGAAAGAATCTGTTGGTCTTTAACTGTTTTGAGCAGTAGACATGCGATTGTGTTCTATGATAATTTTCTCGGCTTGTAATGATTGTCCAAGAATGAATCTGATCTGAGTCTCACTGTTCAACCATCACTAATGGTTATGTCATGTCGGTGTTCACTTTACTTGTTAAAGGCTACTTTCAAACATTGTGTGACTACATTAAGAGCAGTTGCCGGGCACCATACCTGCAGCCATGCAATAACAGTCACCAACAGAGTGAGTGAGTAAACTGGGGTAATCTTGGAACAGTATTTCAGTTGCCCTGTCACGGCGGGTCAACTGTATGTGGGATGAAAGCTCGACATGGGACAGGTCTTGTTTACATTTAACATGGGTATGGTGCTGACACACCTGGGAACATAATCAGGGGGAACCGGCCCAAAGGTCGCAACTCTGTGCAACGAATAGCAGCCCCTCAGACACTGACTAATAGAGACGCATGCAAACATGACTACGACCGTAACAAGTGTTATATTTGGGATAAAACGTTCTTAGCAAAGTACAAATTCTAGTACTTTCTCGGGTTGAGTCCCATCTGGGATTCGAACCCACACTCTCAGAGTGAGGTACCTAATCGCCAGCACACAAAATCAGCGATCTAACCCACACAGCCATCGACAGGATAAAACATATGGATGAAAATAGTCCTCAAATTTATTATTGTAAATAAAACTTTATCATCATAGCTATTTAAAACACATATTATCTTCCGGATTGGTGAATGTTTAGAACAACTTCGTGGTCCAAGCCAATCAATGGCGTCAAGTACCCGCCAAAACCGTTCGGTTCGGTCGATCGCTCCTCTCCTACTATCCGTTGACCATTATCAAATTTCTTCTCTTTTCGAGGTTAAATTAAACCATTTGGGGCATAAGTAATCTCTTTAAATGGTGTTGGTTGGTTGGACGGATTGTAAAACAGAATGAGTGTGAGCACTATTGTTAACGTTGGAGAAACTTTGATGCTGCATAAGGAAAATCTGAAGTAAATTTTCTGAACAGCCGCTTTCGTGCTTACTCATATAACTTATATATATCGCCTACAAAAGTCTTCCCTATTCCTTACAATACGTAGACTTGGGAGGATTTGAGGATTTGAGTACGTAAGTCTACACACAGAGGTCTTAATGTCACTGCGCATATGGATCTATAAATAACTAGCCATATCAATTTTGGTCATACGTTCTACCTAATGTTCTAACATTGAGTGTAGGCCTGTCTGAAGTCAGTTCTATGTCTGAACATATGTTTGAGAATGCCAATTTTTTAACCCCCGTCCCGCGCTGAATCCCAGATACGATCCTATTTCACTCTGAGTCTCATTGCTCACTCCTTAATCCCGAATACAATCTTAAAACAAATCTTAAGAAAATGAGAAAAGTGTACGATTAGAATTAAAATCACTGACAAAGACAAATGTCTTAATTGGGCCTTAGGACATTTTTACGACCATTCTTTTTAAAAATGTTGACTCTGCGAACCAAATGCGATTTTATTTGCGTCCCTTGTCACTGTACGTGGAGTCCCGAATACCCTCCAAATAGACCGAATTCCTGAGTACAAAAAAGGGTTGGCAGCCTCAATGACATGTTTCCGAAAAGGCCAAAAACTACAACGAAAATGGGTTATAAAGGCCTATACTGAACTACAAATTTGCACAACATTCGGTGATCAATCTTTTAAAAAAACAGGATAGTCGAGGATGGAATTAGTATTGAAGCCAAACCGGCAAATTGTACGATGCTTGAATATTATTTATCATTACCAATAGTACCATCAACCGTTGTTCCAATTTTGTTTCAAAGACCTTGATCATCAATGGCCGTGCCATTATAACGAGCTGCACGGCGTCAGTCAGAACGCCGATGGTATTCTGGATCAAAACCAGAAAGCCCCAGTCATCAAAGCCAGCCAGCAACACAAAGGTTTCGCCGAGGAGATGTCTGATCCATAGCCTCGGCGATAGTCCGATTGAACGAGCCAGAGACACTCGTGCGATCGCTCGTCAGCACTGCAGATCTACCGGAAATAGCACGAGGCCCACAGTCAGTCAGCGAAAAGCAGACATGGGGCACACAGTGAGATGGAGCTAAGCAGGACTAACAGATTGTCACTCTCGGTAGGTAGATTTCGTTGCGTTTTGTAGCGATAATTATGTGCCAGCATGGTGAACACTGCAGTACATATTATTTCCAATGTTTATTTTCTTTGTATGCGATCATTACAGCTTTGTTCAGAGTTGGCCAGTGCCCGATCGTGTTCCTCAGCTTGTAGGCAATATGGCGGCATGTACTGGGCCCTGCTATCGCTAGTCGAGGGCCATGTGATTTCAGTCGATGACTTGGCTTTAGATATAAATACGCGCAATGGTTGTTCGCTGCGAGTAACTAGAGACTAGACGTTCAGCGTTGTCTTTGCTGACTCGTGGCGTGGTTTGGACAGTGTCAGGTCGGTTATTTATCGTCTGCTCTTGTGGTATTTAACTGAAGTTATATAGGATTATTTAGCTTGTGTTATTCAGGCCAATTTAATTTTAATCTCAGAAAATAAATGCGGAATGAAATTGAAAATTTTGTATGCTAAGTCGTGGTGTTTTAATTACACTTGTTTTTGAAAATAGTAAGTGCATGTTGGTGTCATATAAGAATTTCTCCAACAGTTGGCAAGTGTGGAAGTTGCCAAGAGGAGTGATTACATTACTTCATCTGAGGAGGACATGCTCATACTTGCCTATACAGTTTAGGCACATACCATTCTAATTCTATATGTACATCTAGTGAACAATTATGATATATTGCTAGGACATTTATTTACTTGTTATATATGCTCAAATGTGTATGAAGGTAGAATTTCCAGTTTGGTAATATATATTGAGTTCTGTATCTTAGGTCAAGGTCATCGAGAACTTGTATACTTACTATAGGTATATCCACAATGAGTTCATGCTCATTTTCAGTTAACATTAATTACTGGTTGTTATGAAACTGAACATCAGAAATGATGTACAATTATGATATATTGTTAGGACACTAATTTACTTGTTATATATGCTCAAATGTGTATGAAGGTAGAATTTCCAGTTTGGTAATATATATTGAGTTCTGTTTCTTAGGTCAAGGTCATCGAGAACTTGTATACTTACTATAGGTATATCCACAATGAGTTCGTGCTCTTTTTCAGTTAACATTAATTACTGGTTGTTATGAAACTGAACATCAGAAATCAATACCATTCGATGACAAAAAATGGTTATGACTTTCAATAAGAAAATAATATATGTGCAACTTGTTAAATGTTTTGCACATATGCCCTGCTTGATGGATAAGTTTTGCTATATACGTGATACATAATTATAGTTTTGTCAAGTTTGTTTCAGTTGAATGATCAAAATCTGTAGCTGAACAAATCAGATGTTTCAAATAAAATTGGCACTTACCAAAATATAATGTTGTTGGTTACTCGTGTTCATAAGAGGTCTGCAGGAAGTGTTATACTACCGCCTCTAGCTTTCATTTTGTCTGCAACTCCACTTTTTGAGTGAGTGAGTGGGTGAGTAAATCTTTGCATCTAGGCACTGACACAACCTGATGTGAGGATCATCATGGCTGTTATATACATGGCGGTGATGGGCCTTGACCAATTAAACCTGTGGTTGATATCGTGAGCATAAGCCCAAGGACACATAATAACCAAGGACAACCAGCAAAGCCCACTTTATTTGGGTCTTACAACAAACATGGAGCTCTCCATTGGGAGCCATTTCATGGACTCTGCTTTCAGCAGATATTTCTGATGAATGTGGTTCGGTATTCATCGCTTCATCTCTTTTCAAGCTCATGCATGCTATTATTGTTAAGTGTAGCAGTGTTAGAAACTAACAGTTTTTGTCCACTAGTCCTTACAATGATAACATATAGCAAAACCCTTAAAATGGGCCAATATCTACTAGTCCTTAGGATACCTTTACTATTGGGCAGTTTGGTAAGGACTACAGGACCAGTGCCAATTTCTAACGCTGTGTAGATCAATTTGATCATGATTATTTGCAATGATACAGCAGGTATGCAGTACATATCACAGTTTGTGTTGTTCAGTGCTACTTGTTATTGGTATGTTTCACCCTTGTGGAGATTCTGGTCCATAACAGACCATGATGTCAATCACTGGATTGTCTGGTGCAGACTCGACTATTTATAGACCGCTGTCATATAGCTGGAATATTGCTGAGTGTGACGTTAAAGAACAAACTAACCAACCAACAACCATAACAGACCACCATTGTTCTTGAATGAGCTGGTGAAAATATGGACAATGTATTCTGTCCTGGGATTCAGCTGTCTTTGTCCCTGATGACGTAGATCATTGCTCGGAATTCACTGGTTTTACAGACACAATTCTGATTGTTTACAGGACACAATAGTGAGTTGAAATATCGTTTACTGTGGCATGTTACAATATTCACTTACACTATCCTGTCTTCATATTTATATTTCTTGTCAGTCAACTTGATCTGTCCATCAAGTTCTTTTTTAGTCAACCTTTGATATAGGCTTGTTTAGAGGGATCTGATGTAGACATTTATACTTTTATTCTGATGTTCACATGTAGAATTAAGGGGGTAAGATCAGATTACAAAATATCACTGCATGGAGGTGACTGCAACAGTGACATCTTGATTGTAGGGCCCATTGGGAAGTTGACGGCTGTGTGCATTCAATAAGCAGATAAACATTACATGTGTTCAGATTTGCGGGTTTTATTGAATATTTGATGTCGGGGGAAATTGCTTTTGGAACTGACAACGTTATCTGGAGGTTTCAAATGTAAAAATATTGAAGTACATTCAGTCATCAATAATTTCCGGAAGCACTCTGTCTCTCTATGTGAATTCTTACAATCATGAGACTGACATTACACCATTTTGGAACTGCTAGACCTTGTATTGTGATGACATGTTATTACGTTGGAACCTGCTCCTGTGAAAGCTGAACGCACTTGGTTAGCAGGATGTGGAAAAAACCATTTAAATCTAAGTTTTTCTGATAAATATTTATCAAACTGAAATATTTGATCAACAATCCCATTTCACCAAGCCGAATGTCATTTTTTTCAAATTTGGGATTGAGCTGACAAAAAGATATTTTTAAGAAACGTATTCATGCACAGTAAGCATGGTGAGTACAGTAGTTATTTCTGGGCTTCTATAGTTCTAATACCATTTAATCATGTTTTTCAACCAATCAGATTTCCGCACAATGTCGTTGATCACTGTACAATGATAAGATACATATTCTTTGCATTCGTAGTTAGGGATTTTGCGATACATGTGTCACATGATACGATACATATCTTGATACAGAAGCCATGATGCTGTACGAATCCCAATACTGCTTATACACCATTTTGGCCAGAAAACCAAGTCATGACTGAGAATAGAGTCCATAGACTCACTCATAAAGGTAAAGGACAACTGACTAATACCCATCAAAGTCAAGTCAACTATTCTGTAAGAGAAAATAATAAGAAACAAACAAGTTTACGTACTGTTTTATGGTTTCGCAACTCAGAGACGACCATGAAGGTATGAAGAATTTAAAAAATACTTTGTATGTGCTCATTGATCATGTTGATGTCGATGAAAGATCCAAATTAAGTGGACTGGGTATTGTATCATGAATCATGACATACGACTCATAGTTATCATTAATGAATTGAGTGTGTGGAGTGTATTACTCTTTGAACATTATAAAGGCTCAGAGTTAAACGTGGGCTACTGAACACCCGGAAGGGCAGGACTGATGAAGTAGTCTGAACTATTTGTGGACTAGTTGGATTGTTCTCATTGTGTCTAGCCCAGCACATGCTGTACCATATGCCAAAACCAAACCCACACAGGTCATGGGCAAAACATAAGGTCTGATCTTGCATCTTTAATGTGGTAGAGGCTGTGTGTGCATAATGTCTGTTGCTGGAGATGTCATTGTACTAGTCTGTGAAGTATACCATGAAAGAAAGTAAGATCTGAACAACTTTGGACTTCAAAAAATAGCCACCTAGCTTAGTTTCTTTGTTCTGTCCCAGTCAGAGGCATCTTCAAATACTTGGCTTATGATTGATAGAAAATGTTCATATACTGATACATCAATGTTGTATCAATGTGGGTTATGGATATTTTGGATTTTGTTTTTATTACAATTGTAATATTACATATTAACACTTCAGTCACCACAGTAATAGAAACTAATAGTTTTAGTGCACTAGTCCTTTTAATGATAACATATAAGCAAAACCCTTAAAAATGGCAAATTTCTACTGGTCCTTATGGTACCTTAACTATTGGGCAGTTTGGCAAGGACTATAGGACTAGTGCCAATTTTGATCAACATTACGTAAAGTCAGGGCACAGAACATTGAACAGAAGAACAGTTTGCAATCTTTGCCAAATGTCCAAAGTCCAGATCAAGTTATATTTCTTTTGGATAATCACTGTTAATAGGCTCAGCTTATCAAGGTTATTAGTCGATATGTTAAGACTAAATTCTAAGAACACAGACACTGAAAGGCAAGTTGAGGCTTGTAGACACTAATGTTGTGGGCACATGCGGTTACCTATACATCATTGTACAATAACCTACTCGCCTATTTTTTGACCACATTCCTGAAGCCCTGGGCCCCGTTCCACATAGCCATCGTAACTCTGAGGTGATCGTAACTCACATACTTTTAACATAGACTTTCGACGGTTGTAGTGCTACAATCACTTTCTGTAACTGGGCCCAGGCCAGGTCTTAACTTAGTGATTGATTTGAATTTTATTGGAACATGTTGAACAGTAGTTTGAGATGTCATAGTGTGTCAGCTTGTACTGTGAAATAAAGCCAACTGTGACACAGGATGTGTAGATGACTGTCACGAAGTGAATCCCCCGATCACAGTCATGGTGCTCTATATCTTCAGGGCCAGAATTTTGTTAAACCCACTCTTACCCTGGATCTCTTTCTTTAGTTCTTGCGATCACAAATCCCCCCCCCCCCCCTTATTTTTATAACATTTTGCCAACCAATCAAACTTTAACATAAGGGAAACAGTAAGGGAGGTAACTTGAATTACCTAAAAACCTAAGTCACCAACAGTTTTAATGGACATGGAGACATCTCTTCCATCGCAAGTCTTTTTAGGGCTTTCTTTTACATGTCAGTCAGTTTTTAATCGTTGAATTTCTGGCAATCTTGATCATAATCAATGGGTCTGGACAACCCAACATTGAGGTTTGTAACTCGCATTCAGATTGGTATGCTAGACTTAGTAGTGTAGCCAATCAAATTGGCAAATGGAAATTAAGGGCGGGTAATTTGAGATTGCGAGAACTACGGGGATGGGTCCATGGGTTAGTGGAGGTTAACCGAAATGTGAACCCTGGAGATATAGAGGAGTAGGTGTGGTGCTGACAGACCAAGGATATTAAATGGAGTTCATCTGGCCTTCAAACCCATGATCAGCAGAGCCTGGCATGTCTAAGGGCCACAACTCTTCTCGGTGACTTGCTCTGCCTAAGACCACTATGTTACAACTTTGATCATGATAGGTCATGTTATAAATTTGATCAGTTAGAGATGATGCATGTTTAGACAAATGGACTGATTGAGGCTGCTTTTTGAACTGGAAACACAATCTGAGCCAGAGCCAGTTTGATCCTGTCTGCTGTTGGGAGAAATTACTGACTTTAAGATGCAAACTTCTATAATTGGACAGGTTATTTATTCCATAGTACATAAACTAGTTCATGATCATATATAGTGAATATATTCTGAATTTCATTCATTTTTAACACATTGAATAACATAAACAAGATCATACATTTCTAAGCAAGAAGCAAGAACTATCACAACCTTTAGCAAATTGACAACATAATCCACTTGGGTGCATTTCTCTTTGTAAAGAATAAATTTATAGGAATTGTGATGTCCAGCATTGTCCAATGTGGTGTGGAGTTATTTTCCAATCAAACCCTGAAAACTGATAATACTGTACAATCAGATGATTTCCTGTTACGAGTTAATATATGGTGATCTACAAACAGAATGTATGGTTTAGGTTGGCTTGTTGATATATTAATTGTTTCATGTTTGAAATAGTTTCACAATTCATGTTAGATATATTGACTTTAAAGTAGACTGGCTTACTATCTGACTTCCAGTTTCAGTTATTTAGGTTTGGTGTGTTTGAAGTTCACTATCACTGATAAGTACAAAGTAAAGCATCGTCTGTTTTTTCTGTAAAAGAGTAAACAAGTACATGTAATTAACTGAGAGAGTAAATGTTGCTTGGGACATCAGCGACTCAACCTTTATAGATAGACCCCGGTGTCTTGGACCCTTTGGGACTAGGCCCCGTTCCACAAAGTGTTCTTTGTACTACAACTGGAGGGGCGGTCGGGTAGCCTAGTGGTTAAAGCATTCGCTCGTCACGCCGAAGATCCGGGTTCGATTCCCGACATGGGTACAATGTGTGAAGCCCATTTCTGGTGTCACCCGCCGTGATATTGCTGAAATATTGCTAAAAGCGGTGTAAAACCATACTCACTCACTTACTACTACAACTGGCATAAGATGAAAACTGAGTGTTAAAGAATGGTTGCCTTAGTGCTGAGATTGCATTGGGGGACATGGCTCAAGGTTCAACACATCTGACTTGACCAACCGTCCTGCATAGCAATGCATAGGTTATCAGTCTTTGATGGTTCACATATTATGATTAGGCCATTTAACAAGGAAATACAAAATCTAACTTGGCTAAGAAATAGTAAGATGTTATTTTTCTAAAAGATGACTCTAAGGACTATAAATTGATTTTGAGACAACAAGAATTTGACACATCCAGCTTGACACATCCAGATAAATATTGTGATAAATATAGTAAGAGTTTACTGGGACTGGACTGTATGTTGGACACAACTGAGGATTCAACACAACCATATTTTAGACAATTGGGTTTGACTGTATAGATACTGTGTTGAGAGGACTGGATCACAAAGGTCACTGGTATCATGTCCTGCTGTTGTACGTAAAAAGAGGAGACTTACGTGGAATTTGTAGGCATGTAGCTGATCATTAAGATTACAGGAGAACAATGTCAGTGCACATTTTCTGAGAAAGCTATGGTAGAGAGTTCCATTGTTAGACATTCTTGTAATCAATAATCAGCAGCTTCTGGTCAACACTCAAAACCATCCTCTTCAAAAGAGCACATGGTTGAGCAATTTTCATCAGGGAGTATCTTGATATGAAGAGCTATTTAAATCTAATGTATATTCTTTTTGTATTTCAATAATTAAAGATAATGAGATAAGCATGATAAGATAATGTTTTTTACCCTGAGGGAGAATGGGCAACATATCTCTTCAAATATGGGCAACATATGTCATTAAGCAGTCTAAAATCTAAGTCTATTTGATCACTTGTCCCTATTCTGCCTATGATGACATGTATATAGGAAAAACTTAAAGTTTCTACTTGTTCTACATGTTCTATGGCTGCATCCACAAGACTGAATTTTGCTTGGGACTGTAGTATTAGTGCTAGATCTGCTGCTCTCAACATGTTGAAAAACATTGCCTATAAGACACCCAAGTCTCACAGTCTTGTGCTATGTTTTCTAAAGCAAGCAGACACATAGTCAGTGCTTGCCTTGGGAAATGTGCTTGTGGTACAAATATTCAGAGTTCCGAACATTTCCTGCTCGGCAGCGATGTGATGTAAAACTCAAACAGCCTTTTCAATTCATGTGTACGTTCGGAAGGTAACATATATGGAGAGGGTGGTGCTGCTGTGATGTGAAATGGCAATCTTCTGGCAGCAAACAATGTACCAGTGACTGGCATTCTTTAAACTGTGGTTGCAGTTGCACTGAGGAGCGGACATAGAAGCAGGCATATTGATTGAGCCAAGGCTCTGTAGGAAGATACATGTTTGTCAGGACCAGCCATTAACATCCTTGATACCTGTGCAGTATAGCAGAGAGAGAATGTGGTGATGGAATGGAGATCTTTCCTCAAGCCATGAATTATGTCTTGATACAATTGTTTTTTAACTGTTAGTTTCAGTTTGTGTTGTACTTTTTGATATTGTTCCTGTAGCTGTTGGGGTTATTTTTGCTGCATTGGAATTGTGAGAGACATGTTAGTTTATGGCTAAGAACATGTCACAGATTATATGCAAGGTGACTAACCAAACAACTGTGTGTTTATGTTTCAAAAAAACAAATTAATAAAACCCAGCCTGTGTCCACTACCAGACTACTGGGACATGATTGGCTGATGTGTGTGGGCGGGGCTTATGTTGCATGATTGGCTGATAAGAATGGACGGGCTGGTGTTGCATGATTGGCTAATGAGAGTGGACGGGCTTGTGTTGCATGATTGGCTAATGAGAGTGGACGGGCTGGTGTTGCATGATTGGCTGATGAGAGTAGGCGGGGCTGGTGTTGCATGATTGGCTAATGAGAGTGGGTGGGCTTGTGTTGCATGATTGTATGATAAGAATGGGCGGGGCTTTTGTTGCGTGATTTGTTAATGAGAGCGGATGGGCTTGTGTTGCATGATTGGCTAAAGAGAGTGGACGGGCTTGTGTTGCATGATTGGCTAATGAGAGTGGACAGGCTTGTGTTGCATGATTGTATGATAAGAGTGGGCGGGGCTTTTGTTGCGTGATTTGTTAATGAGAGTGGACGGGGTTGTGTTGCATGATTGTATGATAAGAGTGGGCGGGGCTTTTGTTGCCTGATTTGTTAATGAGAGTGGACGGGCTTGTGTTGCATGATTGTATGATAAGAGCGGGCGGGACTATTGTTGCGTGATTTGTTAATGAGAGTAGAAGGGCTTGTGTTGTATGATTGGCTGATGAGAGTGGGTAGGTCTGGTGTTGCATGATTGGCTAATGAGAGTGGACAGGCTTGTGTTGCATGATTGGCTGATAAGAGTGGGCGGGGCTTGTTTTCTGTGATTGGCTGATGAGAATGGGCGGGGCTTATGGTACATGATTGGCTAATGAGATTTGGCGGGCTTGTGTTGCATGATTACACTGAGTGGTGTCACTGGCTTTGAATCATCTACAGTTTATTGTGTTAGTAATTAGATGAGTAGTTTGTGGAGTTGTTATGCTAACTGATATGTTTTTTATTAATTGACTTATATGTTTAAGATAGATAGATAAAAAAATCAGTATTCATTAACTCTCTGTGAGATTCATTGTAACAGATATGTATGTCAGAGAGTGTTTCTTGGGTATGACATTATGACATTACTGCAATGTTTTGTTTTGAGATATTCCTCATAATTCTATTCAAAATGTCATTTTGGTCTAATTATTATGTATTTCCGTTGAGAAAGTAATAGCACTGAGGATTTTGAGTAGGTGAGGTGAATTGATTTTCTCATGCCAGACCAACCTATTGACAGATTTAATTAAAATGTCAAAAGGCAGGGGCAGGAAAAAAACAACTGACATAAAGATCTTTTTTCAATAAAACACTGCATCATTTAAGGATTATTTTATTTGTTTACTTTGCAAAATTTAGGTAGACTCATATCATTCATGTAATAAGCATGCTAAGTTAAAACAAGGAAATGTGCTTTTTTGTTTTATTTAGGAACTATTCTTTTGCACGTTTTTGATCACTGGGTTTCACTTATTCCTCCAATGCCAGGTTGTCCTGTTCATGTTAATATTGTGAACTTTATATATTTTATTTATTGTTTGTTGTCATGCCACACTCAGCAATATTCTGCTGTATGATTGCAGTCTGTATTAATTGAGTCTGGGCCAGACAGTCCTGTGATTGATGTCATGAGCATTGATCTATGCAATTAGGATACAATGACATCAACCAAGTCAGCGAGTCTGACCACTCGATCTGACCGATACCTATGGAAATAAACACAAATGGGTGACTGTCATTGCCTTGGTAATGTCCTAATAATAATAATGGCTGTCATATCTGTCGATGTTTCTCTGTTGATGCTTGTGAAAACATAAGAACTGACAAATGACAAAACATTGTGTTTTGAAATGTTATGGGTTAGGATAATATTGCCCCCACACAGAATATTGAACTATGTGCTAGTCCCATGCACCTACTGAAGATAAATTATTTGTCTGAAAACATACGAGGTAATTTTAGAATGGCACGATCATGTGGGCATGATGGGACAAAAAGCAAAAATATTAAAATCAATGGCATCATGATTTTTGAATTTTTGTAATTAGTATTAAATATACACATCTTCCAGAATGCAATACAACACTATTCAGCAGGTAAGCAACAATACCCTTTCGATATTCACAAGAAATCTCTGCTAAAATTAGAGTTGATTGTACAATTGTACGTCATGAGTTTATGAATCACAATCTAAAAGTGATGATATCAGGTGCTCACGAAAAGGTGAGCATGACTTTCACCTACGGTGGAACCTGTCTGACCTATCTTTTCCTAAAGTTTGTTTAGTGAGATAAGTTTTGTCATGTTTTATAAGAGGGCAAGAGTCGTCTAAGGCGCCGCAATTCGCTGTGCAGAATTGCGTCCTTTGGGCACGCCAGAAACCTATGATTGTGGGTTCGAATCCAGGTTCGCCCCAATTATGTTTCTAGGTTTGTCAGCACCATACCCGTGCCCGTGGGTTTCACCGAAGTGGTAAACGTGTTAGACCTGCATCACTTCGGGCTTTCCTCCCACATTAAGCTGACACACCGTGATATAACTCGAATAATGTTAAAAAAGCGGCGTTAAACCCAACTCACTCACTCACACATGTTTTATAAGCTTGTTGTATGAGGTATCTCCATAATGCCATGACTATAGGATCTGGAATTGATGAACTGCTGCTTGATGTGTACTGTAAGCATGTTAAATATCTCTAACCAGTGATTAGACAACATTCTATTGGGTCATGCTGTTGTCATGAAAGTGTTGGTGGTGATTGGACTGAACATGAAGTTGTGTCTAGCCCAGTATTTTAACTAATTAGACATACAACATGTACTGCTTTGAAAGATAACCTATTTGGAAGTACTATTTTTGTTGGCATATTACCTGTCTCAGTGAATTCAGATGAAAATTCGGAAAGATCTGTGGTTTCTATATTCAGATCTTCCTTTTTTCTACCCAAATACTGTTAGAGCTTCCTTGGCAATATCATAACAACCTGATATTCCCAACTGCCTTTTTGGTTGCAAGAATATACTCTGATACTGTCATTTTAGGTTGCCATAAAATCAATACTATTAATATTTTATTGTAACCATGGTAACTAGCAAACTTTTCTTGCTATAAAACTTAAGTTAAAATGAATCAGTTATTACTAAATAGGGAAGAGGTTTATGTGTATTTTTCTTTTTTTGCAGAGTTTGGTTGCTGAGGAATGAAAAAGTGGTAAGAAAATGGATTGCATTCGACAATCAAGTTCAGATCTGGATGTTCCTACCCCAACAAAAGATGAACCAGTTACATCCAAAACCTATAAGAGTCAAACAAATGGTGGACAGAATACAAACGATGTAGATCAAAACCCAGGACTACCTGCTGGCACTATTGCAGGTTCAGAATCCAGAGATTGTGCTACGCCAACAGTGGATGAAAACTATTCAGTTCTGGATTGCCCAACACCTACTCTTGATGAACCTGTTGAACAGTATACTGCCAGTTCAAATGTGAGTGATCTGACAATCAGTGACGTCAAGTGCAAGCTCTTTGTTAAGGATGATGGTGAAGGCCAGTCTGAGATTCTACTTTCAAAAGTAGAGGGAAGAGATGTTAAAGATCCTGGAAGTTCTCAAGGACCTGTGACTCTTGGGGAATCCAATTCTCAGTGTCAGGATGTGTCAGATGGAAAGCTAGCAGATGAGAACAGCGAGGACAAGGAACCTATGAAAGATGGATCTGGAAGTCAAGGTCTTGAAAGGAAGGCACTGGTTGTAGAAACGGATTCAAAGATACCTAATCTTACCAAAACCCTTTCTAATGAAAGTCATGATAGTAATGAACCCCACAAACAGATTGTTGTCACATGCAATGAAGATCAGTTCACTTGCAATGAATGTGACTTTACTGGAAAGGGTCATCACTTTGAGGAGCACCTGATGTGCCACCTTATCCAGAAACCTTATCAGTGCCTGTACTGCAAAGAAGCTTTTGCTTCAAGAAAAGAAGTTGGAAAACATCTTTCTACAATGCACAAGGGAAAGAAACTGAACTGTATGTTGAAGGCTCTTAGTCGAGCAAAGAATCTAATGCTTGAGGCCAAAAAAACTAACTCTTGTGTCTTCTTTGCACTTGTTTCTGGAAGGGAGTTGTCTTTAAAACGTAAACTTTCTGTGGATTCAGTGGGATCTGTTGGCACTCTCTCCAGAACTTCTTCAGGATCAGATAGCTCTGAACCTTCTAAGTTGACCAAGCTACCAAGCAAACCGACATTGTGTGCGAGTGAAAATAATTCCTTAAAACCGAAGAGACGTGAAAGTAGTACCAGCAAAGACAGAACCATGTCTTTTGAGGATTTAGGGGATATTACTGGTGGTATCAAGGAAGCACAAGAAGATGTTGGTTCTATTATTTGTCCAGAAGGTGAAAAGAGAGCAAGTTCAGAAGAACTTGAAGAGAAATCACCAGATGATTCCAAACATGAGTCAGACAATGATAAAATAGAGCATGGGACATTAGAAGAAATCAATGAAAACCGAGAGGAACTGAAAGTCAGTAAAGATCATGGCATCGGTACTGATGTTTCTGAGAATGAAGCCAAAGATGAATTTATGGTACCAATGGTTACCAAAGATCAAGGACATGCTTCAGATCATGAGCTACCAGAAGTGTCAGATACTGATGTGACATCAAATGATACATCAGACAGTCAAGGGAAGGAAACAGCATGTCTTGTTTCTAAGGATGATGAGAAAAAGGAAGTGCCAGAAGATGATTCTTCAGGCCATACCCTCACTGACATTGTCAGTCATGTTCCTCATACTCATGCTTCTGATGACAATATGAGATCAGAGTCACTTACAAGTGATGATCCTGGTAGGATTAAGAAATCTGAAGAGGTACAAGGAAGATCAGATAAGGATGTCCCTGAGTGTGGTAACAAGGATAATGAGAGACATGAATTTGGGATATTTGTGAAAGGTGATATTGGGCAGGTTGTGTCAGCTTCTCCTAAAGACATTGATGAGAAGGAAGTGTCAGATGAAGGGGTGGTAAATGTTTGCAATGAAGTGTCATCAGCTGCTGAGGATGATGATCACAAGGAAGTGTCAGATCGATTCGAGGAAAATGATATTAAAGAAATGTTAGATGTTGAGAACAGTGATAAGAAGGAAATTTCAGCTGATGGTGAGGAACATGTTCAAAAGGAAATGTCGGCTGATAGTGTGGACAGTGATAAGAAAGAAGTTTCAAGAGATTGTGAGATCCATTCAATTGAGAAGAAAGCTTCAGGAAATGGTGAGAGCAATGATAAGAACGTTACAGGTGATGGTGAGGACGGTTCAGTTGAGAAGGAAGTTTCAGGAGATGGTGAGATCTGTTCCATGGAGAAGGAAGTTTCAGGAGATGGGGAGGACAATCATCAGAAGGAAGTTTCAGGAGATGGTGAGGACAATCATCAGAAGGAAGTTTCAGGAGATGGGGAGGACAATCATCAGAAGGAAGTTTCAGGAGATGGTGAGGACAATCATCAGAAGGAAGTTTCAGGAGATGGGGAGGACAATCATCAGAAGGAAGTTTCAGGAGATGGTGAAGACAATCATCAGAAGGAAGTTTCAGGAGATGGGGAGGACAATCATCAGAAGGAAGTTTCAGGAGATGGGGAAAATCATTCCATTGAGAAGGAAGTTTCAGGAGATTGTCCACCTTTAGGTGCTGTCAGAGACAATGAGGGACATGATATAGGAGGTGAATCCCAGGAAGTTGAGAAGGAAGTGCCTGGAGATGCATTTACAGAAACAGCTTCAAAAGACAATGACATGCAGAAAGGGTCAGGCAGTGATCAAGAAGACAAACAGAAGTCTGTGGATAATGAGACTCTTGAGGGCAAAACAAATCTTGATAAAGATGAATGTAGCTTAAATGCTGCTGATCTTGAAGATGATGAAAGACAAAAACAACAAGAAGTAAGTTGTCATGAAGATGTGACCTCAGAAACGACAATCACTGATGAGGTGTGTCATAAAGATGATGAAGGTGTTCAAAAACCTGAGCCTAGGGACAGTAATATTAATTCTGAAGAGAAGGTTGATGAAACTAGCAGCACTGATTTTGGAGACATGGGTTTGAAAATTGTTGCATCATTTTCTCTAGATGGAGATGAATTTTCTAAACCTGAAGATAAGGATGGTAATGACTCTGAGATTGTTACACCCAAGACACATGCACCATCACCTGAAACAACAGACAAATCCGTTGATGACACAAGTGGATTGGTTATTGATGTGTTTAAAGATGGACGGATATCTGTTCACAATACCAAAGAAAACATTTCTGAAGATGTTGATAAGAATGTGTGTAAACCTTCAGAACAAACAGCTGATGTTGATGTTGAATCTGTGCCCCCCAAAAAACCACAGCAGTCCAAGCTTGGACAACTCTTGACTGGAACTGCTGCATTCCCTACTTCGGTTATTGTGTCATCACCACCAACAGCATCAACTCAACCTGCTTCCAAAACAACCCCACCAAAACCACCATCAGTACCAGGGATTACCCCAGCTCAGATGAAGCACATGCGTAATCCAAATTTCTATGTGTGTGGATTGAACTGTAATTTCAGTTGCCTCAATTCCGTTGAGTTCCGAGACCATCTGTTCATGGGTCACGCTGGAGAGAAAGCTTTCCCTTGCTACTATTGTGGCTGGCTTGCACATACTGAAGAGAGCTTGTTAAGGCACATCACCAACCATGCTCACAATTACAGCAAAATTGCTCCTTTGTATCTGTGTGGAATGCAGAGATGTAAATTTGGCACCAACCTTCTTTCAGATTTGCTCAATCATATGCAAATCCTACACCATGATATAACTTTGTATATTTGCAAGGAATGTAATGAAACATTTTCTCATGTCAAGGAACTTGTGAGTCATTTTGATGAGAATTTTATCCATGTTGTGAACTGTCCACACTGTGCTTGTAAGGGAACAGACAGGAGGATGATCCTGAAGCACATCTCAGAATACCATCCTGGAAAGGCCAAGATGGTGTCTGTTGCTAAACAAATAATTTGCAAAGACAGAAAGATCAACAACTATAAGCGGGTTAAGGCTCAGTACAAATGTGATTCTGCACTTCTACCAGAAAAACCAACAGCAATACCAGGTGCTTCACTAGCTGCAGTTCCTGAGAAAAAGCAACTTTCTCCAACCCCAAGTTCAGCCACCTACACTACCCTCAAACACAATGAGACTACTACACAATCTGATGCCACAAAAGTGAAAGTAGAAAATACTGTGACTGACAGTGAATATGGAAAAATATCATCCAATGCTCCTGCAGCTGCTACAAAGACTCCAAGTGATGGTTCACCTCCAGAGAAACAGATAAATGCTCCAAAATGTAGTCATTGTACATTTGTAGCTCGAGATCAGAAACGACTTGAAAGTCATATGAAGTGTCATGGTTTACCTGTCATCAAAAGACACAGATTTAGATGCCTGTATTGCCCACAAGGATTTGATAGTTCACAAAAATTCAGACTGCATATTAATTGTCATCCTGGTTTGATCAAATATTGGATGTATTGTTGTAAAAGGTGTGATTTTGACACAAATCAGCGTTATGTCATGTTGAGACATATCCGGATGAGAGATGAACTTCATTTTAATGAAGGAAATGAGGAAGATATGTTTTCTGTTGTGGAGAGGATTGTAGAAAGCAGAGTTCTTGAATGTGAGCACTGCAACTATCAGACAAGACACAAACTTCATCTGCAGATTCACTACCAGAGAGAACACAAGGTTGTTAAAGCAGCAGCACAGTCTTCAACTGATGCAGACAAACAATCTGTCGCACAGAAAGTGGCATGGGTTTCCCCTCCCAAACACAGCTCCTCATCAAGTGACTCCTGTCAGGAAAACATGTCAAAGAAGTTTAAGTGCCCTTTTTGCAGGTATCTTGTCCCCAAAGCAGCAGATTTGAAATCTCATGTAAAAAAACATGCTAATCTTGGAAAAATCACATTGGATTTCTTGAGGTGTAGATACTGCAGTCTGTCCTCAACTGCAAGAGAGATTGTCTACACTCATATCAGGGACAAACATCAAGGGAAACCATTGGTTCTTGTGCGAAAAATAGTGACCATTGATTGTAGTGGAACTGACAATTCTTTCTCTGAGACATCAGTGACTGAAGCTCCAGTTGCAGTGACATCATCTAGCAGTCATGGCATTGATAAGTTTCAGTGTGAAACTTGTTCATTTGCCACGAACAATAGAGGACAGTTTGAAGTTCATGTTCAACTTCACAACACTACGAAAGGAGGAATCCTTGGCATGTCTATGGTGGAGGACTCTGATGATGATGATGTAGATGAGGAGGATGTGGAAACTGGTGTTGATCATCCACAACCTGAAGATGAAGACACATCGGTCAAACCTGCACCTGAAGTAAAACCAAGTCCTGTTGATGTGATTGAACAGGTGTATGTCATCCCAGAAGCTGTGGCTGGTGACCAACTCAGTTCACCGGCCAGATGCTGCAATTGCTACTATGCCTCTGGGTACCGATCAGCTTTTATTGACCATATGAAGACAAACCATTCCAGTGTTATGTTGGTAATAAGAAACAAGGGTACTGCAGTGGAGCAGATTTGTCCAAGCGGGAAAATGTTCTTTGGTTTACCAACCACTCTTAATAATGAAGTCCTTCTTGTGCCTGACAGACAAGTGTTTACTCAAGCTGTTAAATGTCCTAAATGCCCATATTTTACAACCTACTTCAGACGGAACCTTGTTCTCCACCTCACAAAAGATCATCCAGAAATTACAGCAATGGGTAAATGCACATGGCCAGGTTGGCAAACAGGCTCTGGAGATGCTGTCCATGCGGCTGGGGTGAAACCAGAACCACATGTTGCTGTGAAAAAACACAAGAGGCAGTTTTCAGCCCCAGAGAAAGATGAAAGTTGCATCATTGGGTCTGGTGATTTGGATGAACAAATAGCATGTCTTTACAAGAACTTTGGAGACAGACAGCAATGCCTCATTTGTAATTCGGTGAAACCAAAGAAGTTCTTCATGCATATTCATCTTCTACGTCATCTCAATATCTTTCTTGTGAAGTGCCCATACTGTTCCCACAAAGGTCTGCAAAAGTACAAGATTGGTCGTCATATCAGAACCAACCATCCAGAACAAGAGAATGTAGTGAAGGAAGTGCATAATGATATTCCAAAGAAAGTTGCAGACTTCTTGGCACATCAGAAGAAAGTTGTTGCTGCTGCAACATCAAGTCCTTCACCTTCTGGAGACAATGTGACTTTTATAGACAACCAACATCTATCTCTTCACTCTGGCAGTCCTGGTAAGGACATTCATAGTACAAACAAAATGTCTGGTCCTCTAGGAACCTCATACTTGGATGAGAAACTTTTGTGTTTATACACATGTACTGGAGGAAAAAACAAATGCAACTTGTGCAGTGTTGAATTTGCAAGAAAATATGCCATTCATCGTCACATAGTTGTGAACCATCTGAAGGTATCTCTCCTCAAGTGTGGACATTGTAACTTTGAAGGGGTTGAGAAGCATGTCATCATTGACCACATCCTAGAGCAACATAAGAACCAACTGATCAAGTTTGAGCCACTGAACATCAACATGGAGGGCAAAGTGAAGGAATTTCTCAACACATACAATGTTGTTAAATCAGAACCAGAGTCAGTTGATGTAAAGCCTCTCTTTTCTCCATCACCTGCAAAATCCTTTGGTCCACAGGCATATTGCCTTGGTAAGGACAAACTCCACAACAAGCTGATGCCTCTGTTTTGTAAAAAGAATGACAGTTACAAGTGTAACCTTTGCAAATGGAAGTTCCCAAGAAAGTATGCTATCCATCGACACATACTTATGAAGCATTTGAAGATTGGGTTATATGGCTGCACTCATTGCCATGTACAGGGAGCAGAGAAGTACATTGTTGTCTCCCACATGAAAGAAGCTCATCCAAGAGTCTCGCCTCAAGCTAGAATCCTAGAAGTAGATATGGATCACAGAATACAAGAGGTTTTGCATGAAGTGGCCAGTGGAACTGGATCACATACCTCAGGAAGGATGCCACCCACATACTACGAAGAAGATGTTCCAGATCCTGCCATTACTCCAAACAAGTCTATGACAGAGTACCAAGATGAAGTGGATCAAAAACCAACAGAAGCTGATAAGAAGCAGATGGTGGTTGCAATGTTTGGAAAGAAAAGGAAATCTTTAGAACCTGCTGAATCATCTCAACTAGATTCAGCAATTACTCCAAAGAAGCTCAAGACAACTTCTCGCATGGTGGATGTTACAACTGAGATAAAGGTTGTCTGCATAGAGGAGGGTAGCTTCAAGAAGTATGTGTGTGAAAAGTGTAGATTTACATCTTTACACAGATCTAATGTTTATCGTCATGTTTTGAGAATTCATGAGAGATACAGAGAACTACAATGTGAATACTGTGGATACAAAAGTTACAGTAAGGTGCTACTAAATCAACATATTGAAGTTGAGCATGGAGGACAAGCTCTGCTTAAAGACACCAAGGACACAACAACCATTGTGAAAGAAGAGCCCGAAGAACCAATGCCAGATCCCCCTCCATCCTCCAGCCCAGGTGAAACTGTCAAACATTATGCCTGTGCCTATTGTAACTTTGAAACAAACACTGCAGAAAATATCATCAAGCATACTCGAGAAAACCATGCCCCCGGAAGTGGAGAAGCTTCCCGCTCTGCTGGAGGTGAGAAGTCTACTGCCAGCTCAGACCCAGATATCACTGTGTCGACACATGAACATGTGATCAAAAAGTCCTCTGTTAAGAGAGGAACATTTACTGAATCCCAGATGTTGTATTGTGGATACTGTACCTTCAAAGCACCTGGAATTCAAGCACTGAAGGACCACCATAAAGCTATGCACCATTCCAGCAAACTCTGCATCATTTCTCCCCAACCATGGAGGTACATCTGTAGAATCTGTGGCCTCAAGAACAACGCTGGCAGCAAGATGAGGTGTCACCTCAATCGCCATCTTGAATATCGGCCATACACTTGCAGTTCTTGTAGCCAGCCTTATGCTTCCACTGATGAACTTCGCAAGCATGTACGCAGCCTTCAACATTCAGACAACTTTCAGTATCGAAAACATGAGAAAAAAGAGCAAAAGATTAACCGATTCTTGGAAGAGTCCAGAAAAAATGCTCTTCTTGTAAATCTTGGTGTTCCTCCAGATAGTGAAACAGCAGCTGTTCCCAGAAAACCTGTCAGTGCTGCAAAATTAAAAGAAGGTAAACCATCAGCGGAATTCAAATTCAAAGGTATAAAGAGATCGATGAAGATGCCAATGTCACCCACAAAGTCTTTGAAGAAGAAGTACATGAAAACTGGCCTGGATCGAGACAGTAAAGCTGTGACCAAGGACATTGCCTGCTATTGGTGTGACATCTCTCACACAGTTTGTGTGGATCAAATGAAGCAACACCACGCTAAAGCACATCAAGACAAGGACTTCCTCTGGGTGGACACTCGTCAAGGTAACACCTGTACGATGGATGGGGAGATCATAGAAACTGGAAACTTGTCTGAAATCCCCAAGATACATGACTTGTATGCAAGCAAAAAATTAAGTACTGGCAAAAACAAGTTCTACTGCACCAAGTGTTCATTCTCAGCCTGGTATCTCCCAGCCATGGTGAGCCACTGCCGATGTCACCTGCCCAAGAAGTACCTCTGTGCCTACTGCCATCTCCGCTACAGCAACAGGTGAGTGGCATCAACATCCTTCACATTACATCACTCCATTAGAGCAAGCTTGGCTGAACTGAACTTGAGATTTAGATGTAGTTATAAGATTCAGTTGAGGTTGATGTTTCATTTTCAGTGGTAAATAAATCCAGACGATTCCACAATAATTATTGGGTTTAGGTTTGTTGATATAAAAAAAAAATGGTCACAGTAGGCATGGTTAGGGAATTCAAGTCTTAGTCAAATCCACACAAATGACATTGAGGCATTCAGCCCATGAGCATGAGGAGTTCAAGGTTATATTCTTATATCCTGACTGAAACTGAAAGTCAGTAAACAAATCATGGCCCACCATAAATATTTTCTAAGTTAACACTGAAATTTCACGTACTTGTTCCTGTCAATGATGACATCTTGATTGTTCAAGAGGTTCTAATCTGATATATGGCCGCCACCTCGGTGCAATGCATAAATCTATGTATGGCCATTACTCAATCAGTTTTGTTCAAAACTGACTACATATCCAGATGAGATACATGAAGTGGGGTGGGGGATATAGGAACGGAGTTCGTCCGTCACTCCTTCTGTCAGTCCTTCTTTCCGTCTATCCGTCGGCTTCTCAATTGGGACTGATTTGATATTTTACACACTGATATTACTGATCGCAATCTCAAAAGAGTTCACAAATGGGTGTCTTAGCTTCATATTTTCCCTGAGTTATGGCCCTATGGCATTGTGTGTGCAATGGGTACAAGGTTTCTTAACTGATTTGACATGAATGAAAGTTTGCATGCTTATCTAAGAGATACTGATCAAGACTGAGTTAGACTTGGTGCCCTAAAATATTTTTCTGCAGAGTTACTTCTCTTGCGACATGTTTTTAGATTTGAGCAAACAGTTTTGGCCCTTGATCCATGTTAATTTACAAAGTGCATAGTGTCTGCAATGGGTCATGTTTTCTCAGAAATTACTGAAGTTAGCTAATCTAAGAGATACTTATCAAAACGAGTTTGAGAATTGGAGCCTTAATTATTTTTTGAGAGTAGGGGCGTTTTATGTGTATTAATTTCACATTTAAGCATTTTTTTCTGGTGACATAAACGACCCAAGTGCCTATCTTTTCTTAAGGCTTTACAGGACTCTTTTTTAGAGTTATATTCACTACCATATGAACAAACAAAATTTTAGTGTGCCCCAGTTTGACCCAAGGCAGGGGATAGTGATAACGCTGTTTTATTTTAGTTTCAATTTTATTTTAATGATAGGAGGCCATCTTCAGCTCTGCTCAAAATCCAAAATGCATGTAGAGAGGTAATCAGGATTTCTAGTGCTGAATTTGTTTGATATATGGATTATATCTGGATCATTGTTGATTGGACAACATATCGCCAATGTTGGCCATCTTGATAAGAATCAGAAAATAGCTTAAGTATTTTCATATCATTTGAATATGAATGGATATCATTAAGCATGTTAAGTCCATTTGTCACCTGAATTTCAAATGTAAAACATCATCCACATTTAAGCAGTGGTACCCTGTGCCTGTTCAAGAACATGCAACTTGTACAAATGTTTTTCGTACAAAGACTACATGCGATGTTTGCAGGGAATACCTGGAGAAGCACCAGCGCACCTTCCATCCTGGCCGGGAGATCTGGATGCTGCACATGGTGGAGACGGCAGATGGCCAAAGACCCCCCCAGGCCACATCATCGCAGGCCTCTGCCACTGCCGTCTCTTCCATGTCTGTGAAGCAGGAGATGCTAGATGAGGCAATACCAGCTGCATCTATTGATGGTGGGTTTCCTGTTCACAAAGTCAGCTTTGTTTCTGCTGTAATAATTTGCTTTAGTTGGCCTATAGTAGATGCTGCTGTTCGGTCATCGCTTACTGAAGTCTGTACTGCAAAGGAACTAATTTTGTTTCTTATAAAATTATTTCATTGTAAAGCTTTATCATGTTCATTGTTATCTTGTGTTCATTTTGTGGTATTTATCAAGTTAATGCAAGAATTTGTTATTGCTGAAGTGAAAAAACAATATGTATTGTGAATTTTGAGTTCATTACGTTAAGTAACTTATTTTGGTAATATCTGCTCACACTAAGGCAACATCCCCTTAACCACTAACTCCTCTGGTGCACTCTAGTCCTAGGCAGTCATGGTATGCATCATCAACGTCATCAATTTCACCTTCTAGATGGAAAGACTAATATCAGAGAAAGGAACAGGGTTTGTAATGTAAGTTTTAGACAGTGAACACATTCAGTCAAATTTTCATGGTAGGCAGAATTCAGACAATTGATATTTCCCATCTAACATCAAATCTGCTTTGCTTTTTGCCACTTTTTCACTCACCACCATCCTACAAGTTTTCAATACATGGCCATGAAAATTTGACTAACTGTTCTGTTACTAATCAGGTGCCGCAGTTCGCTGTGCAGAGTTGCGTCCTTTGGGCACACCAGAACCCTTTGATATTGGCTTTGAATCCTGGTTCACCCCGATTATGTTTCTAGGTTTGTCAGCACCATTCTTGTGGGTTTCCCCGAAGTGGTAAACGTCTGAGACCTGCAACACTTAGGGCTTTTGTCTCACAAGCTGACATGCTGAGATATAACTTGAATACTGTTCAAAGTGGTATAAAACCCAACTCACTCACTCACTCTGTTACTAATTCCTGTTTTGCTTTTGGGTCTTTAACTATCTTAACTTATTTTGTTAAGGTTAAGCACTCGGTGGCAGCTTACAACATAATTTAATGAATTTGTTGAAATTCAAAAATGCTTCATCCATACTTCTTTTGTTTTTCATATGCTCATTACTCACGTTAAAACCTTTATACACTGTCTTTATACACTGCCTTTATATTATACACTGTCAGTTGCAAGTGACTGGCCCTTTTTGAACTTGGAGGTCAAGGTCAATAGTTTTGATGTACACTTCAAATAGAAACTTGTCATAATTTGGGACTTCATGACAGGAATTCTACTTGGATTATATCATGTGTAGGGTTGTACCCCATTGTATCAACTGAAAAAACAATTCAACGCATGTAGAAGTGGAATGATGCAAGTTTTTGTACAATACATATGCAATTCTGCCTGGGTGACTAGTTACCTTCAGTTATAACTTCTGACAGAATATGTATATTTTGACTTTGAATTTGAGTTATTGTGATACAGCCCTTGCGAATGTAACTATGTAATGATACTGTATATTGTTACTGAGCTAGAATAGATGTACCAGACATGCTTGTACCATGTGTACAGGCCATCATGCCGGGATGTTCGTGAATAAATATACAGTGTCCAGAATTAAGAATGAATGTCCTTATTAACAAACGAAAAATTGATAACCATAGACCCAAAGTCTAGCACAGTTCAATTGTGGAATGAAGTGTTTTGTGGCATTCAGATACATGGGATGGCTTCCGTTTTTGCATGTAGAGTTATTGTCACCAGTTCCAGGACCACAGGCACGGGGTGTGGTGCAAGGGAGACAACTCCTGATTGCCTTGTTTCTCATCATGCATGTAATGTGTTCATTATGTGGGGTCCGTTACCGTTCTTGTTTTTACTTCTTTCCATGCATGTTGGGTCACAATTTGAATTGATCATCTTTTTTCTTGGCTAATGAGAACGATAAGTGCAAGCAACAGGTAATTGTTGTTGACAGAATCACATTCAGTGTCTCTAACCGTGTTCACACCTTGACAAAGTAAACCTTCAGTAAATATTGCCCAAATTACTTTCCAGCAATTATTATGAAAATAATTACTGAAAGGTAATTTTTGAAAAGGTCAAAGTTTCAAAACAATCACCAGAAAGTAGGCCTTTTGTGAACAAGATTGAAAGATTTCAGATAAAAGTGAAATTAACTCCCAATAATTCCTGTGTTGCCATTGCAGTACTGCCACTGTTGTACCATGGCTCCTGAATGATTTACTTTTCGTTTTTTGTGTAAGAACTGTAAATACTTCAGCTGAAAAAAAAGAAAGGGAGAAAATCCCATAGCCATTTGCTGGACTGTACTTGCAAACAAATGTAAAGATGTGAAAGAGAAACAATGCTATTGTAACTTCATGTTTCATTGCAGGTCATTTTATTTCTGTTAATAAATCATACCTACAAAACAAAGTAGACACAATTTATGGATAACAACTTCTTTAATCATATTAATACTGTAAGGGCGATGTTTTGGTATAGATCCTTATACCGTTTTCAAGTAGGATGAGGATCTATACCGAAACGCTGCCTTTACAGTATTAAAGAAGTTGTTATCCATAAATTGTGTCTACTTTGTCATCCATCAACCTCATCAAACAATTCATACTTACAACAGTATGTTTTTTCACGCTCATTCCTTTGGTTACAGAGAGACGAATAAGTCAGTCTGTGATGTACTGCTGCAACTTTTGCTCGTATCGGAACGAGAGCTTGTACCAATATAGACTCCACCTGCCGTTGCATGGAACTTTCAAGCATCTCAAAACTGACCTGTTGAATGACTCGCCTCTTAAATGTGGTTTCTGTCCCTTTGTTGCTACTGACCAATCGGACTTCAGCTTCCACATAACGACTCACTTTGAAAACCGTTCTTTTAAGTGTGCTCATTGCAACTACAGTGCATATACACGTGCCCATGTGAAATTCCATTCAGCCAATCAACATCCAGATATGGAACAAACTGTCCTTGACCTTTCATCTTGTTCTAGCTATGTTGAGTATCTAAAAGCTGAGAAAACAAACCTTCCCAAACTGGTGGATTTGGATCCAAGAGTTGTAGTCAAAGATATCACCACAATGACCCAGCATGACTTGGAGGAGATGATGACAAGGGAACATAATAGTGACTGTCATGCATATGACGAGGATGAGGATGTGGATGTCGTAGGGATAGAAGTGGCCGTGAACAAGACGGTGTCTGAGAGAGATGTAGATGTGAAGGTTGTCAATGTTGCAGCAGAGGCGGGACCTAAAGATGATCCTGCAGATCATCCTGTAGATGAATGTAGTCAAGTTACTCCAATGGAGGATGAAAAGGCCTTTACTCCTGTGTATAATGACTGTGATCCTCAAGCAGTAGTGTCTTCAAGCATAGGAGAGCCTGAAGAGACTCCAGACTTTGACCTTGCTGAAGTGTCAGCTTTTGTAGAAGATGCTGTTGTGTCCAACATTGAAGCAGGAGAGGATAAGGACAGCCAGGAAGGCCATGTTGTTGTGGAAGCAGACAGTAAGCCAAGCAGTGGCAAAGGATCAGACCTGGAGGACTCCAAATATTTGGACAGCTCATTTGATGATAAAGTGAATGGTAGTGCCTCTGCTGATGAAATTGATGGGGAGTTGAAAGAGTCTGTTCCCAAAGAGGTTGTTCCCAAGGTGAAAGACCCGGAGGAGAGACAAAGGAAGGATGATTCGGGCAATGTTTTTGATACTCTGCATAGCTGGCTTTCTATGAAGTGATTTCTTGTGACTCATGTTTGTCCGTCTGTTTGCATTTGTGCCCAAAACACGGGAATGATACAACTGTGGAAGTGATCAAAAGTTGTGTTTGATAAACATAAGCTTGAGTTTGTATGCTAGTGATTTTACTGTCCCCATTACATTTTTTTGGTTCACATTAGAAATCACATTAAATTTGATGTCACATTGAGCAAACAATGTCTTTTCCAGGTGATTGGACAGTTCTCAGGACCAAAACAATTCATGCTTTGTTTGGGTTAGACAGGTGTTGACTTTTTTTCAAAACCAAATAAAGCTTCCTGCCAGAATCCTATTTGTATATTTGGATGTTTAGAGTGCCGTAGCCTTTAATTTTGATAGAGGAAATACGGTAGTTTTTGTTTTCAGTATACTGATCTATTGCTTATGTAAAACTAATATGTTCCATATCAGGGTACGAAATTACTTTTATTGTATTTCCATCCGGTTACAGTTATTTATGTATACACATATATATGACAAAACCAACATAAATGAAAACAAATATTTTTGAATAAAAGTTATGAGAGCTATGATCTGTTTTGTTTTGTCACTGGATTTCCTCAAGTTACAGAAGTTACTGTGAAGAAACAAAAACAACCATATGACATGAGTTCTTTGTATTATTTTCATGAATACACTTTTGGTGTCTTCCTTTGACCTAAATAATTCAATGCTGGACACCTTGGACAGTTCAAGGAATAATAAAAGAACTTGTATTTGTAACCATCCTTATCTGACGACGTCACAACAGATGGTTCTTCTAAATGTTGATAAGCTTCCAAGGCAGGCAATATCAACAATGCCCGGGACCAGGTTTTCCAATTTACTTTGATAAACTTGCCTCTTGAAGTGAACACAATTGTGTTTGGTGATATAGAATTTTCATGTTCATCAAAATATTTGACTCGAATCCAACCTGCAAGCTCACATATGTTAAGTTTTGTAACCCACTTTTTTTCCCACTGAGCTACCAGAGTAGGTGATGAGAAGTTGTTCAGTTTATCATGTCATGACTCAAGCTAGTGCATGCTGCACATGGTTTTTGTCTCGCACGCTTTGAACGCATTCCTTTTATACCGCAATATTTTCTTATTATTTCTGGTATTTCTTGCATTTAGATGGTTCGAAAGATGGATAATAGACACCTCCTTGGTTTTGGTTGAAAAAGTAAAACCTTGAGTGTGACTGACTTGAACAGTTTGCCTCCTTGATATGACAGATTGAAATGACAACAAAGTCAGCCCACTTTGCTTGACTTACCTCTAGTTTATTTCACATATACAGATAATCAACATAACGGTAGAGACTGCAGAGAGTGACACAAGCACTTGGCAACTGCTACACAAAAACAAATTTCTCAAACATGATCGTAAGGATACCGGTACAGAGGTAGCGTCCTTACATTTGGTATATATTACATGACACGTTCACATACTCTGCATTGGGAGCATACGGACGCATGCACTCAACAGCAGAGTGTACGTACGACCACCATACGCATGGTTTTGAGTTACCATGGTTACGAAAAATGAAATTTTTGTACTCATATGAGGAAAAAATGATGAAACATTGTGGAGACAGGCTGCCACCACATCACACTGTGAGTTGTCTCCCTTGGAGAATTACCTCCCTTGAGACAACATACATGAATAATTTGCAGTTAACATCTTTCTCAAAACATTCACCCATTCACTCACAAAATGCTCATATGCTATAAGAAAGTCCTCACATAGATGTTAAATCTGTATATTCCTCATCTTTGGGTACTGGTCTAGCATTATCAGACAAATATCACAAGTTAAAGGTTACCGTTCCTGGGGCCACCTAATGAGTAATGCCTGCCTTACAAAGTCAGTGTTCATCCATGAAAAGGAAATCATGCTCATGGTGCAGAAGTCAGCACAATAGTCGCACCAGTAATCACATGTCAGCCTCATGTTTTGCTTTCCATTTTGTGTGAAAACAACTGCATTATTATTAAAGATATTTCCAAAAATTATTATTTATGACATATCCGTAAAACAAAGAATGAAGCCTCTGCTTTTGGCGAAAGGTCATTATTTCTTCTGTATGATCTTTCATCTTTGAATTATTTAAAACAAAATCTTATTCAACAAGGATTTTTTAACCTATTCTGCCGACTTCTGTGCCATGATTGCATGGCACCTTTTCAGTGACACCCTCGTGATACACTGAAAACAAAATACTAATTTAAATCTTCATGATAAAATACTGTACAAGCATTTTGATTCATAAACAACAAACAAAATCAAAACATTCATTCGCATGTACTATACAAGGTTTAAAGTTTAAGATTACAGATGGCAAAATAAATAAATAAATAAGTAAATTTGATATAAAACTTAAATGACTCACAATGTTGAATACTTTCATATGAATATTGCACACAAGGTCTAAAGGAAACAATGAAGGGACTGTATCAAACATTTCCATGTGATTTAAGAACATGTGCCAAATGATCTTTTTTTGACCTGAGGTCACTGATTAATGCCATTTGTGGAACATTTGTGGAACACTTGTGGTGTACGTCTAATTTTTGCCAACATGATTTGAGACTAAACCTCGTGTGTAAAAAGCACATGTAGTTTTGACACAGTCCCTGATATACTATGGTTGTGAAGGATATATTCACCTTTGAGCTATATAACACCTGTATATAAAAACAACACAATGCCTTGAAGGACATGTAAAACCAATGTAACATATACTAAATAAACAACCAGGATTGCTATTCTATAAAGGAATAACATATGAGAGAGCAGCCCCAATAATTAAAACATAATAACATTTGATAAAGGTTTGATTTGTTAATAATTTCACTTTTAATGCTTGTCATACTTCGAAAGGTAAATCATTCGAACTTAAAATAGTGTGTAATGTCATATGCATACAATTGACAATGCCATAATGCAATACATTGCCATGGCTGAGTTTCAGGTAGATCTTTGTAAGCCATTAAAAGTACTGCAGTACCACACAGCATAGAATCTCAAAGTAAAATCTTTAACAGTTCATCAATTCTGCCATATACAACAAAAATATAAATAAAGAGAAATTCTATTTCCATAAAATAATATTGAATGAAACATATCCGGCCATTTCTAGTTAGAATTCTGTAAACTTCTACCATGTTGAGATCAAGCAAGTTTCAGATGTCACAGAGTGCACTCATCGACTATCCCCAATACCACAAAGCAAATTTCTGATAAGTTCTTTCTAATATAGAAAATTTTCCATAATATCATCTACTGCTGAAGGTATGACAATTAATTCAATCACAAATTATACGCAATAAACTATAGATTAGTTTGATTTGACGACAAAGCTTGTAACCAATAGATGACTCGACTGAATGGAGATTTCAAATCTAAGACATTCCAATATCAAAATCACATAGAAATGCCAAAATATGAATCCTACATCTGAAATTGGTCTTATGTTCAAAACATCATATCTGTTTGTTATTCTCACACAAAAATGGAAAATGGTCTCCAGAAAAAAGGACTCATGATCGTATTCCAAATTTTCTGTCTCAAGAACGTATCAGAATTTGATTTTCACATGTTCGCCCTTTAATGGAAGTTGTTACCATGGGTACAGAACTTGTACATTCTGTCTATGTACACACTAGTAAATGTGGCCACAACATGTAAAATTACACTGTTCTTGATAAAATAAATTTAACAGTCTATAATAATCATATTAATCTGATATAATGAATTATATACTATATAGTGAAAAACAAACGGACCCAGCATGCTGAGGTGCACAACCTTGGTCTAGCTACATAGTCATATAAAATGATAATGTAATAGGGTTCATCTCAAAAGTTCTAAACGTCTAAATGAAACGGTAACTTCTGCTTACCCGTTAACTCATTAGAGAACTAACAAGAAATAATCTGAATGAAAAACAATCATTGAAAGTGAGTCTAGCTAAACATTCAGAATTTGAACTTTTGAGATGACCCCTTTCTCTATAGCTTTTGTACAAGCTGGTATAAACAATACTTTGAATAACAGTAATTTAACAGAGCATACACCATATAACGCTATATTCAAGATTCATATAAACACATATGTTCATTTTTATCAACATGGAGACAGCATCTTTTATGCTTTGCACATCTTTTTTACAAGGACTACCATGGAAGGCTTAGGGGATGTCTCACAAGTTCTCAATTCTTTTCTAAATAAATCAACCTCCTTTTCAATGAATTCAAATTCTTTCTCCATAAAATATGTAATACACTTACACTTTCAGTAGAACTGATGCAGTTTCCAAGCCGAAATATTTCTTGCGCAATAAAAGTATTTCACCAACCCAAAAGGGACAGGCAGAAAAGATGCAACAGCTTGTGAAACCTCCCCTTGCTAGGCTCCCTAACTTTTTTCTATAAATGGCCGTAAAATTGAATAGTGAAAAACAGTTAATGTAAGTGTGACAAAATTAAACTGTTTATTGTGGATACAGATGTATCACATCAACGTGAGCATCATAACTAGCTCACAATATTAATCTACACAAGACTTGATAGTGTCCACTCATTGGCTTCCCGCTACAGTCGAGGCCTATCCTAGGGTTCTAGAGAAATGCTTCAGTCAGAGAAAAGATATACACAGAACAATGAAACAAGAACGTGTTCCCCTTGAGCCTGTTATATTTCCAGATCATTTTGAATTACATTTTACATATCTTTATGATCTGTGGTCTTGACACAAACCCATCAAATTCTAGCAAACTTGAATATCATAACTTGAAGTACCATAGCCTACATGTTGGAGAAAAAAACAGCACACGAGGCTGTAACCCTGTAACTGAAACAGATCTTTAAGATATAATGAATGAAACCAAGAAATGAAATATATAAATGTGCTGAGATATAAAACTCAAAAACACTTCCTCAAAACATTACAGAAAGACTGTTTCAAATTGAATAGTTTGTTTCACTTGGGTCAAGAGGTGAAGTTGACAAGGGAGGTAACTCTGAACGCCTTCAATGATTGACTATCATTTGAGCAAGGTTAGGTGGGAGATCAGATGTTGTAAGCTAATGCCTGCAGAATACTTAAAAAAAATAACAGTGGTTTTCTCAAAGATGATTTCCTATGCCAACTACAGAAAGTCTGTTGCAAACAGAGGCAAATATGTCTCAAAAGCAATACAGTTTCGTTAAATCATGAAATGAGGTCGATAACATTCCAAGACCAACTATGTACCAACCTAGAGAACGAGAAGAACTCGTACTAGATAACTGTTCTACCTGAAGACTTGAAAAGGACAAAAGTTAGGCAAAAGGGAAATTAAGTGTCATTGAAAGACAGAAGGGACTACAGGATACCATACAACTACCAGCAGGTAAAGAATGTCTTGCCTCCCAAAACAGCAGCAGGATGACCTGGCCTGGTCTGTAAGTGTGTACTTGACATCCATGCCTTCATTACACTTTCCCCTTCCCCTTCAACAATATCCTATTTACACAAACAGTATTTATTTAAATATATTACTGCTATGAAGTCAGATCTGTTATGAGTTTGTTACAGGGAGAGAGAAACTTAACATAACTGACCCTGTCATCATTGTCGACCAGAAGATGAAAAATTTGATTTCTGGTTTAGTTGGTCATGAGGTACTAAGGATGGAGGAATATGGCAAAAATCATGGAAATGGTCAAGCAGAATTTATTATTAACAAACTGTTTTGATGCAAGACAAAAGTGATTATCTCCCCTTCCTGAATTATTCCCCTTTTCAGTTGCTGATCACATAAATGTGAGTAGGAAGATTGTATGTTCTTACGACATAACAAACTTGTTGGTCCCGATGGAACTTGAAAATAACAATATTTATTTATCTAAACAATGAAAATTGGCAAATTAGATCAAATTATCAGTGTGAAATTGAAAGAAATATGAGAGTACACAATGCTTGATTTGATTAAATCATAACAGTGAAAAGTTTGAAAAAAACCCAAAAAACAAGACTAGTAGCTGGACACAATGGAGAGAAAAACATTATTCACAGCACCTGAACAGCAAAAATTCAGAACAAATTAATAAATAAGAGAACAATAAATAAAATCCAGCTGAGTTGATTCTGTGACTGGGCTAAACTTCATCTAACCTTCAGTGCCAGGAGGAAGCATTGTTTTTTTCTAATCACGAGCACATTACAATGAGATCTGTTAGATTTGAACTTTTGTGACAATAAATACAATCTTACACCCAACTTGCTCAACTAAAGTAAATTGTGTTATTAACGAGCAAATTTTCTCTGGTTTGTTAACACATACCATCAAAACACCAACCTTCATGTATAAATAAAGACGATGCAAATAAATAGATGAAAAATTTAACAAAATATATGGCAATGACAATATGCATGGATGAATTTTTGAATGAGAAATAATTCCTAAGTATGTTAAAAGTAACTATGTACAGACATGCAGACTGACGTACATACATACATACAAACAGAGTAATGGTAACGCATAAGGTGCATGGGACAAGCTCCATATCCCTCTACAGAACGAGAGAACTAGGTACATCTCTGAGCGTTATTATATTTATATATATATTTATATATAAGTATATGTATAATAATATAATGAGTGATACAATAAAAATTGAAGCATTTTATGACTGAAAATATCTTTGACAACTTTGTTCACATAACACGACCTTTGTTAAGGATTTGAGAGCAATACACTCTTTTCCTTGTCAACTTGGTAATCTGAATAATTAGCCTTAGTTTAGCCCTTCAACCCCCAAAATTCCAAATGGCACCTTCCATATGAGAATGTGATTGCTTACACTAAAGCTAGTGGGGGGATTAAGAGGTATGTCAATACTAAAATAATGGCGACAATAGATTTGGTTTCTTGTCAAAAGAATGCTTTGCTGTTAACAGGGAGCCTACCACAAACAATAGAAGTAGGTAACATTTGAAGACTTTCATATTTAGGACAAGCACCTTGGTTACACAAAAATGCATTACTGCATGGCATAACCAGATCTAAAACCTAACTGTTTATGTAACAACAAAAGTTATAAATCACATTTTTGCTTATGTACTGGATAAATGTGAACTAATTAACAAATTTACATTATTAATAATACATATTTCTAGTATTAGTAACATTGAAACATATTCAACACCTCAAAATACTGACCAGATTTTCACTATTTAGTCATTCCTATAACCCATAACCACGAAGTAGATCAGATAAAGGAGTTATTCCCCCTTTGTTTTCACATTCTTTATCTACATAGGTGTCTCTGCTATGGAAGTAGAAGCTGCAAGTCCATAACAGCATATCCTAACCAATGTTCACTGGCGTGTGTTTTAGCCATCAAATTAGTGATATTTGCTTTCAAAGTATCTTCACGTTCAAGGTGTAATTTGGACACTTAACAAATAATGCAAAGTTTATAAAATTTACGACTTAACAAACAAAATCTAGAGTGAAATGTAATCAATTTTCGAGCAATGTTGGCAAGAACTACAGAACTTGCACGTAATCATAATTTTAAAAATATATATGACAAGTGATACCTTTCAAAAACAACAAAGATTGGAAACAAGTTCTAAATAAAATGTTTGGCTATGAATAATTAATGCATTGTCTACTGACCAAGATGAGCTGGTGCTCATGTTTCTGTTACTTGAGCATGGTCTCCAAAACAATCAGGTTTTGAGTTATCTCCCCTTTGTTCTGAATTAGATCCCTTGGCATGCTGCCTTGCAAAATTGACCTTATTGTTAAGCGATTGAAGTGACTTTTTTTTACGACATAATTTCATTAATATTTGCTATATGGACTTCTGAATAGTTTTATTAAAGACAGTGGTGATGCATACACTCCGGGTAAAATCTTTCCAGTTCTTGCACAGAGCACAGCAGGTATGATATCTCAAGTTCAACTAAAATACTTATCATGGTCTAATTATCAGTATGGTAAACCTCAATAGTTCAAGAACAAGATAACAGTAACCTCTATAACAATGAGTTTTATCTGGTCTAAATAACCGTAATGGTTCGTTTTGTTGTTTCCTGTATTTTGTTTCCCCTTCAACCGACAGAGTCGGCTCAGAGTGACCATGGGTCGACCCTGGCAGCTGGGGGGCAACACATACGTATGGTTTGATACTTATGCTAGGGTAAAAATGGAGTTAAAAATATGCATAGAATCCTTGTCTGAATCCGGTGACACAGAGAACAGTTGAAGGAAAAGACACATTTAAAAGGGTAAAATGACAGATGGCAAATTTGATCTTGCTAGTGACTACACAAATCTAGGAAAACCCACTGCCTCCCTGTACCACAGCAAGATCCATGTACAATAACAGCCAATCAGATACTGCCCAGCTTTTGCTGCAGATCTGCAATATCAGGTACATGTCCAATCAAATCTTGAGGTACGCGTTTCGGCTCTGCGGGGCTTTGCTATATCACAGTCTGATTGTCGAACAGTCAAACATTTCTCTATCCGAAGTCCATCGTTGCCCAATGATGACCAATGGACAACTCGACCTACTGACAGGAAGAAAACAGATCTCAAATCAAAGTGTGTAAACTACTTGAAGCTAGGCAACAAATAGTTCAAATTTGTTATCTAACAAAAAGAAGTGAACATACCTCAAACCTAAGTCTGTTAACTGCCAACCAACACATGGCAACATATCTGAAATCATTGGCCTACCACTGGGTAGCAACCATATTTCCATCTCAGGTTTGTCAGTCGCCTTCCAAACGGCAGCAAGCACCAAGGTTTGTTCCATGACGCAGTATCCTAAATGTCCACTATCTGACTGTCAGACTCTTCGCCCATCAGTTGCTTGTTCGTGCGTTTGTCCTTGCCTTGTGAGGGTTCCCTCGGCCAGCGACCAAGCTCCAGACTATTGCAGCTACTTTTGGCATAATGTATATGTACATCACTACATACACAGCCCATCTCACTGGCTAATCTGAAATAGTCACATCAACATCTTCAACATCATCGTGCTTACCATCATTGCTGATGACCACAATGTCAATCATGACGTGGCATCTGCACCCAAAAGGGAGAACGACTGAAGCCAGCGGTAGAAACTAACATGTTCAGTCCACTAGTCCTTATACTGATAGCATATAGCAAAACCCTTTAAAATGGCAAATGTCTACTAGTCTTAATGATACCTTAACTATTGGGAAATTTGGCACAGGACTAGTTTCTAATGCAATACCGTATTCGACATAATAAGCGTCCAGGGCACTCTCGAAATTAGAAATAGGGGGCTCTTATTAGAATATAATTTTGGTGAGAAAAAAAAAACAGAGTTGAAAGATTGTAAATTTCATGCTTTATGCTAATAGCCTGAAATGATACAAAAGATAAGTCTGATCATATTATACACGACAGATATATTTACCAAAGTTTAATTGCCCATTATTAAGGGTGCATATAACACACGAGGGTGTATTAAACACAAATAAATAAGTGTACATTGATCAATCGGAAGGGGTGCTTATTGGGGTTGTTCACTAGCCAATATATTAGCAAATATCGCTGTGGGCGCTTATTACGTCGAATACAGTATTTGTGTTCTCTTGTACAAACAGAAATTTCTAAATTGATGTGGTAAAGAAATGAAGCCAAATCATCTTTGGCAGTTGACATCTGATTATCTCCTCAAGCTAAGGTCAAAGTTCCTCAGGGTTCACCTCATATCTTCTATGGCTTGGTCCTCAGATCTTCATGCATAGAGGTATAACATCAGAACAGAAGATCTGATTCTAATGGGATTGGTTGCAATTAAACCCAGGCTAGTGTAACAGATAACATGTACTCATGTTATTGTTAGTGTCAAGCAGTCATAGATAGCGACAATAGGTCATTCCATGACATTTATATGTTCTCCTTATAAATCTGACGTAAGGGGAAGTAACTCACAGTGTTAAAGGGGTCCACTCTCCTCACTTGGAGACTGTGGTTTGAGAGGTTCATTCTCGGGGAAGAAGATACTAGGCTCCGTGTTCCGCCTCTTGATCTTGTTCTTGCTTTTCTTTAGCATAGTAGCCTGAAGAAAAATACCACATATTCCTGTGAAACTGCCCATAGTAAGAAACCACAGCAAAGAATCTTTAGCAATGTCCCTTAATGAAACAAAAACAACATGCTCGTCATTTGAAACTATCCAGATCTACACAGAGTCAACAAGCAGAGAATCTACCAATCATGCCAAAATACAAAATATACTCTGCAAAAACATAAACGCAAAAGTGATTTTAAATGTATATTTAATGGAACATATAAATAATCAACAGATGGTAATTGATTGTTTCAAATTTGCAAATTCTCACTCTGTGAGTGAGTGAGTTGGGTTTAACGCCGCTTTTAACATTATTCCAGTTATATCACAGCGTGTCAGCTCAATGTGGGAAGAAAACCCGAAGTGATGCAGGTCTTAGAAGGTTACCACTTCGGTGAAACCCACGAGCACGGGTATGATGCTGACAAACCTAGAAACATAATCAGGATTCAAACCCACAATCATAGGTTTCTGGCGTGCCCAAGGAGACGAACTCTGCACATAGAACAGTATGTGAAGGTGATATGTGCTCAATATCTTGTATGGCCACCATAAGAGTCCAAAACTGACAGGCATCATCATCCCATGGAAGCAATCAGATCCTGAAATGTGGCCTGGGGAATGTTCACCCACTCTTCCTGCAGTGCTTGTGCCAATTGTTGAAATTGTCGCAGTTGTTGATCCAGTGCATCCCATAAATGCTTGATTGGGTTTAAATCTGGAGACCTGGAGGGCCATGGCAGGACCGGGATGTTGTTATTCCTCACACGGGCTGTGGTCAAGTCTTGCCGTGTGAGGTCGGGCTTTGTCTTGGAATATGATGTTTACTTGTTGTGCCAAGTCTGTTCTACCAGTGTAGATGGCTGCGCACATCATCACACTACCACCGCCAGATCTGTCCACTTCCTGTATGCCCTTTCGAGCATGACATTCCCCAAGACTCCTGTGAACATGACATCTACCCTCCACAAGGCGAAGCATAAAATGTGACTCATCACTAAACCAAACTTGTCTCCAAACTTGTGGCCATACTCTGTGACCTTGACGCCATTGATGTCGCAGCAGACGATGCAGGTCCCTCAAAATGACCCCTCCAACTGGTCGTCTAGTGGGAATACCTTCAGCGCAAAAATGGTTCCTCACTGTCTGTGTTGACATCCTAAACAATCCTGGTATCGCCATAGCTGTAGAGGTGGTCATTGTGGTTCTTTCACATAACTGATGAAGCTGTACAAATCTCTGGTAGTAGCATGTGGTCGACCAGATCTGGGAAGGATCTTGGAAAGTCCTGTGTTGTCCCGAGTGTATGATAACTGTTCCACAGTCTTGTGATGGTGCTAGGTACTATCCGCAAATACCTGGCCATGGCCGAAGATGATTCTCCTTTATGCAGTTGGATGATGACATGGCAGCATTGGGCTTCATGTCAGTCGTGGCATGTTTTCGCTGTTCACCTGCTGTAAGATTGTGATGGCATGCAAATGAGTGAGTGAGTGGGTGGGTATGGTTTGACACCGTTTATTGCAATATTCCAGCAATATCACAGCGGGGAACACCAGAAATGGGCTTCACACATTGTATCTATGTCAGGAATCGAACCAAGTGCTTGACGAGAAAATGTTTTAACCACAAGTCTACCCAACCACCCAGGCATGCAAATGAAAACACAACGTGTTTATACCCCAACAAGTGATGTTGCATGTGCATGTCATGTTGGTGTGTCTCGGCACCAGGCTCTCACATGGTTGTGTTTGGGGCATTTTTCTATCTTTTCACCAAATTTCTGGAGTACCTCCTTCCACACAAATCAACCCCAATCAATGCAGAAATGATAAATTCATGTTTGGTATTAATTTTGTATGGATGTCAGCAACACTGTCAGATATTTATGATCTCATAACTTTTGCATTTCTTTTTTTTGTGCAGATATCATATACTGCGTTTCACGAGCAAGTTTTTAGCAATAATCCAGCAATATCAAGGCAGGGAAAATCAAATCATGGGCGAGGAATAAAACCCAGGCCTTCGGTGTGACGAGTGAAAGCTCTAACCACTAGGTTATGCCACCGCCACAACAATGTTTCAAGTTTTAACAGCTTTGAGTAAATTGTTTAATGTTAAAACAAAGTATTCATCCTCTGTTCAAGAAGAAGTTTATTTGAAGTCTAGGGCCCTAGGCGCAACAGGAAGGGATAATTCATCTACTCTGCTGTGTACCAATGGATGTATGTTGCAATACTTCTATAGCACTGGCATACCTTGAGGGCTGATCGCAGAACTACCACTTGGCCAGCTGGCTGGATCCATGGTTCTCCGTCAACTTGGACGGGGATATCCGTCAACAATGTGATACGTAGCTGAAGAGAGAATTTATAATTATCATACAATGCAACGATAAACATTACTCCATTCCAGTAACAATAAACAACGAACCTTCAAAACATTGAATGAATTTACTCCAGGCATAGGTGCCAAAAACTTGGTGACTTCAGTATGATACGGGTGTAAAACGTACTGCAATCTTATCACAGCATTTCATTTTAATGAGAAACAAAAAGTCCAAAGAAGGTATAGGCATTTACTAACATGGCGAGGGCAGCGCCACAAGCTGATGGGTTCAGTGTGGACTGACAAAGCATCATGAAAGGATCTGCACAGACAGCTGTGCTAGCCACAACTGCCTGACCAGGTGTGGTTTGGTTAAAACTGGCTTATAGCATAAGATCAACTATCCATGCACAATCAGCCTTCTCACATAAATAGCTGTAAACCAACTCAGTAGACATCGAGAAAACTCGTTCCACAGAGCCATCATAATGCTATGAGCGAGGGAGTATGGTTTTATGCCGCTTTTAGCAATATTCCAGAAATATCACAGCAGGGGACACCAGAAATGGGCTTCACACATTGTACCCATGTGGGGAATCGAACCTGGGTCTTTGGTGTGACGAGCGAACGCTTTAACCACTAGGCCACCCCCTACTACCCCTCATAATGCTATGACTATTAACAGTCCAGATTAGAACATGGGAGTTACTTCTAATTAGATCTCAATCACAACTTTTCTTTAAGATCAAAACACCATTCCACAATGCAATCTTCAGCTACAACCACCGAAAGTTAAGATCACAACTTCCAATAGACCCAAACCACCCTCCCTAGTATTACTAGTATTTCCTGTCTCCCACACAAAAGAGTTCCACCTTGGTGTGTGATCGGTGAAGTTACTTTAAAGAAATATCACTTTGTCGAATAGTGGTAAGATATATTTATTGCAAATGTTAAATTGATGGTAAGTTTTAAGATTGATTCTTGCATTAATCATTTTGTGTAATCTCCAAAAATTATACAAAGTACGCTGACATTGAAAAGTGTTTTATGCCACAGTCAGACATATTTCAGCTAGATAACAGAAATCTGTCTTCAATAGCAACAATCTAAGTTGTCAGGGAAATACTGTACACTGAATAACAAGGTCATAGCAAAGCTGGATTTCCCTTGTCTCCAATTCAAATACTAAAATGCTGAACAGACACTGTTGCTCTTTAATCCCCAAGTTAGCATGGAGTTGTGCGCCAAATATTCCGCATTTTCAGGCGTGGAATTCCAAAGGATCCTGATACAAGTCGACAATAATGTCACAATGCCATAGAATGTGTCTGTGTGTCAAGTCTGGATCAGACAATCCAGTGATCGGTATTGTGAGCAGCGATCCACGCTGACAGAGTGCCATGAAGTGCCAATAACAAGTCACTGTGCCTGACCACCTGATCCATTAAGTCGCCTCTTATGACCAGCATAGGCTGCTGGGGACCAATTGTAACCTAGGATCCCATGGGGTCTAACGACTTACATGTCCTCCTTGTGCTATCCTCATCCCTGTACGTAGTCCACTGTGGATCTGTCCCATGTGCACGACCCCTGTCACACCAACCACCTCCAACATGCCGTCATAGTGAGTTGGTTTGGCAAAAATGTCTTCCTTTTCAGGGCCCCATGGGTTTGATCCTGAGGCCCAACTGAGGATGTTGAGAATAATGATTCCCTCTACCTGAGGTAAGTCAATCAGCTTGCCATCCACCTCAAGCTTGATGTGGCGATGTAAATCTTTGCAAGATTTTCGATTCACCATTTTTCTCAGTCCCATTTTCAAATACACTCCCTTGTTGTGTAATCTGGTAAAAGAGAGTTGACTACTGTTTCAATGGTCTGCACAATTGTGTCGGAAAGATGCAAGCTATTTAGACATATTTCTGCTCCTTTTGAAGCTCAGGTGCTTACGTCCATCTTTCGGCTAAAAATATCACAAGTGTGGAATACATTTGTAACATAAAAATCTCTCTTTCTCCCTGCCAACATGGTCTAGTATGGTAACCCATTTCAGTTATGAAAAGAATATTCAATATACAGTCAAGTCTCATTAATCCGACACTCGTTTATTCGACAATCGGCTTTATCCGACACAAATGATGGGAACCAATATAATCAGTGCTTTTTAGACCCGTTAATCCGACAGTCTCGCACTCCGACTCCAATTTTCGATCACGAACGTTTATACGACCAAATTTCGTTTATCCGACATACACGTTAATCTGACATAATCATATGCAACCAACAGTGTCGGATTAACAGGACTTGACTGTACGTCAATATTGGGAGGTAAATAACCCTTTTACTTCATTTCATATTTTCTGTATTACATTATTTTTTACATGCTAGCAACACTACAGATCATATAAACAAAACAAACTTTCTACATTTTATATTTATTTTTAATACCAGCCCAATGATGTAGCGATCAATGACTAAAAAAGGCCGCACATATTAGGTTTTAATTTCTTAGGACAGAAGTTTTAAAAAAATAGATTAATCTAAAAATCCCAGTTAAAATCTTTCTAAAACACATACCTGCTATTAAACTTGTCTGGTTTTTCTTCCCTAGCCATGTGGAAATCTAAGCACAAGTCTGCATCAATCCCAATGCCGAAGTAGTTGTTCATCACAAATATTGACGAGGTGTCCTCGCTGGTGTTGGCAGTGTTAGTGTCGTTGGCAATGTTCACTTTCGCCTCAGCCAAATCCTTCTCCCTCTCCCTCGGATGGAATATCACGGTCCACCTGGCAATAGAACATCTCACTCAGGGTCTCGTTCACGTTCATCATAGTCATACAATACCCACTGTGATTTTGAAAATCTTTACACACAACAGATGAAATAAATGAAAAGAGTGAATTTTGTTTTACTGCAGAGTCATCAGTATTCTAGCAAAATCATGGATGACTGTAAATACATCAAGTCTGTTCTAGTCCAAGCAGTGAGGTGAACTAGGGTTTTATGTCACACTTGTGGTCTGCATGCACAAGTCTGGACTATTGCCGATTTTATAGTGCCAGCCCACTAAGATACCATGCCGTAGTTTAACATGAATACCCCACTCAGACACAGTGTACCGACTCTGAGCCAACAAGTCCTTGTTTTAGCCCTTAAATGCCGAGTACCAGACAGGGTAACAACAAGTACTATCATTTAACGTCTTTTGGTACGACATGGCCGGGGATCAAACCTCGGACCTTGCTCTCTCGGGGCGGACACTCATCTACGGAGGTGGTCTTTTATAAAAGCAGTGGCTGACTGCATGAACAATGGTCCATGACGTTTCCTTGTTATTTAAGGTCGCACTCAACAATGTTCCACCCATATGATGGCAGTCTGTAAAACAATCAAGTCCTGACCAGACAATCCAGTGATTGACACCATGCACATCGATCGATGCGATTGAGATATGATGACATGAATCAACAAAGTCTGGTCTGACCACCCGATTATCACCTCTTATGACAAGCATAGTCGCCTCTTATGACAAGCATAGTCGCCTCTTATGACAAGCATAGTCGCCTCTTATGACAAACATTGGTTGCTCGAGACAAATTCTAACCCGGATCTTTCCATGACATACAGACACAATGACACACAATCAGGCAGATGAAACACTGTATTCCTCAATACCAAGCTTATGTGACAAACAGTAAAAACCTAAATTGTCAATAAGATACAAGATGATACAGAGTCAAAATAAACTGGGATAGGATTGGCCAGGATTAAATGTGACTTATTAATTTTCAACCTGAAAGACATAAATGGTGACATATGCTGACAATATTGCAAGAAACATATTTCAACAATGTCAAATCCTTTCTGGACTGCAGTTGTTGATGCCTAGAACAACTGACCTGTCCAGCTTGATCTCCTCGGCATCTATGACATCCCGGAGAAGGTTGAGTGGGTCCTCCCCTCCAGTGTAGCCGGGTCCCCAGCGTAACACACGTGCCAAGTCATTGCCTGCACAACACAAACACACAGTCAGTCGGGTAGATGCCTATGAAGTATTGATGAAGATCACTGCATTACTGTAGATGGAACCTTATGCTAGTTAGTGATGGGTATGTTTCGACTGTCTAGTTACTGCTATGGGATTCAATCCTATGACCAGTGGGTCTAGGAGGACTGCACCTCGGCCCACTTTGCCCCCTGTGCTCTCAGATTCTCAGATAGGACAACAGTTCAGGTTACAGGCCCTATGTACAGGTAGTTCCCAGAATCTTCTTTCACAGATTAGAGTCATGGCAATTACGTCATGAAAATGTTTCAGAATGGACAGGAAGTTCATAGTTCCATATGATTCCAACTGTGGTCATATTTCAGCATGACTGTGTTGGTCTGTGCTTACCTGTGCCCAGGGGAACGACCGCCATGGGTGGAGACTGGCAGACAGCATCCTGCCCCACGTTGTCCAGACAGGACAGAACCCAGCCCACTGTGCCATCACCTCCACACACCAGGATCTTGTAGTAGGAGATGTTTCTACACACATACAACCTGAAACAACAAAACAACATCATGTCAACACTGTACACACAATAAGTGAGAGTTACTGCCCTTACCTACTCTTCCCATGTTCCAGAGATATATCTGGGTCTATCTATTTTCAATTCCAGGGGACCCTCAGCAATACATGATGGGGGTGATAGGCACGAACAAGGGGTCTATTACATTAACATGGGGGTCCCAGGCTAGTGACCTGTGGCACGCTTAATTTGATTTCTAAGACTTTTACCGATGTCATATCATTACACTTGCTCCAATGCCTTTAGCCTATTTATTACTATTGAAATGGGATTTCAATGTAAGATTGAAGAAAATCAACCACTGACACTGAACTTTGAGTATTTTTCTCACCAGAGTAGATACGTCGGTTACATGTAATATGTAACCTACAACTTTGATTACATGTAAAGTAAAAGAGTTATCAGGAGAAGACATATCCCCCTGCTCTGGTGCAGTCAGGAAATCGAATTTGTCTACTAAATCCCCACTTTTGGTTCATTGCCATTGGATACCTTCAGTTCAGTGAAAAAACAAATAATGCTCTTTGGTATATTTCAAAATCCCAAATCATCAAAAGGCACAAGTTCAATACTTGACTGATCTGTATAACAGGTTTCATTCTGAAACATTCAACAGTTTTGGAGTTCTGCTCTGGAAACCAGCACTATCCCTCATTTTCAACTTGTTGTCATGGCAAAAACTAATTGTTTTTTTAAATCCCAAATCACCAAAAGGCACCAGTTGCCAACTAGACTGATCTATATAGCAAGTTTCAACAAGTGATATTTCAAGGTTTTGGAAACTGAATATGGACGGACAGAAGGACGGACATGGTGAATCCCACCTGTATTTCAAAATGAGGGCATCAAAAAGTATTGCATCCATCCACAATTTGAAGTTGTTGAAATGAAGAAGGGTGCTTGAGGTCTTCTCCCATTGTACGTAAATTTATGATCCCCTCAATGTGATCTGTATGCCAATAGGACACAATATCTGATGTCTGGTAAAATCGGCTCTGTTGGAGCTTCACTTACCCTGGTAGTGGGCCTCCGTTCTCCAGGTTGAAGACCTGATGAGGGTTGAGGAGTTTGCGGAAAGACGTTATGAGTTCCAGACCTTGACATCCACCACTCTTGACGTTGACGAACACGAGCAGTGGATTCACGTTTTCTGGAATCATGTGGGCCTGAAGACCAAAGATGACATAACTACATAACTTGTATTAGGCGAGGCGAGGCAAGGCGGGGTAGGGCGGGGTAGGGCGGGGCGAGGCAAGGTGAGATGAAATGAGGTCAGGTAAGGTAATGATAACTGTGGGTGCTGTAGTAATCAGAACACAACACATGATGTAAGGTGAAATTAGGTTTAACGTCGCGTTCCAAGATTACTGCACATATATAGCGACGTGCGTGTGTGTGTCTGGCTGTTTGTACTAGTCTGGACTAATGCCGATTTTATAGTGATAGCACACTGAGATACCATGCCCAGTTTTACATGAATAAACCACTCAGACACAGCACTGACTCTGAGCTGACCAGGCCTTACTTTATCTCCTTAATGTCGAGCGCCAGGCAGGGTAACAACAAGTACCATTTGTTTACGTCTTTGGGCATAACGTGGCCAGGGATCAAACAACCGACCTTGCAGTCTGTCCACTACACCATGGAGGCTAGTCTATTCAGTGAAGGAGTGAGCCACATGAAGCCACATGACAGTATAACTAAATGTTGCATTCATACAAAAACTGCACCTTCAAAATGCTGACACTAACAATAATATCCTTTGTCAATGGTTGTGATTGAGGTGGATGAAGGCTGAATCACGACGTTACCCCTTTAATTCCTAAATTACGGAAAGCAACTGAGCTAAAGTGTGAATTGATATATATCTGGTCAAATGACGACAGTGAATTTCGCCTAAAATAGTATGTTGTCAGCTTAGAATTCAGGGCTGAGTATTGTCCACAACAGCTATTAATCTGTTAATAATCAAATCTGGACCAGACAATCCAGTGATTGACATTACGAGCACTGAACTGGGACACATACTTGGCATGCAGCAACCAAGTTGGCAAGACTGACACTTGATCCTGTTAATCACCTTATGACAAGCTATTACGATAGGCTCTTACGATGGGCTCTTACGACGGGCTCTTATGACAAGCTCTTACGATAAGCTTCATAGGGGCTGAAACTTGAGTCTACATGCCCACAGTGGTCTGTTAGGATCATTTCAGCAGGGTTTAGTGTTATTACATGGACTATAACCAGCTGGGCTTACTATATTGAACAGAATTTTATTAAGCAAGGGCCTAATGGCTATATTTTCGAGACTGCAATCGTACTTACTTGTATATTTGGGAGTAACATAACTAAAAGTTGCTTATCATCAAAAACTGCATCCTTTAAAATGTTGAAGACTTGCGTAGCTTTCTCCGGCGACGTGTACACTAATACCAACGCGCCGTACTCATAGTATATCACATCAAAGCTTTGCCACTTCAATTCTGAGGAGATAAAGGTATAAACAACATTAAGTACATTGCAACATCATGCACTCAGAATATATTCTTTCTTACCATGCTTACTTCAATGTTTACGGACTGCTGAGTCAGGACACAAATAAACGTACAACTCAAGCAGGTAAATAAGAAGAGAATTCAGCTTATATTAAGAGCAAGTTAATCTGAACTTGAACATTCTAAACTGAAGGATTATGAGTGAGTGAGTGAGTTGGGTTAACGCCGCTTGTAACAGTATTCCAGTTATATCACGGTGTTAGCACTGTAGGAGTGAGTGATCGAGTGAGTTGGGTTAACGCCGCTTGTAACAGTATTCCAGTTATATCACGGTGTTAGCACTGTAGGAGTGAGTGAGTGAGTGAGTTGGGTTAACGCCGCTTGTAACAGTATTCCATTTATATCACGGTGTTATCACTGTAGGAGTGAGTGAGTGAGTTTGGTTAACGCCGCTTGTAACAGTATTCCAGTTATAACACGGTGTTAGCACTGTAGGGAGTTGGGTTAATGCCGCTTGTAACAGTATTCCAGTTATATCATGGTGTTAGCACTGTAGGGAGTTGGGTTAACGCTGCTTGTAACAGTATTCCAGTTATATCATGGTGTTAGCACTGTAGGGAGTTGGGTTAACGCTGCTTGTAACAGTATTCCATTTATATCACGGTGTTAGCACTGTAGGAGTGAGTGAGTGAGTTTGGTTAACGCCACTTGTATCAGTATTCCAGTTATATCATGGTGTTAGCACTGTAGGGAGTTGGGTTAACGCCGCTTGTAACAGTATGCCAGTTATATCATGGTGTTAGCACTGTAGGGAGTTGGGTTAACGCTGCTTGTAACAGTATTCCATTTATATCACAGTGTTAGCACTGTAGGAAGTAAGAGAAGATTCCCAAGGGCTCAGGGACACTCAGCTTGGTTCAATTGACAGTAAGAATCATAAATAAATCCATCTAGTTTTCAACAAGTATCCTAGAGCCAAATCTCATTTGCACATTAGCACTGAGTACAATGTCTTAACCTACAATGAAAATGTCGAAATCTGAAAGCAGGATTCTCCAAAGTTAATCCTCAATTACTGTAACTGAATATAAATGAAACAGTGTTTAACAAAAATGTAATGAAGGATTTTTTAAATGAGGGAATGTTTTTCTCACCTTTTCCAATTATATCTAATAAAATTTTCTCATATTGCCTCTGCGACAAGCCTGTTGGTAAATTGCCCACAAACATGGAGATAGCTGGCCCATGTGGGTCCTCCTTCTGTTGGAGGTAAAACCGAGTCATGCGATTCTGCCGTAACGAATCCTGAAATTAAGAAAAATCAAAATTAAAAAGACCATATAAAGAACAGTAAATCTAAAAATATCAGATAAACACACAAACGCAGTTGATCTTACATTTTGCTTGTTTTTTTAACTCTGCACAAAGCAATATTGCAGCTATATGATGGCAACCTGCAAACAATGAAGTGTGGCTCAGACAAACCACAACCGCTAACTTTCGCAAATTTACAAAGTAGAAAGTTGTTACTATCCTCGAGTCAAGAAACCAAAGCCCGATGATGAGATTCCAAAACTAATTGTTAATAATATCGCTTAATTTCTATTTCGACTTCAGCAACTATGATAGTATGAGAGGAGTGCCTAGATTTGACACTTGACTTATATGCTCATGTTCACTGTGGAAGGTGTATAGCTAAATAATTACCCTCTCTTTTCCGGTGTCTATGAAAAATTAGTCCTTGTCATATTTTGTTTGTTGGCACATTATTCGTATTAAGGAAATCACATTTTCTTATTTAAGTTTGTAACAAATACGAAAGGTTCGGGACAGTTGCCATGAAAGATGCACACACAACAAGAAGAAACATGTCTACTCACTTTTCTACTTTGTTGTATAATTTGCCATGGCCTTTCATCCCGCATCAGCACCCTCTCGTTGACACCGCGGTCTAGCAACACCTCGATCAGGCTGTAGTTGTCTGGGTCAGCATCCTGAACACACCACGGAGAACATAACTACCAGGAAAAATTAAGAGTTCATTTCATTGCCATTTTACATGTGTATACTACTGCACTACTCCTTAATGCATTTGCTGCTTTCTTTTGACAGAAAATGAAGCTGTGTGAGGTCTAGCTGAAGAAATAGTTGTTTCAACCAGTTGTGAGGCAGGCCCCATCGCACAGCTGCCATGCATCCTCGGATGTGATAATGTCACGGATACCTCACATTACTGCTTGAATGGCAACATCTGAAGACATAGAGGCGGGCCCTTAGAGGTGGTAATGCAGGATAAGAATACAAATGTAAAAAATATTTTGTTTTACTAAATTTGTTAACTTATCCTGCATTACTCCTTATGCATCTGAATCAGACGGTATGGCAGACCTTCAGATGTGGTCCTCAAGAACGTCACGGCAGCTGTCCAGCACATCAATTGCGAAGACTGGCTGCCACTCGACCAATCCTGACCGTGGAAGGAAGAGAAAATGAGGGCGTCCAGGTAAAATGCAGCTATAGAAAATAGCGTGTGCTAGAGTTTAAAAACTGACTTACCAACCAATGCATGGTGGCATAGGGCCCCCCCAATCAGCTGTGCGAACACTGTGTGAGTCAGATGGCGCAGTATCTTGAGCCACCTGTCCCATGAACCATCAGGAGGCCCAGTCTGTCTGAAACAGGCCTCCTATGAATTGAAGTCAGTATATTGGGGTGAGTTCCGACTTCTCCATTGTTGACCATCCATCCCAGCTGATGGAGCAGGCGCCTGGTAAAATCCCAGTGAAGGAGCAGGGTCGCCACGTCCGGATGGTTAAGAAGACAATCATCTATATAGTACTTGAACCGAATGTTCCTCAGGTGGAGGTAGGAGGCCACTGGCTTGGTGATGCGGGTAAATAGTCACCGGGCCACTGAAATGCCAAATGGGTGAATCGCCCATTGGTAGTAGACACCATTGAACTGGTGGTACCTGAGATATCTCCAGTCGCTGGGATGGATAGGTACATGCAGGTAGCGGCCTGGGCTCTTGCGTTCACAGTCTCTATGACATTATGATGATCAACAAAATGTGCATCACCACCAGAAGTAGATGTTGCTTCTGGGGTATAGCCATGGGGTGGAGCTGTGGTCAACGGCGGGTCCAATGCCATCGACAGGCGGTACCTGAAGTGCAAGATGTTAGGAAAGAATGGGTCTTCCAAGATGGCCCAATTCTGTCAGAAGAGACCTACTCTCCCATCTACTGGTCCGTCAACAACTTGGACGTTTGGGAGTGGGAGGACCCAGTCGGGGTTGTCCGGGGGTTCACTGTTTCCCCTTCCTGTCCCCAAACCTGCTGTGGAACTTGCCACGGTGGAATTGATAGGAGTCCTTATGTTTCCCTTTCCCTTGTGACTACACGTCTCCCTCAAAGCGAAGACTGATCTGGAACCTGGTCCTTCAGGGAGGAGTGTCGAGCATGGTAGTTGCTATCCTAGAAGAACGTTGATATAGGTTCAGGGAGATAAGTTCAAGTGCTTTGAGGGCCGTCTCGTCTCGCGCATAATTTGAGACCCGTGAGTATGTGTCCTATATTTGGCCATCAAAGAGCGAAGTCCTACACCATGCCGAGTCCCTACTGGTAAGGGCTAGGTATCCGAGATGGCAAGTGGCACTAATTTCAGCAATGGCAGCTTTAAGGGCATTTCTCAAGTGGTCAATCTGCCCGCTGCTGGTAAAAGACGACCATCTGCAGATGATCCACTTGGTTGACATTTGTCTTGGTAAGATCGTACAAGACGAGGAACGCCATTCTGGAATCGTCCAAGGCATGAGCAATGTCCGCCACCTCAAAAGCATGGATGGGGAAGTTTTCTCTGCTTGAACCTGGGTAATTTGAAGGCTGGAGAGAGTGACAGCTGGGCAAAATTCTCATCCAACACTGTGACCATATCTTTGAGCATAGGATCTGGTGGAATGGAAGTGGGCTGTGACCATATCATGTCATTCTTGTCAACTCCCGCCACCAGCGAAGGCGCTACTGCAGCCAGTCGGTTGGCCATCCAATCAGGCATCTGAGATCAGCTGAGATGGTTATCCCTCTCGGATGACGACGTCCCCTAATGCGGCACAAACGATCCCTCTGAAGAAATGGAGTGGTAATCCTGTGAGCATCAGGCAGGTGAGCGGCTCCTGGAAAGGTGCGTAGATTGTGATGACTTAGAAGTATACCTGGTGGAGGCTCCAGGTGAGTGGCTCCTGGAATGGTGCCTAGATCGTGATGACTTAGAAGTATACCTGGTGGAAGCTCCAGGTGAGCGGCTCCTGGAACGGTGCCTAGATCGTGATGACTTAGAAGTATACCTGGTGGAGGCTCCAGGTGAGCGGCTCCTGGAATGGTGCCTAGATCGTGATGACTTAGAATTATACCTGGTGGAGGCTCCAGGTGAGCGGCTCCTGGAATGGTGCCTAGATCGTGATGACTTAGAATTATACCTGGTGGAGGCTCCAGGTGAGCGGCTCCTGGAACGGTGTCTAGATTGTGACGACTTAGAAGTATACCTGGTGGAAGCTCCAGGTGAGCGGCTCCTGGAACGGTGCCTAGATCGTGATGACTTAGAAGTATACCTGGTGGAGGCTCCAGGTGAGCGGCTCCTGGAACGGTGTCTAGATTGTGACGACTTAGAAGTATACCTGGTGGAGGCTCCAGGTGATGTTGAACCATGGGAAGATGGGACCCTAGGGGAAGAAGGATCACCAATGATAACCAGAGGTGTAGTCACAGTAGGCACAAAAAGCACAGGAGATGCAAGTAGAGCAGGGGGTGCTGGAAGCGCCGGGTGACCAAATGTACCCAAACTTTGAACCTAGTTAAAGGGTTATTAAATACACTAAATAAACATGACGCCATCACTTCCGTGGTCATGTGGAAGCAGTGTGATGGGGCCAGCCTTACAACTGGTTGGAACAACTTTTTCTTCAGCTGGACGTCACACAGTTTCCTTTTCTGTTAAAAAAAAGCAGTAAATACATTAAGGAGTAATGCACAATAAGCAAAAACATCAGATTATTTGTAACATCAGTGAATGAAATAGGCTGGTCTATCAGACTTATTTATGAATAAATTGTGAGGTCCCATTAATAAATATGTTGGTCCAGGACCTTGGACCTGTGGATTTTTCAACCCAGAAAGTTCTTAGTGCTACATGTGGTATAACTCCCATACTTCCCCATTGCTCAACAATAGCTGTAGCGATGAGAATGCCTTTTGGAATGCGGCCTCACATAGGGACTAATATAAGAACTCTGCTTGTGATATACTGCAATATATGCCTCTTGGAATTTCATCTGAATTTTAATACATTCTGAGTAATCTCCCTTTACTAATCCATCTTAACAACAAGTGAGTGAGTGAGTGAGTTGGGTTAACGCTGCTTTTAACTGGGAACCGGGATTCGAACCCACAATCATAGGTTTCTTGCATGCCCAAGGCATACAACAGCGAATTGCGGCACCTTAGACGACTGGGCCACCTGTGCCCCCCCCTAACAACAAGCGATATCCTTGCTTCAACATAAATGTAATACCAAAATTGTTGTTGAATTAAATTGATGTCAAACATAGTCAAAATGTATGGTCACATGCTTTGATCACATGATCTAATCACATGACGTGTCATGTGACTGGCCACTTACTTCAACTCCAAACCTCCTGAGTGCAGTGGTGATGACTTCCTCAGCGGTCATCTCTTTGTTGACCGAGATGTTTTTGTAGCCTGCGGACACTCGATGGCAAATGCTGAAACACAAAATTAGTTGTGCCAAAACAAATCATATACATGATTTAAAACATTACTCATCAGATCTATGAACTGTTTGCAACTATATAGACATTTCCATATAATTTTGTATTATTATTTCTAAAATTGATTGATGGAACTGAACTGTCACATTACTAAGCAATGTATCAAAGTTCAAACTACAGGTCTCTGTGCTCCTGGTCACTGGGTAGATGATGTGGGAGAGGGCTAGTTTTTATCTACTTTCACAACCAGTCAATAGTCTATAATAACACATTATTTGAATATAGTAGTTGCCATTGGGTGTTTTGGTGAGGGCCTTCTTTTTTCAATATCATCCAAAGCCAACAAATATTTTTTACTGGTTGCAAAGTATCTTTTGGAGATTTTTTCATCACAGTTTACTCGTAACAATATGGATTATTCTTAATTTAGGAGACCTTACCAGACCAAAATGCGTTAACTAGGCAATCAGTGTTGCTTGCGGCAAAAGGAACTGAATGCATACAGCTGATCTTCCAAAAAAATGGCAGATGATATTTCAATTTTCCTCATCATGTTTGTTTCATCAGCATTATTGTTTGACCATTCCAACATTATACAACTCCATTCAATTTCTGTGTGGCCTGTCTGCTTATCACAGCCCAGCTTGGCAACTCAAACATGGCTTTCCAATGCCGACATGATGAGTACCTGTGTGGTGTAATTACCTGTATCGGAGTCCGCCTGGGTACACTCTAATATGGCCTTTGTCTGGGTTTTTGTCCTTGTATCGTAGAAATATGGACGGCCGCTTTCCATCAGGGGTCTTAAGCTGCGATCGAATTGGACTGTTTTCTTCTAGCTCCCTCTCACCTACAACATTCACTGAAAGCAATGAAAAACTGCTATAAGAAAATAAATTCTACAGCAAACAAAAAGGCATGCAGCAAATACCTATGTACGATAGCCATGCAACATATCATGTGAACATGCATATATATGGCAAAATGGTCACTGTGACAATACTCCAGGGCTTCAAGGGGTCATTTTGGCACAACTACCGAACTTCAAGGGGTCACAGTGAAAATAATACAGGGCTTCAAGGGGTCAGTGAGAATACTACAGAGCCTCAAGGGATCGCTGTGAGAATACTACAGAGCCTCAAGGGATCGCTATGACAATACTACAGGGCTTCAAGGGGTCACTTTGGAAAAACTACAGGGCTTCAAGGGGTCACTTTGGCAATACTACAGGGCTTCAAGGGGTCACTTTGGAAAAACTACAGGGCTTCAAGGGGTCACTTTGGCAATAATACAGAGCTTCAAGGGGTTGCTGTGACAATACTACAGAGTTTCAAGGGGTCACTGTGAAAATACTACAGGGGTTCAAGGGGTCTCTTTGGCAATACTACAGAGCTTCAAGGGATCACTTTGGCAATACTACAGGGCTTCAAGGGGTCCCTTTGGCAATACTACAGGGCTTCAAGGGGTCAGTGAGAATACTACAAAGCCTCAAGGGGTTCTGTGAGAATACTACAGAGCTTCAAGGGGTTGCTATGACAATACTACAGAGCTTCAAGGGGTCGCTATGACAATACTATAGAGCCTCAAGGGGTCGCTATGACAATACTACAGGGCTTCAAGGTGTCACTTTGGAAAAACTACAGGGCTTCAAGGGGTCACTTTGGCAAAACTACAGGGCTTCAAGGGGTCACTTTGGCAATAATACAGAGCTTCAAGGGGCCACTGTGAAAATACTACAGGGCTTCAAGGGGTCACTTTGGCAATAATACAGAGCTTCAAGGGGTCACTGTGAAAATACTACAGAGCTTCAAGGGGTCACTGTGACAATGCTACAGAGCTTCAAGGGCTCACTTTGGCAATAATACAGTGCTTCAAGGGGTCAGTGACAATACTACAGGGCTTCAAGGGCTTGCTTTGACAATACTCCAGGGCTTCAAGGGGTCACTGTGACAATACTACAGAGCTTCAAGGGGTCACTTTGACAATACTACAGAGCTTCAAGGGGTCGCTGTGAAAATACTACAGGGCTTCAAGGGCTTGCTGTGACAATACTACAGGGCTTCAAGGGGTCACTGTGACAATACTACAGAGCTTCAAGGGGTCACTTTGGCAATAATACAGAGCTTCAAGGGGTCACAGTGACAATGTTAGAGCTTCAAGGGGTCACTTTGGCAATAATACACAGCTTCAAGGGGTCACTTTGGCAATAATACAGTGCTTCAAGGGGTCACTGAGGATACTACAGGGCTTCAAGGGGTCACTGTGACAGTACTACAGGGCTTCAAGGGGTCACTGACAATAAAATTGGGTTTCAAGGTGTCACTCTGACAATACTATATGGCTTCAAAATGTCACTGTGACAATACAACAGTGGTTCAAGGGGTCACAGTGTCAATACTACAGGGCTTCAAGGTGTCACTTTGGCAACACTACAGGGCTTCAAGCGATCACTGTAACAAGACTACAGGGCTTCGAGGGGTCACTGTGACAATACTACAGGTCTTCAAATTCACTGACAATACTACAGAGCTTCAAGGGGTCACTGACAAGACTGCAGGGCTTCAAGGGGTCACTGACAAGACTGCAGGGCTTCAAGGGGTCACTGACAAGACTACAGGGCTTTAAGGGGTCACTGACAATACTACAGGGCTTCAAGGGGTCACTTTGGCAATACTACAAGGCTTCAAGGGGTCACTGTAACAAGACTGCAGGGCTTCAAGGGGTCACTGACAAGACTGCAGGGCTTCAAGGGGTCACTGACAATACTACAGAGCTTCAAGGGGTCATTGTGGCAATACTACAAGGCTTCAAGGTGTCACTGTAACAAGACTGCAGGGCTTCAAGGGGTCACTGACAATACTACAGGGCTTCAAGGGGTCACTTTGGCAATGCTTCATGGTTTCAATGGGTCCCAGTGACAACACTACAGATCGAGCTTCAAGGGGTCACAGTGATAATACTACAGAGCTTCAAGGGGTCATTGTGACAATACTACAGGGCTTTAAGGCGTCAATGTGTCAATACTAAAGGGTTTCAAGGGGTCACTGTGAAAATACTACAGGGCTACTACTACAGCATTTGCAAGGGACATTGTGACAATACTACAACATTTGCAAGGGACTTTGTGACAATACTAGAGTGTCTGAAAGGATTATTGTGACAATACTAGAGTGTCTGCAAGGGACATTGTGACAATACTAAAGTGTCTGCAAGGGACATTGTGACAATACTAGAGTGTCTGCAAGGGACATTGTGACAATACTAGAGTGTCTGCAAGGGACTTTGGCACAATACTACAGTGTTTGCAAGAACACTGTGACAATACTACAGTCTTTGCAAGGCATATTGTGACAATACTATGGGGCTTCAAGGGGTCAATGAGCACAGAATACCCCCTCAAATACATACTGTTTCTATCTAAACAAACTAATCTATAAAAACCTAAATAAGCACATCCATTTAGTGGAGCGTCATCAACGAGGTCAACTTGTTCTAACTACCCACTTACCTGTCTCTGACGCCTCCGACACATAGTAATTTTTGGGATCATCTGATATGTGGAATGTTTTCAGAGCCGCCTCCTGCAAGTTGACATGCAACATTTTGAAGTTACAGATCAGATTCAAATTTTCCTACTTTCTTTATAATGGATGGGTGATGTAACTGCCTTTCCTTGTTGTATTTTTGTGAATCCAGTCCAGAGAGTGAAGAGCAAGGCTCAGTTATTATGGAAATTAGTAACAGGCTATTACTCATCACTTCACAGAAACATTTGACAAAAATAATTTAGCCTTTGTAAAAAATTGTACTTCTGAAATATTAAAAATATAGGGAAGTACATAACAGGACATAACTCTTACCAGGATGGCTTGAGCTGATGCGTTCCTGGGGACTGATATTGTGCGGTAGAGTCGCCTCTTTAACGAGGCGTTCCCATCAAACACTCGAATAATTTCCGCTGAAAAGAGAGAGAGAGCATATTTACCAAAATAGACCTAAAGGTATTTTCGTGAATGCTACAAAGTAGTTTGAAGTAATTTCTGGCTAAAATATAGAAATCCATGAAGATCTGGGTTAGAACTGGTCTTCAGCAACACATGTTTGAGTTAAGATGTGACCAATGGAATCGGTTTGTGAGGCTCGCTGACTCGTTGATGCATGTCACGGTATCCCAGATCGATGCTCATACTATAAATCACTGGTATGTCTGGTACAGATTTGATAACTTACAGATGGCCGTCATATAGCTGGAACATTGCTGAGTGCGGCATTACACAACAAAGAATCTGGCCAAAATATGAACACTAAGAGAAACGGAAGGAACAATATGATTATTATGTTCTTACTGTCGGAGTCTTTGTCTTTATCCTTGCTGTCTTTCTCTCGGGGAGAACGACGCTCACGCTCCTCCTCTTCATTCTTGGAGTCGCCGCTAGATGACCACTCCTCAGACACAGTTCGTACTGCAACACGGGGAGGGGAGATGAGATGAGGTGAGGTGACATGAAACATTGCAGTCAAGATTACTGCATTTATACAACGATGTGTATTGCATGCATGTTTGCTGATTATATAGCCCACTGAGATACCTAGACACTTTATCATAGATACCCCACAGTGTACAGACTATTAAATACTGTTGTCAGAACAACAGATTAGCAAATATAACCCAGATTACAATCAAGTGATGATACATCATGTATGTAAAAGATTGTTGGTTGGTTTGTTTGTTGTTTAACGCCGTACTCAGCAATATTCCAGCTATATGACGGCGGTCTGTAAATAATCGAGTCTGGACCAGACAATCCAGTGATTAATATCATGAGCATTGATCCACGCAATTGGGATCGATGACATGCATCAACCAAGTCAGCGAGCCTGACCACCCGATCCCGTAAGCCGCCTTTTACGACAAGCATAGTCGCCTTTTACGACAAGCATGGGTTGCTGAAGACCTATTCTACCCCGGATCTTCACGGGTAGTATGTAAAAGAAGATCACGGGACGTTGGGCATGGGTATTGACCGTCTCAAGTGTCTACATGCTTCCCTCACTGAAGGTGGTGCTATAACTGAGTGAGTGAGTGAGTATGGTTTTACGTCGCTTTTAGCAATATTCCAGCAATATGGCGGTGGGGGACATGTACCCATGTCTGGAATCAAACCCGGGTCTTCGGCATGATGAGCGAACGCTTTAACCTTTAGGCTACGTTGCTATAACTGGTTACCGACTGAACTGTAATTGTGCAAATGTAAAAGTCACTTAATGATGGTTGCCTATACTCGGGCCAATCAATGGTTTGCTGTCTTTGCTTTTTCATGCTGTGTCATGTTTGGGCTATTACACTAGATACAAATTTAAATTATTTTTTTTCCTTCAAAATTTTGAGTTTGACTTGTAAGGGTAATTTCTTTTTTTTGACTAATGGACATGCAGTCAACCAGGAACTCAACACATCCAGGTGAAAATAGTGATGAATATAGTAAGGGTTTGACACCCGAGTTTGAGACAATGGGGTTTGACTGTATGAATAAAGCTTTAATAATTTACTCACCAGGTAGAGCTGCAGGACAGATGAAAAGGAAACACAGAGCATTAGTAGTGGCATAAACTCATAATAACATCAGCAGGACAACAAGGATATATTTACCTATACAATAACAGTTCCAGAGCATGTGAACTGTAAAAGATTTGGTTCATGATTTATTTCCCCCAACTAATCCTTCTTTTATACATATGGTACACACAATACAATTAGTTTATGTATCTGTGTATCACAGATCAAGTTAATGACTTAAACATGGCCGACTCAAACTGACTATGACACACAGTCTCTCAGTCTTCTCTGGGGGTAGGGGTCTCATGCCAATAATCAAAAATACATGTTATTGTGCTTCAACTGCATCTTTTATGAGAATAGCCCGATATTATTTCTTGTTAAACATATTAAAGTTGTATCACCAGAAACTTCAGAAAAAATTGAGGTTGTCCCTTTTTTTTATTTACACACAAGGTATGGAATATGTTTTACAAAGCACAGTGCTTCTGCAGTAATTGGGTCAGCATTCACAATCCTGCAAACGCTATATGTGAGTGAGTGAGTGAGTTGAGTTTAACGCCGCTTTGAACAGTATTACTGTTATATCACGGCATGTCAGCTTAATGTGGGAGGAAAGCCTGAAGTGATGCAGGTCTCAGACATTTACCACTTTGGTGAGACCCATGAGCACGGGTATGGTGCTGACAAACCTAGAAACATAATCGGGGCGAACCGGGATTCGAACCCACAATCATAGGTTTCTGGCTCGCCAAAGGGACGCAACTCTGCACAGCGAATCGCGACACCTTAGACGACTGGGCCCCCTGGGCCCCCTGCTTTATGTATAATCCCAGACAGGATGTTTTTAATGAAAGAAACCTGTCAGCGTATCGGGGACGGCAAACTCGATACATGTAATGGCTGTGGACAGGATACGACTGAACCCAACATCCCTCACGTCATCAACCTGACATGGGAGGTCATTCCATTCATGCATAACATGCAAACATGTAATTTCTGGAATAGTGTGAAGTCAGGTGTAACGCTAGTCACACTGTCTACAATGTACACTGCTCAACACGGAGGAAGGAACTAAAACAATATGCCAAAAAATAAATATTGGCAACTTGAAAATAATCAAAATACCATACACTGAATAAACATTATAAGAAAAGCACTAAATTAATTACTGGAAATGCACAGCATCTGACAACCACTTGGTATACTCATCACCCGGTGTATTGCACACTGACTTCTGTTAAGGCCAAGCTTTCACAGACCTCCACCAGATTTTCACGGACAAGGATGCACGTCAACTAAACTGATTAAGGCAACATAAACAACATCCAGAGCTTCCCTTCATTTCAGTTTGATACACAACGATGTCCAATGGTTTATATTGATCAAATTGAACGAATAATGATCACACTTGCTTTACTTAAATCCAGATCATCAAGCCATGGACAGCACAGATATTTTGTTAGATCGGATTTCAAACATTTTGTGCATTTGGTTTACTTTTGGCCACAAGTTTCCCCCATTGAAAATCGGAATCAGCCTTTAAAATTCAAGCTCGTCCTCTAACCTGAGACTACTAAATTGTGCTGAGGACAAGAAAAATCCAATGATGGTAGTCCTCAGTATTTGAGGGCTATAATTCTGAACCAGTCTCACTTTTTCAATTTTGCTACCAACTGGAACTGAATACAACTGCAAGAAAATGAACAGTAATTTCTGTCTTTTTCAAGCAGTAATATCTACCAACTGTGAGGACTAGAGAGACAAATTTCTAAGGCTGTGCAATACGTGTGATTTGCATCACACATTCAGGAAGCTCTGTTGTCAAATAAGGAAACAAAATGAGATGACGACGAAAGCGGGCGCCTACTGGTTATCCTACTTAGTCCGAGGATAGTCTCCACGGGGACGTCCATTCTGGGGATGGTGAGACAGCTCGGGGGAAGCATAATGTCGCGGAGACTACCGAACTTGCACTCCGCTGGTAGGCTGCGATAACACAGGGCATGCGCCTGAAACAATACAGTACAGTCTTAGTCAAACACAATCTTAGGATCATATCTATTTCAATTTAAGATTGACATATCTTTTCCATCTTTATTGACTTTGGGCTTAGTCAATCGGTTTATGTTTGTGATGTGACACAGGTGCATGGGCACAGGCACTGTTTTTTTGTATTACAAATGTATAGTAGTATGGTACATTGACCAGTAGCATGTGAAATATACAGAAGTAGTGCACGATAGGTAGGATATGACGAGCCATCTCTAATTTCACAAATACATGTATCATGGCTTAAATATGTGAGTGAGTGAGTGAGTGAGTGAGTGAGTGAGTGAGTGAGTGAGTGAGTGAGTGAGTGAGTGAGTGAGTGAGTGAGTGAGTGAGTGAGTGAGTGAGTGAGTGAGTGAGTGAGTGAGTGAGTGTTGTCTCATGCTGGAGCAAGCAGGCTTCCAGCAGTATGATCGTGGCCACTTAACGTTTGTCTAGACCAGGCAAACCAGTGACTGAAATCATGAGCAACAATGAATGCTATCATGGCACAATGACATGGTACAATGACATGGTACAATGACATTCCACGATGACATGGTACGATGACATGGTACAATGACATGGCACAATGACATGGCACAATGACATGGCACATGGCATCGGCTGCGAATTGAGACGGGTCGATATATTAAGGAAATTAGAGAACAGAGACTGTGTTTGATTTGTAACCAGAATTTTATTGAGGACGAATATCATTTTGTGCTTATATGCAATGCTTATAGTGATTTAAGAGCTGAATACATTCCTCCTAAATATTTTACAACCCCTTCTAAAAAAAATTTAATGCTCTTATGTCATCCACTTACTTTAAAATCATATCCATACACATTCATACACATACGTATGTGTAAAATAGTGATAATTCTTTTTTCTCCCTCTCTCTGTAAATGGTTCTGTGTAATAGGCCTACGGCCTAACACTTTTTGTGAACAAAACAATTACAGACATGGCACAATGACAAGGTATAATGACAAGGTACAATGACATGGCACAATGACATGGCACAATGACAAGGTACAATGACAAGGTACAATGACAAGGTACAATGACATGGTACAATGACATGGTACAATGACATGGTACAATGACATGCCATCAGCCAAGTCAAGCAGCCTAACCATCCAATACAAATTACAGTTGACTCTTTGGACAAACATGAAGTACTGGGCTCCTATTGTGATCCGGAATCCCATGGAGTAAAACTTACACTGACAAAATCATACCATGCCTCATCTAACAGTGAAGACACACCCCCATTTCACATCTAGTGTCAATACAGACTGCAGTATAGCATCATCTAACACTGATTTCAGTATGTCATTTCCACACTTGTTCAAAACCTCATATAGCATGATGGATCAAACAGTTCTGAAAGACTGTGCCGGTTATTTGGTATCAAATCAAGCTCATCTTAGTTGCGTAAGTCACAGTTCATTAGGGTCTCTATATCAGATAAATCACGCCGAGAAAAAGGCACCACGACAGACTCTTGACGTGCCCAACCCCCTTGTCTATTCACTCAGCTGTCATTGCAAGCGCCTGTTTCAGCACAGTAGACAAGCTAGTGCTCAGTAGAGCACATTTACATAATTTTATGTGGCCTCGCCTCTCCCTAGCATGTGAGCGCAAGCTACTGACCAAAGACACTTGCATGAAAAAAAATAATCAATAAATGGTACAAATTTAGCTCAGCAGAAGGGAGGTAACTCTGTGCAAGCAAGGCGTAAAATCAATATGTTATCAGCGAGGTCAATGACAGTGACAGCCCTCGCTGTGGGGGCTCAGTAATCTGGGCTATTGAATCGGCTGGCTTGGAGAGGGATTAAAACTTCTCCATCTCTTGGCGAACCGAGCCCCTATCTTCCAACTCCTCCCATCTACTACATGCACATTCACAGGTTAGGAATAGAAGGCTAAGCCATACAACCCTGGTTACAGGCAAAATGGATTTCAAATTGATCACTTAATAAGCTTTGACAACTGGTGTAGAGCTAGACTAAGACATGACTTGATATGTTTGACCATACCTTGGAAACATACTGTGCTTAACATGCAAGAAATTAAAAAGAAGATTAGAATATTCTGCCTATTTGTCTTGTGGTTGTCATAAGGATGTTGGTGTAGAATATCTGTCAATCTTATGATACACATACAGGGAATATGGAAAAACGATATTTGTCAGCTTGCCATGGTTTGTCAATCTGTTAATAACATTCCAGCTATTTGACAGCAGTCTTGGAGTCTGGACCAGACAATCCAGTAATTGACATCACGAGCAACGAGCCACGCAGTTAGATACGATGACATGCAATCAACCAAGTCACCGATTCTAACCACCCATCAATTTACACCTCTTACAACAAGAATAGGTTTGCTGCGGACCTATATTCTTACCTAGAACCCCCACGATGTGTGTGTGTGGTGTGTGGTGTGTGGTGTGTGGTGTGTGTGTGTGTGTGTGTGTGTGTGTGTGTGTGTGTGTGTGTCCGTGTGTGTCCTGCACCATGACCGTGGAATATATTTATTTTATTACAAATAATAATCTAGAAATACATATAAGAGCAATTCTAGCCAGCTCAAGCTAGCTCTATTCTGTAATCAGCATTGGGAATTTCTTTTTTATTGGTAGAGTCAAGAAGGATATTGTGTAATATAAGATTTCAGAGACTAAATGTTAGTGTTAGTGTTAGTGTGTGTGTGACCGACCAGTCCTTGTTTTAGCCCTTTAATGCCAAGCACCAGACAGGGTAACAACAAGTACCATCTGTTAACGTCTTTTGGTGTATGGAACACAGAGGGAATATGGAAGTTGTGAAGAAACTTGTCCACTTACCGTGACTCCACACCATTCGCACCTCATGCCAGCAAGACACTCTGAAGACCAGCAGGTTTTCTTGCATGCTACACACTTGGAGTTGGGGGGCAAGTTCCCCTCCCTCCAGTGGTGGAAGTGGACCACGGTGCCCTGCCACACAAAACAAAACATAACATAACATGTCATACAAATAACGTCAAGACTAAAATACTCAAACCAGTACCACAGAACAGGCTAGAATGAGGCATCATTCTTAAAAACTGGAAAAGTGGATTTTTTCAGATTCAACACCAGGAGGACATTCTCAAGAATTTGATCTTGATACTGGCAGTCAAGGTCATCCACTAACTTCCATCAATATTTTAGCAGGTGACTTCAGAAACAGGGTTCATACAGTGCAAAAAAAAGGTTTAAAGTCAAAAATGGGTCTTCAGCATTTTGAGTGAATTGTGACTGTTTAACCACAAGACCTCACTTCACCATAATATATGGACAATTATTTCCAATTTGTCAAAAAGAAAAATGTATGAAATAACGATTAGGTGAGGTGGGGTGAAATGGGGGTTTAAAGACAAGTTCAAGATTACTGCACTTCTATAGCGATGTGCATGTGTGTGGCGGTTTTTAATAGTCTAACCTATGCCAGTTTTATATAGCTAGCCCACTGAAATACCATACCATATCGTTCATGATGCAGCTGAACATGGATACGAAAACTCAGACACATTATATGGACTCTGAACCAACCAGTCCTTGTTTTATCCCCTTAAATGCCAGGCTTAATGCCAGCACCAGGCAGGGTAACAACAAGTATCATCCTTTAATGTCATTTGGTATGACATGGCCATGGGATCAAACCACTGACCTTCTGCTCTCAAGGCAGATGCTCTATCGACTACACCACAGAGGCGATAGAAACCAGAATAAACTAAAATAAACATTAATGTATCAAAGTGTTTATCACCTCACATCGCGATTGTGGGACTGGGACCATAGGCCAGCCTGACAGCACTCTCACCTTATCTCTCTGTGGCAGATATGTGGCACATTCCTTGCAGTCACTAACAACAAAGTCCTGACAATCCAGATGGGCATAATACTCACAGACTGAAACACAAACACAGAGGACATGGAGTCACACTGGACACAATGTTGGTTTATGCAGCAGTGGTAAAAACAAACCGTTTTAGTTCACTAGTCCTAACATATAACATATAGCAAAACCCCTTAAAAATGGCAGATTTCTACTGTCTTAATGACACTGTAACTATTGGGCAGTTTGGCAAGGACTACAGCACTCATGGCAATTTCTAATGCTGTGCAGGAGCAGATTTGTTTGTTGTTTTACACCAGTCAGCAATATTTCAGCTATATCACAGCAGGCTCTAACAATCAAGTCTCAGCCACTCACACCAGTGATGATATTTTAAGTAATGTCCCATACCACTGGGTGAGTGAGTGAGTGAGCTAATATTTAATGTCACATTGGCAATGTTTCACATGGGGTATATTGTGACGAGCCCATACCATTGGGAATCGTGTTACAATGACAACCAAGTCACTAAGCCTGCCCACCCAGTTCAATTTCGTTGTCTCATTCTACCTGAATGCTGGGCACCTATTGAAACCCACGGGTTGAGGCGAGCCAGGTGACAAATTGTGCATTATTCACTGCATCAGAAATCATGTAAGTGCGATGCATGTATTTGGTCAGCAAAATAAAGATCTGACAAGAGCAGATTAAGATACTTACTTTCACAGCGTATCGCAAGACTGTCTTCTAATCGTTTTCGACAGACGTTGCAAAATTTTCGTTTGAAATGTCCGGGCTCCGACCAGCAGTGAGCAACCGGGTTCTGAAACAAAAAAATCCAAAAATATAGAAACACATCTGATCTAAACATATTTCTGAGGCACACGAAGCATATGCACAAAGTTGATTAACCATAGTCAAAGATCACATGACACAATTTTGCACTTGGTATGTTGAAGTTAGTCAAGATTATTAACCAGCGGAAGAAACTAACAGTTTTAGTCTACTAGTCCTTATAATGATAACATATAGCAAATCCCTTAATAATGGCAAATTTCTACTAGTCCTTATGATACCTTAACAATTGGGCAGTTTGGCAAGGACCACAGCACTAGTGCCAATTTCTATCGTTGTTAACAGTCAGTTAACAGCTATCCAAGGGTGCTGTTGTACAAAGAGAGCTAAGCAATAAGGTGATCGTAACTCACACACCCTAACATAGACTTACGACAGTCATAACGATGAGGTTGTTTTGTACAACGGCACTCTCTATATATATATATATATATACACCGGTATATATATCCACTATCCTGACAGTACACTGTACACATGGAGGGCATTTCTCCGATTGTTGAAAGACATCATAATGTGCCATCTATCACTAGGTGCTGAAACATATTCAGTGTGATAAATATTGAGTGAGTTGGGTTTGATGCCACTTTGAACATTTTGTTGTTGGAGTCCCAAGTCCAAAGACATGCAAGTTGTGTGATGACAAAAGCTCTGATTAAGCCCATATTGAGCAAGGATCAAAATCACTGGGATTGCAACCCAATGGATCCTGGTAGAACTAAGGGACACAATTCATTGCAGCAGCCTAGATCATTAAATGTTATAACCGTTCTGGTGTAATTCTCTGGAGCCCCTACTGAGCTAAGCCGAGACAGGCATGGTCAATGGTCCTGCTCTGCATGTCTGAGACCAGTGAAAATCAGGACATGCTTGAGAGACTAGTTGAACATGACCAAGGTGTTATACTGGTAAATAACAATAAATAAAATAGCAAAAAAATCAAATGATATTTAATTTTGAAACACAAACACACATACTTGGACAGTGATCATGAAACAAAACAGTAACCATGGCAACATGTCTTGAAACGATGTTACCAGATTCTTGTGTTTATGCATGTCACTCTCGTTTTTATCATCCCTTTACAAATACATTCAAACAAATAGAACTGATAAAAACAAATTCATCATTGATGAAAGTTCGAGACAACTAAAAATTCTAAACTATACCCTAAACAGTGAACAATTAGTCACTGTGGAAGCTAAAATTTTTGTTTGTTGTTTAACATCGCACTCAGCATGCTCAGCAATATTCCAGCTATATGACGCCAGTCTGTAAATAATCAAGTCTGGACCAGACAATCTAGTGATTGACATCATGAGCATGAATCCATGGAATTGAGATATGGTTACATGCATCAACCAAGTCAGCTAGCCTGACCACCTGATCCCGTTAGTCGCCTTTCATGGCAAGCATGGGATGCTGAAGACTTATTCTACCCCGGATCTTCACGGGTCGTGGAAGCTAAAATAAACAGATGTTCTCAAATACTGTCAACTAGCATTGAAGCATGAAGTGTTAGTATTACATTTAAAATGAGAAGCAATCAAATCATGCAACAGTTCTGAATGTTCCCAAACAATAGCGAACTTCAGTATATGCAACAACCTTTTGAGTTCCCTAATCTGAATCTGACAACATTTCCAGTAGGTGTAAGTCTTAATAGAGTTTTATTGGTTAGTTTATGAGATAAAAGAAATAAGACTACACCCAGGTTTCAACAAGTGGCTGAACACTTGATGAGAAAATGATATGCACTTTTAGTCTGATGACGCCTTTTCTGGTTTTGGAAGATTAAGGTAACTTATAACATAGTTATGTAAACTTTTCGTTGTGATGAAGTCTAATGCTGTTTGTGAATGCATCTGTAATTGCATGAAGAACAATGCATTCTGGTATAAACAAGTCAGTCATCTGATGTAATCCAAATCATTAATCACTGCAGTCAAAAGTCCAAGACAAACATCCAAAGGTGCCGACCTTGTTGTGACCTTGACCTTCAAAAGATTGTCATTGGATGTTGTATGACATGATTAAATGAGGATAGGAATTGGTACATGATCCTGCCTGACTAGATTGCAATGCATTTGAAATTGACTAATCTAACCATGTTTAACAATTAATGGTACTGACTGATCTTTACCAAAACCGATCCAAAGTATGATTCCATGCTGGTGGAGGTACAACTTAGTTTTGGACAATAACACTATCAAACGTGGATGTTTTAAGTGTTCACAATGTCTAGTGTCTAGAATGGTCTCAATGTCATTTGTATGTATTCATCACATATCCAGAGTCCAGCATGGTCAGTATGTGTCACTCTATATGCAGTGTCCAGCATGGTGGGAATGTGTCACTCTATATGCAGTGTCCAGCATGGTGGGTATGTGTCACTCTATATGCAGTGTCCAGCATGTGTCACTGTATATGCAGTGTCCAGCACGTGTCACTCTATATGCAATGTCCAGCATGGTGGGTATGCGTCACTCTATATGCAGTGTCGAGCATGGTGGGTATGTGTCACTCTATATGCAGTGTCCAGCATGGTGGGTATGTGTCACTCTATAAGCAGTGTCCAGCATGGTGGGTATGTGTCACTCTATATGCAGTGTCCAGCATGTGTCACTCTATATGCAATGTCCAGCATGGTGGGTATGTGTCACTCTATATGCAGTGTCCAGCATGGTGGGTATGTATCACTCTATATGCAGTGTCCAGCATGGTGGGTATGTGTCACTCTATATGCAGTGTCCAGCATGGTGGGTATGTGTCACTCTATATGCAGTGTCCAGCATGGTGGGTATGTGTCACTCTATATGCAGTGTCCAGCATGGTGGGTATGTGTCACTCTATATGCAGTGTCCAGCATGGTGGGTATGTGTCACTCTATATGCAGTGTCCAGCATGTGTCACTCTATATGCAGTGTCCAGCATGGAGGGTATGTGTCACCCTGTATGCAGTGTCCAGCATGGTGGGTATGTGTCACTCTATATGCAGTGTCCAGCATGGTGGGTATGTGTCACTCTATATGCAGTGTCCAGCATGGTGGGTATGTGTCACTCTATATGCAGTGTCCAGCATGGTCGGTATGAATTCACCCTGTATGCAGTGTCCAGCATGGTCGGTATGAATTCACCCTGTATGCAGTGTCCAGCATGGAGGGTATGTGTCACTCTATAAGCAGTGTCCAGCATGATGGGTATGTGTCACTCTATATGCAATGTCCAGCATGGTGGGAATGTGTCACTCTATATGCAGTGTCCAGCATGGTGGGTATGTGTCACTCTATATGCAGTGTCCAGCATGGTGGGTATGTGTCACTCTATATGCAGTGTCCAGCATGGTGGGTATGTGTCACTCTATAAGCAGTGTCCAGCCTGGTCTGTATGAATTCACCCTGTATGCAGTGTCCAGCATGGTCGGTATGAATTCACCCTGTATGCAGTGTCTGGAGTGGCCACAAAGTTTAACTATAGTCTACACCACTGCCGAATGGCCAACCCTGCAGGGCTGAGGGGTCGTCAGGTCACCAAGGTGGTCTCGGCACTCATCAGCCAGGCAGTATCTAGCATGGACTAGTACAATCCTCACACAGAAAATCAATACCCCAGCAGAGAATAACATCAATATCATTTTACAATGAAAATATTTAGCCTGAACAGTTGTCAGTTGAAAGTAATGCTGCTTCGACAACACGACAACATCAGTGATCCCCACTGAGACAACATCCTTACACTTCATGGGGTTGCATTTTAACAAGCCACTTATCACTTGTATATAGATTATCTGTATGGAAACACATGATCTCTCATGTCACAGTCACATACACATGGTCCTTGCTCTAACTTACCAAACAGATGAAATTTAGAAAATGCTGCTGTTCTGTACTGTATATTTAGTGTTATTTGGCTGCATGAATGGAAGCTACCCAAAATATCAGTGACCACATATATAATGCTGTAATGGAGTCATCTTCATCTACATATTTTGCTTGAATGTATATTTAATATACTAAGCATAATAGCTCTTTTCTCTTTCTTTGGTCCTGTTATCAGTGAAGAACAATGTTTCTTTGAAAAACCAATTAATTATTGTTATAATTAATTGCAATGAACAGAGGATATTCTAATTTTGGAATATTTACAAACTTTGGTCTGTGAAATACAATGTTGGGACAACCTCATACCAAATCGTACACTGCAATTTCACACTGCATTTCATGAATGTTGATTCTTATAAATGATACTATCCTCTGAATTGTATTCGATTTCAAGGTTGCAGTTAATAAATACTTATATGAAATATTGGACAGTCTCTACCTCAAGTGACAACAAATTCATAAACTTTTCAAATGGAGAGGAAATGTACTCTAAATAAGAGTCATCAGCAGATGACATATTCCCCTGGTCTGGTGCTATCAGGAAATGGAGTTTGGCTACTAAATCCCCACTTTTGGTTCATTGCCATTGGATACCTTCAGTTCAGTAGAGAAAAATATAATGCTGTTCAGTATTTTTCAATATCCTTAGTCGTCAAAAGGCACCAGTTCACCATTAGACTGATCTGCATAGCAAGTTTCCTCCAAAAATATTCAACAGTTTTGGAGTTCTGTACTGGAAACAAGTACCCCCATTTTCAGTCTTGTCGTCATGCGACAAAAAATAATTGCATAAAAGTTCCAAATTCACAAAAGGCATCAGTTCACCACTACACTGATCTATATAGAAAGTTTCAACAAGAAATATTTAATGGTTTTGGAGTTCTGCATCCGGACGCCTGAGGGACGGACATACTGATCGCCACATGCCCTGTTTTACAAACCGGGGGGATAAATAGCAACTCATTTTCTATGAACCATAATGTCTTCATGGAAAGGGGCTTGATGCAGTTTCTGGAAATAGTACAAAGGATGCAAAGCAGCCATTGACAAATTTGGCTGGAATGGTTCTTCATATATACCCTGTTAATAAAAGTACAACTGTACCATGTATGTACCGAGTATGTACCATGTATGTACCGTGCAAGTACCATGGATGTACCGTGCAAGTACCATGGATGTACCATGGTAGTAACAGTCCCTCCAATACGCAATTCCCAGGGTCTGGACAAACAGGATATGCTCCCATTCCTAATAGGAAGCCACAAAATCGGTGGTAAACAAAGTAATGTAATCCTAATTGTAGGCCAAAACCTAGGAACAGTCTGCTACAGGTCCTTCTGGGTGCAGTCATATGACATGATGTGGACGATACGAACAATAACATAGGTGTTTGAACTCCATAGTAGTCGGCAGGCTTCCATCAAGTCGTTGCCAGACTTCACTGGCGGTCAACAACAGTCACCTCATTTCTACATCTAGGACCTCAATCATTCCAGGGGACTCGGTGCAGTAGACAGAAGATGCTTGTAAAGCGTGCAACCAATTGGTAATGAGATGATAATATCAGTGTCACGGAGTACATTTGTGAGATTTGGAATGTATACCAGACATGTCAGATATCACACTCTCGGTCACCTATTACTGTATTATCTAACCTGTCTTTTCTCACCGCAATCATATGAAGTGTAAGTCACTGACATTTGTGCATTGCCTGGTCAGCAAGTCAGAACCTTTACAGCTATCCAGGCACAATGAGCTAAAGCAAACTTGTCTTGAATTTCACAATAATGCTTTGGCCAGACCAATTCAATAACAGCTTCATGTTTTTTTTATTACAGATCTGTCTCCTGTCATCAACAGAGCATTGTTAAACGGACCATTGTTAATATATGCAGGAATAGCTGAGTGTGTGATATCTCAATTGTCTGGTATTATAGTGGTATCCCAAATCTCATAAATGAACTCTGTCACATTGATATTATCATCTCATTACACACATTACAAGCATCTCTTTGCCAGTCTAATATGACCACTGCACCAAGTCACAGACATAGAAATTAAGTGACATTTGTTGACCACCTTAAACTCACTGTTAAACAGACTACACCCTTTGTAATTTGCAGCATTAACTAACAACTGCGATTGGTTTTTTCGACAGACCCATAGTCAATTGAAACACCAGTAACTTGTGGCAATATGAGTTGTGACAGCTGTATAACAAGCATTATTAGTTTTTCTTAAATCAGTCTAATTTCTCAATTAAACATTATCTATTTGAGATGGGAGAGGAAGGATTATATTACAGCTGACTAAACGGAAAATTAAGATAGCCTACTGGGCTAACTATGATTTCTTTTCAGTAGTCAGAAAGAAAAGAAGGTACTGTATTCGACGCAATAAGCGCCCCGCTCTAATAAGTGCCCATGGCGATATTTGCTAATTTATTGGTTAGTGAACAATCCCAATCAGCACCCCTTCCGATTGATCAATGTACACAAAACTTATTTATTCGTGTATAATACGCACTCATGTGTTATATCACCCTTAATTATGGGCAATTAAATTCTTGAAAAATATATCTGTTGTATGTAAACACTTCAGGCTATTAGCATAAACCACGAAATTTACGATCTTTCAACTCAAAATAATATTCTAATAAGCGCCCCCTATTTCTAATTTTGAGAGAGCCCTGGGCACTTAATACGTTGAATACGGTAGATGCTTGTTATTGAAGACGTCTGACCTAGACGTAGACACCAATGGTCCATGGTATGAGCAACGATCTGTTCATCAGTACAAACAGAATGTCCAGCACCAGTCATGTTAGACTTTCATATCACGCTGACCTACTTCTTGTGTGCATTATTCATCACACTGCAAACAGCATAGCCCCTGGACAGCATGACTAACATTACTACAACATATACAGTGTATATGTATATGCCACGTATGTGACATTGTCTTCAGAAATGTGCAGATTGGTGTCATCACCATTTCTACAACACCAATCAGTGAAGTAGGAAATCATAATGCCCTGGTGACTACAGAGCTCTAGATAACGTTTTGAGCAATTGAGTTTTTACTCTAGGGTTTCTATTTTAATTGGGTAATTACATTTTTCATTGGGTTACCAATATTTGTTCACTCATCTATTCATCACTTTATTGGGTTTTTCCCCCAAATTAGTGAACATTTTAAGATTTAAAAAAAATATGGAATAATGTTTTAGATGTATATAAATGGTCAAAACATCTGTGTTGATTCGGAAAGTAAATTAGCTCGTTATTGTGTTTAGTAAATCAGCTCCCTTGTACGTATGCTGATAAAACTTTTGGGTATTTATGCATGCTGTTTTTATGCATTTAATTCATGCGTTTCTGTACGCAAGTTAATTGAAAGTAATTGGGTTTTGAATATTTTGGGGGGGTATTTTACACAAATACGCTGCTTATCTGTTGCTCTGTAACTAGATATTGAACTTGCTGCTCTTTTCACAAATGTTTGTGGAATCAGTCCCAAGGCAAACATGGACAGATATGACATCAATATGGTTGCATATTGTTTTCAAATTTTGTGTATTCGACCATTACTATTCAAGCTGCAGGTTAACTTTCTTTTGGGCCTATGAATGTTTGGAAGTGGTAGCTAAGTCTCCGACAGATGGATCTCAATTGACATAAGTAATTTCATATACCCTATTCGACGTAATAAGCGCACCGCTCTCATAAGCGCTCATGCTATATTTGCTAATATATTTGCTAGTGAACAATCGCAATTAGCACCCTTCTGATTGATCTATGTACACAAGACTTATTTATTCGTGTATAATACTCACTCGTGTGTCATATCCAACCTTAATTTCGGGCAATTAAATTCTGGAAAAATGTATCTGTCGTGTATAATACACGCAGACTTTTCTTTTGTATCATTTCAGGCTGTCGGCATAAACCACGAAATTTACAATCTTTCAACTCTTTCACAAATGTTTTATTCTAATAAGAGTCCCCTATTTCCAATTTTGAGGGCACCCTGGGTGCTTATTATATGAATATGGTGTATTATGGGACATGGGTGGCCCTGTCATCTAATGCACCACACACGCTATCCAGAGTTTCATCTATTCGGCATGCCAGAAACCTATAATTGTGTGTTAGAATCCCAGTTCGCCGTAATGTCGTTTCTGGGTCTGCCAGTACCATACTCAAACTCATGGATTTCACAGAAGTGTTAAACTTCAAAGACCTGCATCACTTAGGTCTTTATTCCCACTTCAAACTGACATGCCATGACACACTGTAAATCTGGAAATTAATGCGTCTCCAAATTAATACAATTGCTGACCCCTAGCCAAAAATGTGACTCAATATCAATGCGACTCCCCCCACCCCATCCCCAGTGCAATGATACATATCAATCAAACAGCAAATAGCACGGCTTATTAGCACTGAGTAGAGCACTTCTGTAAAAACAACAAACAGTGTTTTCCTAAAAACAATGCACATCTCATCTATATGTTTACTCTGTTGACTGTTGACTCTGAAGTTCAAAGGCAATACAAAATTGAAGCAACAGGTCTCTGATTGGTATGCGGAGAAGGTGTCAACAAGCTTGACACAAGTGGGTAGATTACTCTTGACCCCAGCAATGATAACTCAAGGAATGCCTATTGTACAATTCCTTTTCTTTGAATGACATTGTTACATACTTCTTACTACTGCTGCTCAATAAACCGTGTTTGTTTTTATATTTATATTCAAGTTAGTATTTCCGCTATCCAAAGTGTGCTGTGAGGCTGTCTTATTGTTGATAGTCATTTTGGAGACATAAATGCAAAGTTAATTTATGCAAGTAAAGACAACTTGTATTTTTCGCACTTAATTCACGCCTACGTCAATTTCAAGATTTACAGTAGTTGAAATACTGTGCATTGAACCGAACACATTCACTAACACATATTACAGGTTTTATCATATGCACTCTCCTTCCTTAACAGAGGTTACATATAAACATGAACTTATCTGTTAATTTGTTTCCCATTTTCATAATGTAGAGTGAGTAAGGGGGGGCATTATTGATGGCATGCGGACATCAAGGCTACACTTTCCCCAAAATAAGGTTTGTTCTCTGTCGGGATATATCACAACCTTGCTCAAGCTCTTGAAAAACACTTAAGACATTAAATACACATCACCCTTGAGATGTGTCATGAGCAGTTTAACAGTAGCACAATTAGGTGACAGCTGACCTCCCCAATATCTACTGATATTCAAGTTGGGCCATTGTTGATTCAGATTCAAAGAAATAGACATGAAATACTTGCCTAAATCAATATGACTTTAAACCCAAAAGTCTTTTCATTAGTGAATGACCTTGAGTTGACCTTAATATTTGTCACAACTATAATATGCGACAGGTGTTGACAATTATTCACAGTTTTTCTTTGCTGCCTGATAAATTGACAGTTTTCTTATGAGAATAAACTGAGAAATATTACAGTTATCGAAGACTTCTAGAGAACTTAAAATCTTGTCCTTCATGGGAGTGCCTCCCAACTACTTTAAGTCATGAAATCAATGCAAGCATGAATTAATGCAATAAATGTGAGTGTCCCTTGCTCGCATAAATTAATAAAGGGACACCTTTTTATCTGGACATATTGAGAGTATAACGTCATGTCAAGTTCACTGCATGTACTGGGGCTGCAATAAACAATGCAGCTGAGCTCTAGATATAGACAATGCTTCTCACTGAGTTCCTTGTCATGTGTGGTCAGTTTGATACACAAGTTCATGAAGCCTGTTTGTTCTCAACTGATAATTATGATAATGAAACTTGTTGTTTGGTTCATTACACCACTCTCTGTGTGAGGCCATGTCAAGCTGTGTTAGACCTTTCACGCTGCATATTAAGGAAGGTTAGAAGAAGAGTTGTAGCAATAGTTATTTGTAACTCACACCATAATGAATGTGCCTGTACAAGAAGCCTACAAGGTAGCGGCAAATTTATTCATTCAGTGCATGTTTCTCGCCTCAATTAGTGATATTCCAGCTGTATCACAGCAGCGTGTAAATAACCGAGCCTTGTCCTGGCAATCCAGTGGTTGATAGCAGGAGCAATGATCCATGACATCAAGGTATGATGACACAATCAGCAAGGTCACTAATTGTTTCACCTAATCTTATTAAGTGGCTCTTACGATTGATTTGTTTGTTGTTTGTTTGTTGTTTTATGCTGCACTCAGCAATATCCCAGTCTGTAAATAATCAAGTCTGGACCAGACAATCCAGTGATTGACATCATGATCATCGATCTACGCAATTGGGATACAATGACATGCATCCACCAAGTCAGCGAGTCTGACCACCCGATCCCGTTAGTCGCCTCTTACGACAAGCATAGTCGCCTTTTATGGCTCTTATGACGAGCATGTGATACCTCATCTTCCCGAGGCAAGAGAGTTAACTGACTATAAAAGTCCAGTTTCCACCCTTGGACATCAAGTCCTCTGATATACTCTGCAGCTGGTGTTCAAACATCAAGTCCTCTGATATAGTCTGCAGCTGGTGTTCAAACATCAAGTCCTCTGATATACTCTGTAGCTGGTAGTCAAACATCAAGTCCTCTGATATACCCTGCAGCTGGTGGCCAAACATCAAGTCCTCTGATATACTCTGTAGCTGGTGCTCAAACATCAAGTCCTTTGATATACCCTGCAGCTGGTGGCCAAACATCAGATCCACTGCAGCTGGTGGTCAAAATCAGATCCTCTTCAGCTGGTGGTCAAACATCAGCCTCTGCAGCTGGTGGTCAAACATCAGATCCTCTGCAGCTGGTGGTCAAAATCAGATCCTCTTCAGCTGGTGGTCAAACATCAAGTCCTCTGCAGCTGGTGGTCAACATCAGATCCTCTGCAGCTGATGGTCAAATATCAGATCCTCTGCAGCTGGTGGTCAAACATCAAGTCCTCTGTATTCATCAAACCATCCTTTGTGTCATCCTCTGCCAGTGACGGTCCCCTTTTCTGGCCAGGACTTAGGAGCATAAAATTCATGTTCTGATAGACTTTTATATCCCTCTTCATTTGTCAAGTTACAAGGTTGCATAATAACTGGTACATGAATGTGAGTTGGGTTGTCAATATTATTTCCTCCCACATTAAGCTGACATGCCGTGATATAACTAGAATACTGTTAAAAGCAGCGTTAAATCCAACTCACTCACTCACTCACTCAGTGTGTCAGGGAGTTTGCTGTAGTAGCCACCATTAGCCAAGGTCAGCCAGCACAATCTTAATTGTACAACACTGAATTTATTGCACTAATCTGCCACATACATTAAATGGAGTGATGCGTCTCACCTGCAGATGTCAGTTGAATATTTCAGTCTGTAACTTTAGGCACTAGTACCAAACCCAAATCAAGTCAAATTTCTTCTGGTCGAGTAAGATCATCTGATGCTAGTACATATGCTAAGCCTAAAATCTACTGAAAATAATGCCAAAGTACAAGTTTGGGTTTGCAAACTGAAACATTTTCGGCACTGACTGGTAATTACATCAGGTGATCCTATTGTTCACTTGGGCCAAATCAATATTATTTCTCTTTTTATGGATGAGCCGACCTCATATAACATGTAAAAAGCAAATCAAAATAGATAGAGTCACAATCTTTATTTGAACATCTTTTGTTTGTATTTTTTGGTGTGTTTTATTTTTTTTGGGGGGGGGGGGGCTCGGGAAAATAACTTCAAATCAGTCATATCTTGAATTTTGCTTTCCCTTCTTTTGCCTTATTCACTGGGAAAATCAGTAAAACAAAAAATTAACCAGACAAGCCTCTTCTTGCAATCACTAACCACATACAGCATGTACAGTGATTAGTATCATTCTTACAACTAGCAGCAACAAATGCTTGTTTACAGAAGCCAAATAATCCATGCCTTGCATCTTATTGCATAATACATCAAACACGGTTCCTACACATCCTGCAGTCTTGGATGTTGCCCACTGGATGATGACACAGGTAGTCACATGACGCGTCCAAAAAATCCACCAAACAAGCAGAATCCAATTTGTGCCTATGCATCAAACTGCCTTGCCGTTGGCCGTACAATTCAAACTGCCTTGCTCGTTGGCTGTACAAATCAAACTTCCTTGCTCGTTGGCTGTACAAATCAAACTTCCTTGCCGTTGGCCGTACAAATCACTGCCTTGCCGTTGGCCGTACAAATCAAACTGCCTTTCCCGTTGGCCGTACAAATCAAACTTCCTTGCTCGTTGGCTGTACAAATCAAACTTCCTTGCCGTTGGCCGTACAAATCACTGCCTTGCCGTTGGCCGTACAAATCAAACTGCCTTTCCCGTTGGCCGTACAAATCAAACTGCCTTGCTGTTGGCCGTACAAATCAAACTTCCTTGCCATTGGCTGTACAAATCAAACTGCCATGCTGTTGGCCGTACAAATCAAACTGCCTTGCCATTGGCCGTACAAATCACTGCCTTGCCGTTGGCCGTACAAATCAAACTTCCTTGCCATTGGCTGTACAAATCAAACTTCCTTGCTGTTGGCCGTACAAATCAAACTTCTTTGCCATTGGCTGTACAAATCAAACTGCTGGCTGTTGGCCGTACAAATCAAACTTCCTTGCCATTGGCTGTACAAATCAAACTTCCTTGCTGTTGGCCGTACAAATCAAACTTCCTTGCCATTGGCTGTACAAATCAAACTGCTTGCTGTTGGCCGTACAAATCAAACTTCCTTGCCATTGGCTGTACAAATCAAACAGAAGTTAAGCAAATAACTCAATGTGTTCGAAAACATTAATAAAGAATAAGATGAAACACATCTACAACTTACCTTGACACGATTTGCAGCAATACTTGAACAAGCTGACACAACAGTTCGTAGACATCGATCATGTACAACAAAGTTGCAGACTGAAAAAGTAAAATACTTTGTTTTAGATTTGTGTGACTATCTGTCTGACATACAAACACTGCACATAAACTGGAAAAGAATAGAATGTTATGTATACTACTCAAAAGAAGTTTAAGAACACTCGATTTTATTCATATGACTACTGTTAATCTGTCATATCATGACAGATTAACAATAGTCCTATGAAAACGAACTGGGTGTTCTTTAACTTTTTTGTGTTGCATAAATTAAGAATTAGGTTACATTGAAGATGTCCTACTCTTAGGTTTCTGTCAGCTTTCTCTGTGAAAAATTTGCCTAATTCACAGAACATGTCAGTATTGTTTGAAAGGTTTTGAATAAAGAGCTGTAATTTGATTGGTTGGAATTGTCTTGCCTATCTTTATTCTGACAGTTATTTCATTGGCATATTTTTTAAAGATGTGAAACATGTACACAATATATGGGTATGAAATATTCAGGGCATATGGAGGAATGCAGTTGGATGAAGTTGCATAAATGCTGGCCTTGCGTAAGTCTGCTTGTAAGTCATAAGCCTGAAGAAGGAAAACTCTGTTTTGGTCCTGTCAACATGGTTATTTACAGAGCTAATATATATCACTTACATTGCTGCCTGAAAGACATATCAGAGCAGTGGACTGGAGAATTGTGTGGACCTATTGGTCAAGTAAGCATGGTTACATTAATGGTGTATGTTCCTACACAAACATGTCAAATGAGCTCCAAAACACAATGACCTAGATTCAGCACAGCTTTTAACAGAATTGTAGCTATATGATGACATGTCAGCTCCATCTGGGAGGACATTTACCTCTTCTGGGACACCATGAGCATGATTACGGTGCCGACAAACCTAGAGATCATTAATGAGTGAGTTCAATTTTACGCCGTTTTTAGCAATAGTTCAGCAATATCAGGGGTAACACCAGAAATGGGCTTCACACATTGCACCCATGTCGGGAATCGAACCCGGGTCTTCAGCATGACAAGTGAACGCTTGGCCACCCGATCGCCCCCTATGGATCATTAACAAATCGAAGGTTTTGAACTGAATATCAGCCAGTGTTGGTATAGCTGAGGGATGAAACTCGGAACAGCAAGTTGTAGCAACCTGGGGTGTGTTGTACAAAGCGATCTTAGCGCTAAGGTGATCGTAACTCCCATATCTACATAGACTTATGACAGTCGTAGCGCTAAGGTTGTTTTGTACAACGGTAACCTGGATCACAAGTCTTCATGCTTCCTCCAAACACATACAATATCCAGTAAGACTATCAGTACTGCATGATGTGGGCCTTTTACTGGGACTCAGTTTTTGTTCCTTCAGTAAATAGGTTAAACCACCAGGTCCTACTTCATGAACAGTGTGAACACATTTTTTGTAAAACAGCGCCGGTTTTCTAACATGACATTTTTAACATGGAGATATAATCCCAGCTCCTGTCAAACCAGCTATCTGTTTGACAGCACTGCATCCAATATGCACTATGTTGTGAAATCTTTTGTTCAGGTGCTAATGTGTTTTTGTTGTTGTTGTTGTTTAATACAGAAATCAGCAACATTCCAGCTACATCATGTCACTCTTTAAATAATCAAATCTAGACCAGACTAACCAGTGAATGATAGGAAAGGCAGCAGCCACTATTTCTGGGTACAATGACACGCATGTCACTGAGCCTGACCACCTGATCCATTTAGTCGCCTATACATCATATTATTGGCAACAACTTCTGCAACATTCCAGGAACATTAGTTTGTTTGTTTGTTGTTTAACGCCACACTCAGCAATATTCCAGCTATATGACGGCGGTCTGTAAATAATCCAGTGACTGATGTGCATCAACCAAGTCAGCGAGCCTTACCACCCAACCCGTTAAATGCCTCTAGGATCATTATGGAAGGGACAACCTTGAATAGGATTGAATGTGCATGGAATTAGGAATTGAAGCTAGGTTTTTAGCATGACGGACAAACAACATTTTACCCACTATCCCCTGATTAAGCGGCATTAAACAACAAACAAACAAACATGAAACAATTGTAATTACTACTTTAAGATATCAGTAAAATCAAGCATTCAATGATACATTATTATAAATATTGCTTTTCTAAATGTTAACAATGCTATGTTATAATGTACCACATATTTCGCCCAAAATCAAAAACTAATTATTTTGCCCTTTCTGCTTGTTTCCCTATTACATAATTGAAATATTTGTTCTCAAACAATCAGCCGGCAATCGTTATTACTAATGGTTATATGTACTGTGTAGTTTAACTAAATGTACAGTGTCAGTTCTGCAGGATTGAACACAGGTATCAACATGTCTCATGATATGTTAGTGTCATGATAATGAAAAGGCCGCCATTTATAATAAGGTTAGAAATTATTATTTATTGTCATTTTGACCTTTGAATGGCATTTAGAAGTGATACACATGAGGGAAAATAATTATTTATTATAATTATTTTAGTGTGAAAGAGTTTTCTGAAGTTGAGAAAAGTGATATTTTCACTGCAGTGAACATAACACTTGATATTTCACTGCAGTAAACATAACACTTTGACGGAACTATTATCATACAAGAGTTACCTACCCTTATATTGTCTACCGTTATCATAGGTGTCTAGCCCGTACAGAAACTGTTGATGTCCTTCTTACATTAGTTTCACATTATCAATGTTGATCGAAATATCATGTTTTCCTCTTCTCGTGACGGGGAAAAAAGAGAAGATATTTTTCGTGAAAATATCCCCCCCATCATGCGATGAGAGACACATGATATTTCACTTGACACATAAAATAACCTCTATGGATGTCATCTTCTTTATTATGAGGAACACGTTATGGAGCATTTGCTTACTGCTTCATGGTGAAGGGGTAGGTATCCACTCTGAACCGTTGTGTTCCTCATAGTAAAGATTAATGGTAAAAGTGGAAGTCTAAAAGGAAATGTTACTTGTCTGTCCTGAATTAACTAGTCTTACACTAATTGACTTAGATTAATTCTGAACCTGTAATTTGTATCCCTCAATAGAGAGGTCTGTGATTTGACATGTTATATAGCGGACTAGAATTTCTACCCTTTCGTACCACTTTTACATTCTGTACAATTAACAAAAAAAACAGCGAAAGTGAGTGAGTGAGTATTGTTGTATGCCACTTTTAGCAATATTCCAGCAATATCATGACAGAGGACACCAGAAATGGGCTTCATTCATTGAACCCATGTGAGGAATCAAACGGGGTCTTCGGCAAACACTTTAACCACAAGGTTACCTCACAGCCCCGAAACCAGCTATTAATTAACATAGCTGTCAAAAAGAATGTTCGACATTAAACTTTTTAACATATATCTTAGAAGTATATCTTGCCACAGAATTGGTACCCAGTATGACACATTGTTAAGCAACTCCATTGTCAGCAATAGCCTACGCTCTGTGAATTTGGAAGAATTACAAGTCATTGTCAGGACCTGCTTGTATTTCTGCCCAGATGAAGTTTGGTGTCCTCATGCTTATTATTGCTAAAACGGGGGTTTAGAAATTCACAAGTTAACTAGACACACATAAAGCATAAACTGATTTTTCCGAAGCGCACGATTCACCCAACCATCTTATTTCATTGCAACACAAATCCAACAACTTGACTGAGTTTTGTGGATGCAAATATTGTTTGTGCTTAAATGTCTGGACGATCATGAAAATAAAAAGTGAGTGAGTGAGTTGGGTTTAACGCCGCTTTTAACAGTATTCCAGTTATATCGCGGCATGTCAGCTTAATGTGGGAGGAAAGCCCAAGTGATTCAGGGCTCAAACATTTACCACTTCGGTGAAACCCACGAGCACGGGTATGGTGCTGACAAACCTAGAAACATAATCGGGGCGAACCTGGATTCGAACCCACATTCATAGGTTTCTGGCGTGCACAAGGGACACAACTCTGCACAGCGAATCACGGCGCCTTAGACGACTGGGCCACCCGTGCCCCCCATGAAAATAGAAACTTACAAAACATGCTAAAAGGAGTACCCAAACACTTATTTATATTAAGATGGATATTCTGAATGGAGCACTAATTTCATGTAATCTCTACAACTTCATACAAAATGAAGTTCATATTTCATTTTCTATGAACCTAGACTTACATGAATGATGATGAATTTACTGAATGCACAGATGACTGACCAAGAACAAGTGTGAGTGATGAGATATCTTGTCACACTTGTAAATATGACAATATGGGACAACAATAATTTGACATGCCTATATTAGTACCCAAACTACTTTTTAGCAAGACAAATAAGAAGATTTAGCTTCAGAATTGCAGTTTACAAAGTGATGAATCTTAATTACCAAGATACAAAAAAGACATGTAAAGGATTAGGAGAGGAGTTAGGCGGAGAAAAACTTCAATCATCAAATTCCCAAAATTTACCATTCACCAATTCTGGACAAAAAGGTAAATTTGATATTTGACAATACACAAGAGGATGCAATGACATTTTCATCCTGAGCATACATCAAGGTCAGCTTTGACTTTGTATCTTTTAACATAGTTTCCTAATAAACAAATGTGAAAGAACTACAAATAATTGAAACTGTTAAATTACTGCCAACACCTAAAACGTTACTTGCATTACTTCCCCAGACATAAAATTGTTGTAAACTCTTAAAATAAATGTTCTGGTGTCCCCTGCCGTGATATTGCTGGAATATAGCTAAAAGCAGTGTAAAAAAATAGTCACTCCTCTTAAAGTAAATATGAATAAATACTTTAAAGCATCCCCGTATGTAACCACTACATTCATTCTTTTTCATTAGTTTACATATTCCAATATAGTATTTTCAGTCATGGGTTATAAATAATGCATATTCCGTTATACAACCCTGCCAACAAAAACAATGTGATATAAAAAAACAAGACACAACTGGTTCAATGTCCCATGTTTTATTCACATATATAACTGGAAAGTGTGTGCAAAAGGACAGTCCAGGTCAAGCAGTTTTAACAGTGAGTGAGTGAATGTTATTTAATTCCACAGTCAGGCATATTTCAACAACATCACGGTGGCCTGTAAATAATTGAATCTGTACCAAACAAACCAGTGTTTGATATTATGAACAATGCCACACTGGTTATGTTCACACACAATTTATCTCGTCATCAAGTCTGTCAAGCTGGTTCATTTATAGTCGCCTTGTAGGACAAGCATAGGTTACCTTCAGTAATTTTAGCCTGGAATCCCCACGGGATAGGCAACAGGTGACAAGTTTATCAATATAGCCATTCAGTCAGTCAGCAGATAATATTCAGTACAATGCACACCCTCCGAATATATTAATTAAAACAGCCTTGCATGTAATTGCAACAGCATCCCTCAGCTAATGACCTGTGTGTGAATTGAGGAATATCCTACTGGAAAGTGGCTGTACACACCTTTGCAATACACACATGCATATATCACATATGCCATTGCTTCCACTCAACATCCCATAGTTTACCATGGCTTGGCAAAGAGTCAGTAATAGAAATTATACCTCACATTCGCTGCCGTTAGCACAATGAACACATTTAAAACATCATGCATAGTAACCATGAGTAAATGTATCATTTTTTATCCGTTGGCAATGATAGTTACGATAAGGGATTTAGCTGAGCTTCGGAGCTAGCCGGCTAACCGCTCTACGGTAGAAGGATAGGAAGGATTGAGCCAGTAAGTCTGTCAAACCATTCCATCTTTCCCTCTTGCACACTCATTTCCTGGACACGAACACAATTTCAACATGTCCTGAAGAAGCTACATATTAAACAGTGTGTATAACAGTCAAAAATTGCAGCGAAAGCAAGCGATAGACGTTGCCGACATATTATTAAAATTGATAACGGATTTGTAATAAATTAATGAGGTAATGGCAATGCTTGGCTCTGTCAGTGAACGTGGAAAGCAGGCCGTTACTGCTTGATGTAGGCTTACCTTCACACACATACCCCTGCCCAATTAATCCCCAAAGCATATCCGTGCAGTGGTGGCAGTAGGTTGGCTTGTGAAACGTTTTCTTTGTGAAAAAGTGACCATGTCCTAGCTGAACATCGAGATCGTGCTGGGAGCCACTAGGGCTATCCCCTCGCTCCGCTTCTTCGGCCATCATGCTGCAGCGTGAGGATCTCAAACCACCTTGGCGAATAAAACACACGCTCTACTAGTCCTGACACAGGACTGCTCGCCGATATGGCCGGGAAGCCACCAGGAATTCAGTACTCCAAAACATATTCAGTTAGTTTCTAGGTTGGAGAAGCCGGCCATTTTATACCGGGGATAAATCTGGTATCATAATATGCCAATCAATCCCTCAACGGAAACGAGGCCTCTACCAGCGAAAGCGAGACTCTTGGACTGCTCCGCGAAGCATTTCGTAATGATAGCGAGGCTCCAGGAACAAAATGGCGGGTGGTTGCGGAAATTCAAAGACGGTTCCAGTGCTACCTTGCCATTTTGATCCGGGTACAGTTTTACCAAACACATGCTACTGATATGTAGGATCGTTAACCCCCATAACGGTACATGCTGTTCTACTGAGAAAGCGTGCTGACACTGTGATCAAGCTCAAGCCCAGGCACGACAGTAGAAGTGGCTGCACAAACACACTTCAAAAGTTTGGAATAGTGCTGAAAGTTTGATATGTTTTGCTTTATGTATGTTGACGCTACGATGTTGTTAAATCTGCTTCCGTGTACAGCAACACCAGTGTATGTGTGCATGAATTAGCATGGTTGATAGCTGCATTTAGCCCTGCGGATATACTGTCACGTGGATCGTTGTCTTCCTGGTTCGCCCGCCCAGCATACTCAGCGTCGTTTATTTGCCGAATTCAGTTAGTTTTACGTAAAATATAGCACATGTATATTTTTTAGTCATTTAGAAACAGCGTATCAGGGTCGCATCCATGTTGTTCAAAAGAGGCTGTTGTTGGTGGTGGTTAGGGTGAGTATGTGATGTCCAGACCTCATGGTCACGATGAACAACCCAACCCCGATTCGCCACAGTGGTTGTTGTCCTTGATTACGAAAATCATTTCAAATTATTTTTTGGAGGGTAATTATGAAAATATTTTCAAAATAAACATCTTTAAAACGTTAACGTATGTAATACATCCCGGTTGCTCGTCATTTCATTATCGATGAGAACTTGATATTGATTTGTCAATTTTATGCTATTAATAATCAGCGTTTGAGTTTGTTATGTGTTAATTATGATGACTATTGTTATATACGTATGGTGCATTAGCATTGACTTGAATATCTCGTTATTTAACACAACGTAGCTTGATATGAGTGTCACTTTTCTGCACTCGGTAACTTTTGTTTGTGATTTATTTTACAAGCGATCGCGTTGGTTGAACCGAGATCGATTCACTTGTTGAATCCAATGTGTGATTGTTTGGTATACCACGGCGAGACATTGCTGCAATATTTTAATAGCTCTAGGCGGCGTAATGGCTGACACATCGTCACCTGTTCACCGTAGCTTGTGACAGTAATTGGGGAAACCTCATTAAGGTATACATTGTGATTGCAAAGTGATTGTTGCCACGCTCCAGTAATTACAGTGTTGACACTTATTATCTTGGTTATCTGTAGAAAAATGGGATTGATATTTGTCGTAAATTAACTGTGAAGTCATGTCGGGTATGATAGGGATCAGATACAAAAAAGCTGAATTTGCATATACATAAATAAAAAAGACAATACCATTTTAATAATCATGAGATTTTTTCTGCTAAAAAGCAGAGTCAGTTGTTCGATTCCGACTATATTTTTTAACTACTATCAGTTAGTGGTGAAACCAGGTGTTCGCAGAAAGGTGAGTGCATCCTGCCCTACCTGTGACACACATGACAGACACCGGCAAAGGCAACATATGGTACATGTCAACACCTCAAATTGCATCTAACATCATTGTGGTCGCTGATGCGTCAAATTTGCACTCTGCATATCTACCATAAACCGTTTTGAAAGCTTTACTGAGGCATCGATTGCTATGACTCGATCAAACAACTTTAGCACGAGTCGCATGACGCTCTTCGTAGAGAGAGCATGCGACTATGAAAAAACGACCATGATGCTTCTAAATAGAAAAAAAGGCCTTCCTTTGTGTACAGTTCATCTGGTAAAGAATACCAAGATTTCAAATTGATCATTAAACAGTTCATATAGCTTATTACTCGCGCCCGACACAACTCCCTCATATCCACTGGTACTATCTACAAGTCATTGCTCTCCTTACTGTACATGTATTTTCATTTTGACGGTATGCATTACTGAAACAGTATGTATATTAGTCCTACGACTTGTTTACCAATCCAGTTCCGATATAATTTGCTGAAATAAGAAATATGTTTAATCCACGAACAATGTAAACTTATGTTCACACCGTATGTAACTTAAAGATTTATTATAATTACACGGAGTCAGAACCGACATTAACTAGCAATAATCTTCAACGCGACGTTAAAACCCATTTCAACCAACCCTTGGTATTCGGGGTGTGTTTGGCATATTTGGAATCGTGGGGATTCCGGGGAAGAATAGGTCCACAGCACGTCATGCTTGTAAGATTTGTCATCGCACCCAAAGGCACGACACGTTACACGTGCTATCAAACACTGGTATGTCTGGTTCATACTCTACTATTGATAGGGATTCGCGTACATTCACTCAAGCCAGTGGAAATCTGAAATGTTTTATGCAGAAATATGAACAGTGTCTACAGAGGCAATTTTTTGGGACAGTGTATTGATTGTTCTCTACATCGAATTCTTATGGAGATAATAAGATGTTTGGTTCAACACGCCTTCAAAGGGTTTTGTTTTCGTCTAACCTTTCAAATGGTTAACTGTCTATGTAGTTGAACAACAAACAGTGTGATGGATTCAACATCGGGGGTCCCTTAAAGTTTTGAATGTATGCATTTCATTGTGAGGAGTGAGTGAGTGAGTATGGTTTTACGCCGCTTTTAGCAATGTTCCAGCAATATCACGGCGGGGGACACCGGAAATGGGCTTCACACATTGTACCCATGTCGGGAATCGAACCCGGGTCTTCGGGGTGACGAGCGAACGCTTTAACCACTAGGTTACCCGACCGCCCCTCATTGTGAGGAAGGGAGACTTAACTATATGAAGGCACACCAACATAGCTGGACTATTGTGAACAACACAACTCGAGTGAAACTGCCTCATATTTATATGGACTAGTCGCCTTTCGTCTGTCAACACCATACTGCCTCCGTGGTCTTTTTCATAGCGCGTCTGCCTTACTTCAAACGCATTCACATAGATATTTGTTGCTCTCCATGCAGTCACACATATCTCTTATTTCACTCGTTATTCTGATTAATTTAAATGTTTCTGTTCATCTTTACATATGGTGTTCACAGATTTCGTTGAGAAATAATGTACATATATTTTGTATTAAATGCCGATAATGCGAAGAATATCTGTGAGCGCAGGGCATCTACAGCGCTCTGAAAATCTGTAATGTGCTTTTATATAAGAACAGTAATATGTTTGTAGATATATGTATATGTGCCCTACCATATGTATATGTCCCCTACCTGTGCCTGAATACAAACAAGAGAATAAAGAAATTTACATTCTAAAGCTCGTGCTAACTGGATCTGAATCACAATCGTCATCAGTCGATCTAGCCTGTACATGTATCTGTATGTTTAGTTATTTGAAGTTATTGGCTCAACGCATGTATTAAGTACGATGATTTCGATGTTTATGTGAATTTGAACCAAATACGCAATCAAGCAGCATATTTCCGCAGGCATTTAAGTGACACGGTATACTTTTGATGAAAATGGACACACTTTGCTTCAAATTTGTCACCCAAGCATCTCCAATTGACGAAATACATGATAGGTGACCCGTGAAGATCCGGGGTAGAATAGGTCTTCAGCAATAAAAGGTGACTATGCTTGTCGTAAGAGGAGACTAGCGAGATCGGGGGGTCAGACTCTCTGACATGGTTGATGCATGTCATCGTATCCCAATTGCGTGGATCGATGCTCATGTTGTGAATCACTAGATTGTCTGGTCCAGACTTGATTATCTACAGACCGCCGTCAAAAAGCTGGAATATTGCTGAGTGCGGCGTTAAACGACAAACAAACAAACGTGATAGGATTGTGGATGATCGACGACATCTCATGAGAGAGTTGAAAACTTTTTGAGAAATTAACTGGGGATGACGAAGGTTTCAGCACATCGGGTTCCAAGGCTTCTCACACCTGATGAGAAACGCCTCAGGATCATCATCTCTCGTGAACATTTACGTCGTTTTGAAGCAGACCCAGCTGATTTGTTGAGCGATTTGTAACCATGGGTGAGTCGATGGTTCACTGTCATCATCTCGTAACTAAAATACAGCCAAAGCAACGGAAACATCTAACATCTCCTCGTGCGAACAAGGCAGAACCTGTTCCATCAGCTGACAAGGTAATGGTCCCAGTTTTCTGGTATTCAAAAGGAATCCTACTGACGAACTACCTCCCGAAAGGCCAAACAATTAATGGCCAATATTATCCCAATCTGCCCAGGTCACTGCGGGAGAATAGCATGGCTGCACGCCGTGGAAACCTTCCTAAATGTGCGTTGTTCCACCAGGTCAGTGCACCTGTACACAAGCCTTTAGTCACCATGACTACGGCTTTGAACTCATTGAACTCATTGAACATCATCCCCCATTTGTCAGATTTCCATCTCTTGCCAAACTTGAAGAAGGAACTGTCTGGCAAGCATTTTTAAAATGACGATGACGTCATTTCTGCTGTGGAAGACCTATTACACCACCAAGAGGAAGCCTTCTACACCAGTGGATCAAGGCACTCCAGCATCGTTGACAGAATGTATGAAATGTATTGAAAAATGAATTAGTAACGAACTCCATCAACGCTGTCTGTCATAACTGGGGTTAGAATGTTTCAACCACCCCTCGTAAGCAATGGTTTTGAACGCGTCGTTAACTCCTTTTTGACCTCGCCACCTTGTCAGGGCCATGGTATCTGTGTAGTTGTGTTTTATAACAAAGCAGAAAACGTCTTCGACGTTCGTACTTTTGCTGACACACGGTAATAAAGCAGGATATTGTGTTAACGACGTGTTCCAGTGTTAGGAGGCATTCTGAGAACTCAAGAACATCGGGGACACTGGAACATCAAGCACACGCTGCAAAAACAAACGAGCTGTTTCAGAGTTACGTCAATGGTGATGCTTATTCGACTACGTTTCTAAATACCATATTCTGTACATAATAATGGTAACTTAACTGCAGGTTAACTTCATAGCGTCGTATCAGTATACAGTGAGTCGTGCATTGCATCCCGGCACTTCTGTAACTCGGGACCATCGCCCCCACTGAGAAAGACATTCCAGCCAGGTTCACCCTGGTATGACGACCCTAGACGTACTTACTCCGATCTTACTCTGGTTTTAAGTGTGTGAGTTAAAATTTTACGTCACATCGGCAATATTTCAGCCATATAGTGACTGGTTTTAAAGATGCTTGTCCTGGGTGAGTGAGTTGTCTGATAAGACGCTTTTAACTCTAGAGAGGTATCGTATCAGAGTAAAAAAATATTTTTATGGGATTTGCTTGTACGAGGGCAATCACCAAAAACAAATATTATAAGGAGCTATTTTTTCTTCGTTTGTTGTTTAATTCCGCAATAGTCTAGATATGATGGCGGCCTGTAAATAATACTCTGGTCAGTCCAGTGATTTGTATTTACGAAATGAGGTTAGACGGTTTGATTCTGGTTTGTTTATGTAAAGGAGAATAGGCTCGAGAAACAAAATGACCGTATTGCAAGTTTGACTGAAGTCCGTAAAAAGCGTTTATTAACACTGCCAACTTAACTTTCGATCATTTTCATGATGCATATCCATCTTGAAGGAAACAATTTACCCCACTTACTCTTGAGAATTTCCACCTTTCAAACATGCACCTATTAAAATATCGAGACCGCAAATCTGCCTCAGACGGTGGTACATGGTAACTTGCTAACTGAATACCCATGGTTCTTACGGACAGATACGCAAGTCGGTCACAGAGATTGAGAGTCGGTAGTTTCAGGTCACCTTTTAGCATATTCCAGACATGTTGTATTCAGTGGTGACCCCAAGAATTGGCTTCACACATTGCAGTCGTATAGGAGGCACCCTTTCACAATACTCAACGTCATCTGGGCATTGTCAGGTGTAATGAACATCCCTTATAACTTGATGGTCACCAAACCGCTTCAATTGGCCTGACTTACTATATCAAGTTATCAAGCCGGGACCAGACAGATCATTTTCCAATAGATTGAGCTTCTACACATCATGGCATATCTTATTTTTGTTTGTTGTTTAACGCTGCACTCAGCAATATTCCAGGTATATGACGACGGTCTGTAAATAATCGAGTCTGGACCAGACAATCCAGTGATTGACATAATGAGCATCGATCCACGCATTTGGGATACGATGACATGCATCAACCAAGTCAGCGAGCCTGACCACCCGATCCCGTTGGTCGCCTCTTACAATAGGTCACCACCAATATTTCTTTTTTCTGGTGAAAGCCTTTCAAGTGTTACGAAACAGTCATTGTGAGTAAGTTTGGTTTCGAACAGCATCCGTTGTATAAATGCATGTCAGCTGGTGGTATGCGGAAGTAGGAAAGTTCTTGGATGTTTACCATTGACAAACCGAGAATTATAATCTGGGCTTCAAACCCTCAATAATTGATTTCTGAAACACCCAGGGGTGCAAAACTGAACAGCGACGCCTTAGACTGACAGGGCCTCCCTCACTGTGACCATCCCATATTTTTGTCGGCCCTTTGTATGCTGCTTTCTCTGTAAATGTGTTGGCCAGTGAATGTTATTCCAGCCGGCAGAAGGGCAAACCAGTGTTGACAGGAGTACGATCTGAGTATGCTGCTACATACTACTCAAAAGAAGTTAAAGAACACCCTATTCCTGCCCTTTTGAGTAGTATACAATGGGCTTGATGGGAAACTGATGTTTTTGCAGGTACCCTAGGTTTGTTTTGAATGTTGTTATATGGCAGTGTAATTTATTGTTAAACAGTTAAAGTTGACAACATTGTATTTGGACAATGATTAGTTGTCAAGAATGTAGCACTGTTTAATGTAAGCACTGGTGAGGAAGTTATTAAATTTAGATGCTTGAATCATCTGTAAACTTCTGGAATAGCATGGATGGATGTTAAGGGTTGTAGAAACATGTGGGATATTCTGTGATGTTCAAGCGACTGGTCTGGCTCTGTGTAGAAGGTACTGGAAGATAGTTAGACTAGATAAGTGGGGTGGGTGCATCCCTGTCTCATCTCACATTTCATGACATTACATCTAGACCAGCTTTCGTATGAAGATCACTTTTCACCCTGGTATCAAGTTGATTATTGTTCTTGTCATTTTCATTTCCACTGCTCTAACATTTTACACTGCCATTGAATATTGTACTACCACTCTATTGTGAACTGCCATTGTAATTTTTAAACCTAGTGACTGTTGTAATTTGTTTGTTGGTTTCACACTAAATTCTTTTACATACAGATTCCTTGGATAACATATTGTTTCAATTTGGGAATCGACTTGTAACAATGTCCGCATGTTGAATGTCAGCAATTATTTGATTTTTCTCCCCAATCTAATGTAAAATAACTCAAGAAAATATTCATAACTTCAGTTCAAAATTGACAATTGTATTGTATTTCCCACACACACTGTCTCCTCCTTATATCGCGTTTCCTGAAGCGGGTTTAAGTACTAAGTTAACAACAGACACATGAAAATGTATAAAAATACATATTTTATTTAAAAAAAGCTATCACCTCCTCTTCTTTCCTTTAGCTTTGTCACTTTTAGTTGTATTTTGTGCCGTCTCCTTCTTGTACTTGTCGTAGAGGTAATACAAAACATAGAACACCAGAGCTGGCATTGCCAGGAACTGGAGCGTTTTCAGGATCGACTCATCAGATGACTTCTTCTTCAGACTTACCAGCTCGGTCTCGAAGGTCAGAGTAGCGTCAGCTGGAACACATCACACAAAGGGCATGAGGCTCTGAAGCTCAACTTAACCTTGGGACATTTCCAGATCATATTATTTTACATTGGTGTCATCAAGGTCATAAAGTGTCTGACAATGAAGGCGAAAATGAAAACAGCAACATTTTTTTCACAACATAGACACGCATTAAATAATTCATTAATATATCATATTTGCCATATTAAACTCCCTGTTTTAATAAGTGCCCCATGACCAACTTCTAGACCAACTTGTAAGTAACCTTTATAGGCATGGTCCACTAGGATCAAAAAGGTACATGACAGTTCATGATTTCATGACGGTGTATATTATACATTTCGTTACAGAAAACATCAACAAAGAAAGGGTATATAATTAGTAACTATGATTGACAACGTTTTAGTTTCATCAACATTTGAGCTAACAAATTTAATCCCTGTTCGGTTCCAATATGTGTGAGTGAGTGTGTGAGCGAATTTGGTTTGACGCCGCTTTTAGCAATATTCAAGAAATATCACGGCGGGGAACACAAGAAATGGGCTTCACACACTGTACACATGTCGGGAATCAAACCCAGGTATTCGACGTAATGAGCGAATGCTTTAACCACTAAGCTACCCGACCGCCTCTTCAAATATGTGTCCCGTTTTCCTATTTTCTAAGCACTCAGGGTGCATATTATTGTGAGGAAATTGCAAATAATAAAGCAAAACGACAGTTTCATCATAGCTGACATGGCATCATTAGCACATAATATCACAACAGGCAAAAAGAACATAATAATATGACTGCCTTTGACAAAATAAAAAACTAATAGACCAGAATTCTCTTAAAAAATTCTCCTGATCAAACCATTGCCATGATCAGTCATGCAAAGTTTATTATTCTGTCTGATGAATTGTCAACATATATGTACATCCACAAAAATATTAATAGTGTGAAATTCCAAGTCTGGTTTCACATCCAGAGACATCACTAGTAGGTGATGTCATCTAATTATGACATATTTGACAAAAGTGTGCCTTACGCTTAAGTGCGTGTTTACACATGCATCCATCCACCCCCCCCTCCCCACACACACACACACACACACACACGACAGGCGACGTCACATTCATAGTGATGTCATCTGGTTTCCATATTTGTAAAGGTGGGTCAGTGACATATATTATTGTTTCTTTTTATTTGATAACAAATTCCATCGTTTTTAGCTATAATAGAGGTAACGCTATTTTTCAGGGCATTATCATTTGCAGAAGCCCTTGGTCTTTTCAACTGCCCTCCTTTGTCGGGCAATTAATGGAAGACCTCTGGCTTCTGCAAATGATAATGCCCTGAAAAAAACTGTTACCCTTATAGTACTGGTAGTATTTGAACGCTATAATTCTGAACCAGCTCTCAATGCTTCACTTTTGCCATGAATTGGAATTAAATAAAACTGATAAAAAATTCAAACAGAGTAAACATTTTTGTTTCATTCAAGCAGGAATAGTTAAAAATTCTGAGGTCTAGGGAAATAAGGTTTACACTAGTCCTCTGAACTAATCTTTACAAACCCTGATTTTATGAGACTATATTGTGATTACACGTGGCATGACACATTAATCATAGTCATAGTTCTTCATTTCTTTTGAGAACACATAACATGACCTAGTATGTCGAGTCAGTCCTGTTACCAGTTCAGTTCAACAAACATAAATCTAAATCTAAACAACAGGAGGAATCCAATTCTTACGAGGTATGACAGGGGGATGTCCCTTAGGTCCATAAGCCAAGTTTGGTGGTATAACCAGCTTCCTCTTCTCACTGAAACAAATAAATAACCAATACAAACCCATCAAACACAAGTTACAGACACCAAAAATATGTAATTTTGATAGAAACAAGCCAGTACAATTAATTGAAAAGGAGCTCCAGATGAGACGAACCAATGGAAAATCAAGACTTGATCATTTAGAGCTATGGCATAACAGTTAGGGCTGGGCGGAAGGGAAAATAATACTGTTCAGGGACTGTGAGACCGACGAATACAACTTGCATTGACAACTGGTAGTGTTTCAGGGCAATTCAGTAGACCTGCACACAGGTAAACTTGAATCTTCATTGCAAATTGGGAGAATCATTATGGGGTTTCGAGAAAATAACCCATTTTGGGGAGGGAATGGAAAAACATCTGTTTCACAAAGATCAATCAGAATTGAGTATGCCACAGAGAAGAGCGTCAACTGACTTATGAACCATCTAAATGCAAGAAATACCAGAAAGATTAAGAAAATTTGGGTTACCTCATAGTGTAACAATACAGCTGTCATAGTATTAACAAATTAGATGATGGTGGGTGAGAGAAAGACCATGTTCAGCATACACACAACTGAAGACATGACATGTAAGATTGAACACCTGCCCTGGCTCCGTGGGTTACAATACAAAACTTGAGTTCAGGTTGCAGGTTCCATTCACATTATGTGCAAAAAATTGTGACTTTCAACCACTCAAAAATCAACATTAGATGCATGTTAAAAGGCATATTATTCAACTTTAAAACATCAGGCTTACAATTCAAAAGTAAAACCTCCAAGCAGGTTTCCATTGAAAGTAGTACCTCTTACAAGGTTACTATGAAACCCACAATACTAATGGCAAAGGGGGGCACGGGTGGCCCAGGTGGCCCAGTCGTCTATGGGGCTGCGATTCGCTGTGCAGAGTTGCGTCCCTTGAGCACGCCAGAAACCTATGATTGTGGGTTCGAATCCCGGTTCGCCCCGATTATGTTTCTAGGTTTGTCAGCACCATACCCGTGCTCGTGGGTTTCACCGAAGTGGTAAACATCTGAGACCTGCATCACTTCGGGCTTTCCTCCCACATTAAGCTGACATGCCGTGATATAACTGGAATGCTGTTAAAAGCGGCGTTAAACCCAACTAACTCACTCACTAAAGGCGAAAGTGACAGTAGGTTCATAAGACCACATCCCAACAGGGGCGGATAAAAGAGTTAACTGACAAATGAGTGCATGTACAAGAACAAGTGGAGCAACACTAAAACGCCATGCAAGGGGGATTTTTTAACTGGCACAATCGTTATGGTATCTAATCTTGTTTTCATGCAAAAGTTAAGTTCATTTCAGAGTAAAAATGTGACAATGAGATGGGTTTTTTCTGTTGACTTGTAGCTTATAAATCCCTGAAAAAATAAATCGTCACATGGAAAACTTGAAGGTTTACGATTCTGATCAGACATCAAACTAGCAGTCTTGGATTGACATGATATAACTCTGAATTCAGTACCATATTATATATGGTGGGATTTTTGTTTAAGACAACTCCATTCAACTTATCCATTAAAACACTACGATGTTGTAGAATCTGACCCAATATTTTCATAATGACTGAAAAAGCGTCCCCTAGAGATAGGACAATGGGATATTTCATACCATGACCATATTGTTTGTGTCAATGTATCATGAGGAGGCAACTTAACCGCTACTGTACCTATTAAGATGGAAGCAATACAATATACCTGGAATGCATGTATTTAATTCCAGTTATGCAATACTGTCAATTAACACGTTTTAAACTACCAAATTTGGGTGAGAATCACACAAAATTTAAGCCCATGGGCTAAAAAAGGAGAGTTAAAAAAAGTGCATTCCCGGTAAGGTTATTTATGAAAGCAATATACAAGTGCAATACATACCCAACACACATTCCTTGAAGTCCCTCTTCCCAGCCTGAAAGAATAAGAGTATCAGAGTCTTACTCCACAATGATGAACACTGTAGTAACAATTCACTGAATATGTTGGGCATCATTCCCATTGATAGTGGAATATGTCTTCTTGCATGGTAAATGTCGGCTTTTCATGCCATGGCCTTACTATTGATATGACCCGTGAAGATCCGGGGTAGAATAGGTCTTCAGCAACCCAGGCTTGCCATAAAAGGCAGCTATGCTTGTCGTAAGAGGTGACTAACGGGATTGGTTGGTCAGACTAGCTGACTTGGTTGATACATGTCATCGTATCCTAATTGTGTGGATTGATACTCATGATATTAATCACCGTATTGTCTGGTTCAGAATCCATTATTTACAGACCGCCGTCATATATCTGGAATATTGCTGAGTGCTGCGTTAAACAACAAACCAACCAACCAACTACTAATGATATAAGTATCGTAACAAATGAGACATTTACCATTACTATTGAGATATGTCCTGTTACAGTAAGATGTGTTGTTACTGAGATGTGAATTGTTACTATTGAGATATGTATTGTTACTATTGAGATATGTTTTGTTACAATTGAGATGTGTATCATTATTATTAAGACATGTATTGTTACTATTAAGATGGTATTGTTACAATTAAGATATGTGACCCGTGAGGATCCAGGTTAGAATTGGTCTTCAGCAACCCATGCTTGTCATAAGATTGATGCTCATGATATCAATCACTGGATTGTCTTGTCCAGACTCGATTATTTACAGACCGCCGTCATACAGCTGGAATACTTCTGAGTGCGGCGTTAAACAACAAACAAACATTAAGATATGTATCGTTACTTTTAAGATATATATTGTTACTATTGAGATGTGTATTGTTACTATTAAGATATGTATGGTAACTATTAAGATGAGTAGTTACTATTAAGATATGTATCGTTACTTTTAAGATATATATTGTTACTATTGAGATGTGTATGGTTACTATTAAGATATGTATGGTTACTATTGAGATGTGTATTGTTACTATTAAGATATGTATTGTTACTATTAAGATATATATATTGTTACTATTAAGATATGTATGGTTACTATTAAGATATGTATGGTTACTATTGAGATGTGTATTGTTACTATTTAGATATGTATTGTTACTATTAAGATATATATATTGTTACTATTAAGATATGTATGGTTACTATTAAGATATGTATGGTTACTATTAAGATATGTATGGTTACTATTGAGATGTGTATTGTTACTATTAAGATATGTATGGTTACTATTAAGATGTGTATTGTTACTATTGAGACACATATTCTTACTATTAAGATGGGTATTTTCCCTATAAAATGTGTAATGTTTCTGGCACATAATGGTTATAACCTTTCTTGGAACAATACCAGACGATGCCAGCCCAGAGTGTCATTGGCTCGCTCTTTGGCGTGCTGGTTCAACTCACTGACATTCAGAATCATGGCAAAGGGCTGGAAGATCCATATCGCAATCTTTTCTGTATTTTTTTGTGTGTAAACCCTTACCATTTTGACAGTTATCAATCATATCCATTACAGCTGTGCCCTAGTCTATGACGTTAACACTGAGTGGGTGAATGGATGTATTCTGCCAGTCTGCAATATTCCAGCATGGAAACCATTCTCACTGGTTTATGACCAGAAGACTCCCACCTACCTGGATGGCTCCCCAGGACAAAGGCTATTGGGTCCCTTGCACTCCCACCTACCTGGAATAATCTGATGGCTCCCCAGGACAAAGGCTATTGGGTCCCTTGCACTCCTACCTACCTGGAATAATCTGATGGCTCCCCAGGACAAAGGCTATTGGGTCCCTTGCACTCCCACCTACCTGGAATAACCTGATTACTCCCAAGGACAAAGAGGACAAAAGCTATTGGGCCCCTTGCACTCCCACCTACCTGGAATAATCTGATGGCTCCCCAGGACAAAGGCTATTGGGTCCCTTGCACTCCCACCTACCTGGAATAACCCGATGACTCCCAAGGACAAAGAGGACAAAATCTATTGGGCCCCTTGCACTCCCACCTACCTGGAATAACCTGATGACTACCAAGGACAAAGAGGACAAAGGCTATTGGGCCCCTTGCACTCCCACCTACCACGTATAACCTGATGGCTCCCCAAGGCTATTAGGTAACCTTGCACTCCCACCTACCTGGAATAACCTGATGGCTCCCCAGGACAAAGGCTATTGGATCCCTTTTCTGTTGGACGGAGGAATCAAACACTGCTCCAGACTCTAAGTATCCCTGAAATTCAAATGCAACAATCTTTGAAAGAATTGATTCAAATAATTTCAAACCAGACAATATTAATTTTGACAGACAAAATGAACCTCACACATTTTATGTAACCTCACACATTTTATGTAACATTAACAATACTGACATTTTTTTCAATTGAATGCAGACACAGGGTACTAAATCAAATCATGCTAGTAATGTATTTATTTTACACAACATACACACTTGCTGTACGCTGAGTAAGTGTTGTTTAATACAACTTTAGTGAGTGAGTGAGTGAGTTTGGTTTTACCCTGCTTTTAGCAATATTCCAGCAATATCACGGCGGGGGACACCAGAAATGGGCTTCACACATGTACCCATGTCGGGAATCGAACCCGGGTCTTCAGCGTGACGAGCGAACGCTTTAACCACTAGGCTACCCGACCGCACTTACTACAACTTTAAGCACTTCTTCAGGTATATCATTTTCCATCACAAGGGATAAATATTTCAGTGTAAAAACAGTCAAGGACCTTTTTAGTCATGTAAATTCTCATTTAATATTGTGCTTTTTAAACAAACTAGAATTAATTAATAAATGTTGATATACATGGAGTGTTTTTTTATAAAGTGGTAGAGCTAATTAGTAACTTAGATTGTTAGAGGCTGTACCCATGATGGGGGTTGAAGTAGCGGAAGATTATTGTCCCCCCTAAAAGGGTATGTAAGTTCCACATCATTTGAAGTGTTTTTATGCATGCCTTAGTCATTTTAATCCTTGGCTTAAGTGGTAAACTGTCGCCTGTGACTGAAGGGATGATAAAAATTCTGCTAGGGTCCATGCACGAGGCAAAGGTACTGCAAGTCCCCATGGTATGGTGATCTCCCTTTAGTGACTAGCAATGTACAGACCATTTCTATATTGTGTTGTTGACTAGACTTTCTTCTTTTACATGTTCTCAACTAGTTTTTAATTTAAATCTGTGATAATCTAGTTATCGTACTGTCCATCAATGACAGGCTTTTATTTAGTCTAAATATATGTATCATTAATGTTTAACTAATCGTCACGATATGGCGGAAATATTGCGGAAGTGATGGCAAATATTAACTCAAATATCACTATGATCATGACAGCTCATAGATAATGAAGTCTAGTGAGTGAGTGAGTGAGTTGGGTTTAACGCCGCTTTTAACAATATTCCAGTTATATCACAGCGTGTCAGCTTAATGTTGGAGGAAAGCCCGAAGTGATGCAGGTCTCAGACGTTTACCACTTCAGTGAAACACACGAGCACGGGTATGATGCTGACAAACCTAGAAACATAATCTGGGCGAACCGGGATTCGAACCCACAATCATAGGTTTCTGGCATGCCCAAGGGACGCAACTCTGCACAGCGAATCGCGGCGCCTTAGACGACTGGGCCACCCGTGCCCCCATAATGGAGTCTAGACCAGGCACACCAGTGACTGAAAGCATGACCATCGATCCACACAAATGGATGACACATAATCAGCCAAGCCAAGGATACAGAAATAACCGTCCGAGTAGCAGAACAGTTACGTTTTCAATATGGACATTCTTCAAATAGGTTGGATACGTTGGATCTGTGAGCATTTTCCATGATACCAGTGTTAGGATACCCTCGATTATCTAGTCGCCCATATCTCCATTCAACTGTGATTAAATACCCTGGACCCATTCTCCACCAAAGCTTTGTTTCCTTTCTATTGTTCCTATCTCTCACTTACCTTGGAGATGATGTTCGAAAAATTTAAATGAATATGAGTGAGTGAGTTTGGTTTTACACCGCTTTTAGCAATATTCCAGCAATATCACGGCAGGGACACCAGAAATGGGCTTCAAACATTGTACACATGTCAGGAATCGAACCCTGGTCTTCAGAGTGTTGAGCAAACGTTGTTACCACTAGGCCACCCGACCGCTCAAAATAAATATGAAAAGTCTGACATGCTTATCTCACAGACCACAGTTTTTCTTTGTCATTTACAAAATTTAGTGGATAAAAAAATTAAAAGTGTGTCCTGGGATCCTTGCGATTTGGTGCTCTAGTATTTGAATCTGGGGACCCCCCTTCACTTTAAGCATCTAGAAGCAGACATGAAAAGGGCCACATTACTTTCAGGCTTACCGTATTCAACGTAACAAGCGCCCACAGCGATATTTTCTGATATATTGGCTTGTGAAAAATCCCAATAAGTGCCCCTTCCGATTGATCAATGTACACAAGACCTATTTATTTGTGTATAATACGCACTTGTGTGTTATATGCACCCCTAATCATGGGCAATTAAATTCTGGAAAAATATATCGGTCGTGTATATTACGCACAGACCTTCCTTTTGCATCATTTCAGGCTGTCAGCATAAACCACGAAATTTACGATCTTTCAACACTTTTTTTCACCAAAATTTTATTCTAATGTGAGCCCCCTATTTCTAATTTTGAGAGCACCCTGGGGGCTTATTACGTTGAATTATATTGTGAAGACCGATAAGTTTGGTTGTATTGTAAAGTGACTGGCCAGGTGATTAAACGTGGTAAAGTTTAATCGTGCAACCACTCATGGTTCCTAGGTGTCCACCCTATAGCATGAGGCTGTCGACCAATCAAATAGCTTACAGTGTAATGGACTGTCACTTGGTCTCCATCTCCTGCCATCTGGGGACAGTCCTCTGGCATCCTCTGGACAAACAGAAGGTCACAATGTTTCAACATGAAACAAGTAGAACATGTATTGAGCCCTGAGCTATGTAGCTCACCTGGCTAAAACTATCTGCATATAATCATGCACAAGTATATTTCAAATTTAAAAAAAAATAAACATGAAAAAGAAGAAGACAAAAAACATTTTTTTCAACATGAAATGTCAGAATGAGTTAAGACAACAGTAATATATGTCTTGAATACTTGACTTGAAATCATAAACCCTAAATGTTGATTTTGGTTCGTATTACATGTCAGGTTTACTTGTATAGTGTATACTGAGGTCAATCTCAATATCAGACCTTAGTTCTCCCTACCGCTAAACAAAGATCTGAGGACATCCCAGTAGAGGTCACGTCAGAACGACCTTTCATCCGACCAATCAGAGCATCGCTTACCAGATCATGAAAGTGACAGTTGGAAAGTGATTTTTAATCATGCATCCTCGAAAACTTTAACACAGGGTGTTCTGAAAAATTGTTATGGGTTTAACGACTGAATACATACAATCTAGACCATCTATTAGCGATTCCAGAATGTTCGTTTGTTCAGCTTTCAAATTTTTAATCGAGAATTTGTCAAAATATGTTTCGAAGCGTTGTCGCCAATTTGAAAATAGTGCCGTATAGCACGAGAAAGCTGCCTTCTGATTTGTCATTCAATTGGTCGGTCAAAGTTCGCACAAGGTCATTGTGACCAGACCCGTAATGGGATGTCCTCAGATCTTTGTTTAGTGATAGCGAGAACTAAGTGAGTTTTAATGAGATTGATACTGAGGTAGGAGGATGCATTTTGAGTGTTGACATCAATCAATTGTCTGTGTTACATCACAAACAAGTCAAAGGAAAGCAGTATAGTAAACTGTATGGTATTCAAATGTAACACGGATATCATTAGTTTCAGGTGAGTGAGTGAGTTTGGTTTTACGCCGCTTTTAACAGTATTCCAGTTATATCATGGCGTGTCAGCTTAATGTGGGAGGAAAGCCCGAAGTGATGCAGGTCTCAGACGTTTACCACTTCTGTGAAACCAACGAGCATGGGTATGGTGCTGACAAACCTAGAAACATAATCTGGGCGAACCGGGATTCGAACCCACAATCATAGGTTTCTGGCGTGCCCAAGGGACGCAACTCTGCACAGCGAATTGCGGTGCCTTAGACGACTGGGCCACCCGTGCCCCCTTAGTTTCAGGTGACTCGACCCTTAAGAGACCTGTATTTTGTTTTAAAGCATTATGGCTTGATCCAAGCATGATAGTTTCTCTCTTTTATAAGTAGAAATATTGCAACAGTCTTATGTAATGTGTGTTGGGGGATGGGGTGTTTAAATTTAACTACAGTTGGACGTGGGGTTGTTCATGAAAGGTGGGGCACTATTACAGGAAGTTCCACACTGAACAAACAGCAGACTGGAGAAACAAACAATGTGGATTGTTACAAATTACATAACACCACACCACAACGTATAGGCCTATACGTCTTTAATAACACTTATGATTCAGGAATATAGACACATGATTACACTAGTACATCACTACCCTTGGGATTTCAATTTTTCCTTCCTTTACAAAACAATCTGATGAAACTATTTCTGAAATATCACATATTTTATTCAACAAAACTTTTTATACGAATTCATGTAAAGCCATATATGCATGTGCATTACCAGAGACAACATGGACATCCAGCAGAAAATGTTGACCACAAATGTTACACAAATATTTGCATGAAATATTCCTTAATGTTTGCAATTCTTCAGAAAAAAAGACACATATTTGTGTTATTATTATAGGCTGTAAAATACATGCACATTTCAAATCATTTCATCTTACCTCGATCAGTTGGTTTCACGTTCACAAATTATTCTTTTGATTCATTTATGATTTCGATTCATATGAGTTACAAACAACTTTCTCGACAGACATTTATCAATGGATTATGTATCTCTTTGATCAGCATGTTCATGTATGCACGTGTCACCATTTCTTATCTACATTCCCATATTAATATACGACCGTAGTCATTAGTCCTCTGTTTATATAATTAAACACACGCATTACACATGTTACAAGACATTCCACCGAGAAGTATCATTATACACTTTTCGTGCAACAAATTACACAGTCGCAATTATGAAACACAAACAAACTTATTTCATAAAACCGAAATTGCAGTTACAGGAATGGAAACGTACTACTTATAATCTTAGCGATTATACTATATATGGTTTACGGAACCTATTACGAGCGAGACGTGTGTTTGATAGCGAATGTGCTATAGGCCGAATGCATTTCTTTCATACCTCGACAACAATTTGAACTTTATCTTGGTTCTTCGCAAAGCATTCTGCAATTAAAAGCAAAGACACCAAACATAATTGCAAAACACGCGCTGCAGGCATCCCCATCATTTCCTGGTTTCGTCTGCTTGACCTGGCTGCTCTCCCAATCAAACAACGACGCGAAGCAGGTGCTTGGAAGAGTCCATCTCCTCAGAAACGGGGGGTACACTGCTTCGCGTACGACTGGCTAAAACCTGCACAGTCACCTTCTACAGCCGTCAAACTTAGCCTCAATTTGTGAACATGGTAATCGTTGTATCTAACTGATAAAATTTTGACTATGAAATGTTACGCAAGTGTTGTTGTCGTAAATACATTTCTGCAAGTCATTGTCTACAACCCTAATAATTAAGTCGTCTGGTAATAAGACAACTCTAGTAGTGTACATATTGGAATGTCGCTAAACAATATTTTCTGTGTCCATTTTCAGGGTTGACATAATGACATAATGACATAATGACAACAAATACTCACATTTCACCATTTACAGTGGGGCGTGGTCAACATTTTCTGATGGATGTCCATGTTGTCTCTGGTAATGCACATGCATATATGGCTTTACATGAATTTCGTATAAATGTTTTGTTGAATAAAAAAAATGAGAAAAAAGATTTCAAAATGGACAGGGATATATTTACATAAAATAAAGTTTATGAATAAAAGTTAATGTAAAGTAAGTAATTTATTTCCATCCATCATCCGACATAGTAGATAAGCTGATAATTCATTGGCTTTTGTGGTGCATCAAATACAATTTTATATATTTTTAAACGTAACAATAGCGTCACATTAGCTGAATTTAACATCCGATATTCAGATACAGTTTTATCACATCATAAATTTAGCAAACAGTGCCACATAAAGCAAATATAACAAAAAGTACCACATGGTCATTAAAAGGCATTTGTTTAATCAGCATCGTTATTATCATGTACATACCATGAGGATTAGGGTTGCGACCGGGTACGAAAACTGAACTCGAGTACCCGGCAGACAATACCCGCACCGGACTCGAGTACCCGTAGTTCAATGTTGTCCCACTTGTTTGTAATGCTTTTGCGAATAAAAGGTCATCAAACATCTATTGATCTATTCTAAGGTATTATGTTTTTAATTAAATGCCTGCATGGCTTACCTAAAAACACAAGTGACACAGAATATCAAAGTAAATGCTCGTGTTTAAAACTTAGATGCTTTTTCATGGAACTCGTCGAACTACCTGCCTACCTGATACATATGCCACAGAGACGGCATTTGGTCTTTTCTTTGTGTCATCAAGGTCAAAATACGCCCACACATTTGAACGTTTGTCCGCTTTGTCGTCCATTTTGAAGTGACTTACGAGTTACGAAAGGCGATTAGAGTTATCTCCCCTGAACGGGTACTCGAGTCCAGAAAATTGGACTCGAGTACTAAGCTACCGACCCGTTATTGGGTACTCGAGTACCCGTCGCAACCCTAATTAGGATACATTAATGATACAGAGCAGGTGCAATATATACACAGTTAAACATGCCACACCAATGGTGATGTGTACACTACTCGCTGACCCTAAAAACTCATCGCTGTACTATTTTTCGTATTGAAATTACACCTTAGCTACTATCAATATCATGACTATAACAAATGTTATATTTGGGATAACACTTTCTTAGTAAAGTACACATTCTAGTAATTTGGGGTTGAGTCCTATCTGGGATTCGAACCCACACTGTTAGAGTGAGGCACCTAATTGCCAGCACACAAAGTCAGAGATCTACCCCACTCAGCCACCGAGGCTTCCACAATGGAAGTCCGACAAATGGTATTTTAGACCACGTACTTTGTGTACCCCTCTGACAATTGGAAATTGGTATGGATCCCATGGCCGAAAGCTATGAACACACAATGCCATATAGGTGAGGTGAAATTGGGTTTAACGTCACGTCCAAGATTATTGCACTTATATAGCGACGTGCATGCACGTGTATGTGTGTGTGTGGCTGCTTGTACTAGTCCGGACTGATGCCGATTTATAGTGCTAGCTCACTGAGATACCATGCCGCAGTTTAACATGAATACCCCACTCAGACACAGTATACTGACTCCGAGCCGACCAGTCCTTGTTTTAGCCCCTTAATGCCGAGCGCCAGACAGGGTAACAACAAGTACAATCTTTTAACGTCTTTTTGTATGACGCGGCCCGGGATCGAACCCTGGACCTTCCGCTCTCCGGGCGGACGCTCTACCACAAGACCACGGAGGCGGTCTTAATGCCATATAGAAGGAGGTCTATTGTAACAAATGTTATATTTAAGATAACACTTTCTTAGTAAAGTACAGATTCTGGTACGTTTTGGGTTGAGTCCCATCTGGGATTCTAACCCACACTGCCAGAGAGGCACCTAATCGCCATCATGACTAGAGGATTATGTACATTTACATGATACAATCATGTGTTGCATGTTCTGTTTCCTGTTCTGTGTTCCAGATCTCCATCATTTGTTATGTCGAATAAAGATATCTCAAAACAGTATAACACCTACTCATTTATCGACTATATGTTCCACATTTCTCCAAGACATTTTGATACAAATAAATTAAATCCTGCTGTGTTCATCTTTGGTAAAACATTCCATCTTTCAATGATTTCAACCAACCCAGGAGGCATGGGTGGCCCTCTCATCTAAGGACCTGAACTTCGACCTGCAGTTTTGCATCCTTTCAGTCCCCCGATTATGTTTCTAGGTTTGTCAGCATCATACCCATGCTCCTGGGTTTCACCCGTGAAGATCCGGGGTAGAATAGGATTTCAGCAACCAATTCTTGCCGTAAAAGGCGACTATGCTTGTCGTAAAAGGCGACTAACGGGATCAGGTGGTCAGGCTCGCTGACTTGGTTGATGCATGTCATCGATCCCAATTGCGTGGATGGATGCTCATGATATTAATCACTGGATTGTCTGGTCCAGACTCGATTATTTGCAGACCGCCGTCATATAGCTGGAATATTGCTGAGTGCGGCGTTAAACAACAAACCAACCAACCAACCAACCTGGGTTTCACCTAAGTGGTAAACCTCTAAGACCTGCATCAGTTAGACTTTTCTCCCACAAGCTGACACACTGTGATATAACCAATATCCTTTCTAAAGTTTTTTTAAGCCCAAACTTTCTGAACCCTGGGCCACAATTATTTTTTGTGTCTACAGATTTGTTGCTGACCAATACATTTGTATGGTCATTATGACAATGAACTATATTGTTGTAGATTAAAAATATCAATAATAATTGTTTTAGTCATAAATCTGTTTGGGTTGGTTAATTTTGTGGCGAACCATAATGCGAGTATTGTTTAAATTGCAAGAAGGAGTCTTTTAATCCTTATAGAGGTTTGCAGTGGTAACTAAACCATTATCAGTTTCTTTAATTTTGTTTGTTGTTTTATGCTGCACTCAGCAATATTCCAGCTATATGACAGCGGTCTGTAAATAATCGAGTCTGGACCAGACAATCCAGTGATTAATATCATAAGCATCGATCCACACGATTGGGATCGATAACATGCTTCAACCAAGTCAGCGAGCCTGACCACCCGATCCCGTTAGTCGCCTCTTACGACAAGCATAGCCGCCTTTTACGACAAGCATGGGTTGATGAAGACCTATTCTACCCTGGATCTTCACAGGTTTAATTTTGAAGTATTTGTGTTGTATCTTGTTATTATTCTATTGCAGAGATGGATCAAAGGGGCAAACAAAAGATAATGAACTATTTCAATTTGATCTCAGATCTGTGTCGCCTTAATACTAAATCATGTCAGCTATTACGTTCAAATACATATCTGCAATTTGTACCTCTTATGTTCAATCATAACAACATGACTATTACAAAATATATTACCGGTATCATTGTCAATGTCAATAATGATCGTGCAAGTTCGAGGCTCTGCCAAATGATGTATCTGATGTACAACACCAGTGGTGATTTCAGTGACAGTGTACCTCATGTTCATTGAAACAAGATACTGAAACACCATTGAACAACTGTGTTTCATGGTAGGGACTTGTCTAGTACAAACAGTTAATCCAAATAGAGGGACAGTAGGAAACAAGAAACATCATTTTGTAAATTGTATACATAACATATTGCATTTATTCATAAACATAATTAGTAAAGAAATATATCTTGACACCCTCAGTAACTGTGTCACATGACACACTCCACCCACCTGCATCTATATACTGCCATGAGATACACACCTGTATACTGCCATGCCAGCACACCTGTGTACTGCCATGCCACCTGTATACTGCCATGCTAGCACACCTGTATACTGCCATTACACCTGTATACTGCCATGCTAGCACACCTGTATACTGCCATGCCACCTGTATACTGCCATGCCACCTGTATACTGCCATGCCACCTGTATACTGCCATGCTAGCACACCTGTATACTGCCATGACACCTGTATACTGCCATGACACCTGTATACTGCCATGACACCTGTGTACTGCCATGACACCTGTGTACTGCCATGACACCTGTATCCTGCCATGACACCTGTATCCTGCCATGACACCTGCATACTGCCATGACACCTGCATTCTGCCACGACACCTGTATCCTGCCATGACACCTGTGTACTGCCATGACACCTGTTCACTGCCATGACACCTGTGTACTGCCATGACACCTGTATACTGCCATGACACCTGTGTACTGCCATGACACCTGTATCCTGTAATGACACCTGTGTACTGCCATGACACCTGTGCACTGCCATGACACCTGTATCCTGCCATTACACCTGCATACTGCCATGACACCTGTATACTGCCATGACACCTGCATCCTGCCATGACTGATGCACACCTGCAATGTGCCATGATTAGTATTCTTTTCAAAAAGGAAACATTTGAAATTTGTGGACATCATTATAATCTGGTTTGGGTTGTCAGTTGTAAGAGGAGTGTAAACAGAAGGCCCAGTTGGGGTTTCCTGCTATATTTTCACATTGCAGACATTCACTTAGACTAAACTACATAATTAGTTCATTGACATGTAAATCAGTTTACCATTGTCTTATTGAAGACAAATGTATAAGCAGAATAGCGTTTTGTGATTGTTTCAGGTTTTTGCCGTCTAGCATTTGAATTATAGGTGTCTGTGGCATGTGTAGACAAGGTAGACACAATTTTATGGATAACAACTTCTTTAATACTGTGAAAAGCGACGTTTTGTAAACTACACAAAATTGACTGCAACTGTGGACAATCTTTCGTAGGTGAAACATCCCGCCCAATCAACACCAGAATGAAAGAGCACAAAACCTGCACCATTTAATCCGACAGCAAATCAGCCATCTCTTACCATATCAGCAACTGTCCCAATCACAACATCAACTGGGACAACATCCAAATCCTCGGCAACAACCTCCATAATTTCACTAAAAGAAAACTAACAGAAGCAGTCCACATTCGCCGCCACAAGCCATCAATCAACAGAGATCAAGGTTATTTCATCCCATCCGCCTACTATGAACTCATCAAGCAATAATCACTTATCCTGTTTATTGGCTTCATGTCCCTATTGGCTTCCACCTATGTGTTCTCTGTCCATCGTGTTGTGACAGCATCATCCCTTTGTTGTCAACACCTACCAATGTTATCCCACTCATGTATGCAATTGTTGTTACTGTTAACCCTCCACATACTAAATATTCTGTAATATGTCCCTCATTCAGTCTTGCTTGACAACGGTATAAGGATCTATACTGAAACACACAGTATTAAAGAAGTTGTTATCCATAAATTTGTGTCTACCTTGTCATATGTCAACTTCTAAGTCATGCCTATCAAACAATGTGACATGGGATGTGCATAGGATTATGTGCCATCACGGAAGAAAGGACAGCACCTGCCCACATATAACTTTCGACTCACCTATCTAAGATTGTACATTGGTAGGAGCCCTCATGATCCTAGAGCTACAAGATGAGTGTCTTCATGTAGTGTGTGGGGTCATGTGTGTGGATGGAGTGGGGGCAGAAGCAGCCTACTCCAAACTGTGGTAGCATGATGCAGGTCACCTTGCCAGTGGGAGGACAAAAGAACAGCATCTTGGTTCAAGGGTTCACAAGGCTCTATATGTATTTTGATGTTCATGAACCTTTACAGATGAATCATCACTGTTACTTTCAATAAACACTAGGATTTCAAAGTAACAAAATCACATATTTTCACTTCCTCAATGTTGAACCCTGATACTTTCTGGTGCCCCTCTGAAGAATAGGCAGCCCTTGGGTGCCCTCATGTAACCATGAACCATTTGTCCATCCCTACAGCATGTATAGGGGCAGTGCTTCAGACTGACCCGGGCCTTTGACCTATAGAAACTAGAATTCTATCATCACAACTTTGGATCCTTCATCTGCGTGCAATATATGCTTAATGTCAACAATTGTTAGATCATCATTTCATTGATCACTGAACAAGAAAATATTTCTTTGAAAGCATTTCTTTCTCAAATCTGACAAGGAGGGAAATTCTAACACTGATTTTACTCCGAAAACATCATGGAGTACTTTTAGTTATATTTAGACAAATTGAAAACCAGACGAACAATGAATAAAATATATAAAAAAAACCAAACCAGTAACATCAGACATCAAACCATGCTAACATTACATATCCATACAGTGACGTCAATGCCTTGACCTCTTGTATGACATCATTTTAGTCACATGTACTTTGAAACACATACTTTGAAACTAAGCATTGCTTCATTTCCTCTGAGTAGGTGAGTGAATAGGATTCTTTGCCAGTAATCACAATATTCGATGACAGCCTGTGTATACTTGAGTCTGGACCAGATAAACCAGTCACTGAAAACATGAACAAGGGTCCACACTATTGGGGTACGATGACCAGCTATCAGCCATGTCATGGGGCTAGCCTTAGCAAGGGTCCACACTATTGGGGTACGATGACCAGCTATCAGCCATGTCATGGGGCTAGCCTTAGCAAGGGTCCACACTATTGGGGTACGATGACCAGCAATCAGCCATGTCATGGGGCTAGCCTTAGCAAGTGTCCACACTATTGGGGTACGATGACCAGCTATCAGCCATGTCATGGGGCTAGCCTTAGCAAGGGTCCACACTATTGGGGTACGATGACCAGCAATCAGCCATGTCATGGGGCTAGCCTTAGTTATGGATATTTTTTGCTTAACTCTGATATGATTATTGCAGCAGTATCAAGTTAGCCTGCAAATAATCAAGTCTGGAACAGCCAAACCAGTGATAGATATCATGAGGAGCTTCCTGCACCTACAGGATACAATGCCACACAATCAGGAAATCATCGAGCCTGATCACCAGATCCATTTTGTTTTTCCTCTAAGGCCACACTTTTTTTAAATTTTATGTTTCACAGATTTATTCAAGATTTTCCGCACAAGGTCAGATGAAATAAAAATTAAAATAGATATATGAAACATTTATTTATTTATATAATTTTATGACAGTTCCGCCATGGAGGTAAAACTGCAGCTGGCTTTTTGAATTGATGATAGTAATATAGACATGGAATTAATATGTAACAGTTTTTGTTGCATAAGAGGGTCTATATTACAAGTGGGAGACATAACAAAAATAAATATTTTCATGTTGAATTTATTTCATGGACTGGCTGCTTTTCTGTAGGGACGGCAGGCCCGTGAAACAAAAAATAAAAAATGTGTGGCCTGGTAGTAGGTTGCTGGAGACCTATCCAAACCAAAATCCCAATTGGGTACTGATAATAAAAAATACAAACACAGATGTAAGAAAAAAGCATTTAACAACAATAATTTATTTCTGATTGAATGACATGGCAATGGAATATCTCACAGGCAACAACGGACTTATGAAAAATACTTCCACACAAGATACATAATGATACATGTGACTATGACACCAATAAAGAACAAAATCTTATCTTGAGCAGTTCTTCGTTCAATAATTCTCATCACTGTATTAGTCAAACCAAGATGGTTAGCAATGTCCAAAATTTTCTTGTGAACTCCCTTCAGAGTACCTCTCTGATCCCGAAGATTCTCCAAGATACTAGAGCTGGAGCCAATCGCATCATCCAACCCTCGGTGGGCATTTTGAAGCCGGCTATGATGCTGAACAGATGCGTCAATAAAGATGGACGTGTCATCATTGGCGGTGAAGGATGTTGTGAGAAGAGCCTCTCTTTCCCTCTCTTCTTCTTCTCGAACATATCTGGCAATGAATAATAGAGAATGTTCACAACGTGATATTGTGTATGTTTAAGTGATACAGAAATAGATTTTCAAAACAAGATAAAGACAAATATGATATGTCTATTCATAGCTTTCGGACATGCCAATTTACATGTATCCGAGGATTACTCAAAGTATGTGATCTAGACTACCAGTTTTGTTTCATGGAAATCTCAATGGCTGAGCGATGTGGGAGCCTGGATGGCTGAGTGGGTTAGGTCACTGACTTTGTGTAATGACAATTAGGTGCCTTAGTCTTGAAGTGTAGGTTTGAATCCCAAATTGGACTCCACCCAAAAAAGTACCAGAATTCGACTTTACGAGAAAGTGTTATCCGAAATATAACAAGTTACATTTTACCACTTTCTAAAAGGCATCGTCTATTTGAAGACAGCCTTGTCAATGAGAAATGGAATATCACACAAGATGAAATAGGTAGCCAGCTGACTGCAGACAGAGCTAAGAAGATTTTGCCATGACAGATGGTTCTCAATAGCACATTTATTTTGAAACAACATATAGTTTTAACTCTATGAAACAAATTCTGTCCTCTTTGACTAGTATCAAATTACCCAGTATTCATTTAAGAATTGACAATATATTTTCAATTATTGTTTCAATTTGTATAAATAAATAACAACAATAACTTTTAAGACTCCTTATATTATCTTTAACACAGAAAGTGCAGACAAGATATGAACTCTGTGACTCAGTGTTATAATGCAACATAAGCTGACGAAAGTAGTCCATTAGTGGATGCAACCTAATTCTTTTAGCTTCATAGAAACAAACACGAAACATATTCCTTGGTTAGCATGGTTAGTCGATTAAACCACAGAATCACTTGTAAGGTATTTATCAGTAAGATGCCCCACAACATGATAAGGTTCAGATATTGCCAATGTGACATTAAAGTTTATCTCATTCTCACTTATCAAAAAGAATAATCAAAGACATTTGTTACGTTTTTAAGCATTCAAATAAATATGTTAAAAGAAATAAAATTGATGGTCATGAAAATAGGTGGCCATGTTAAATGTGAACAGTGTTTATCAATGCTTATTTATTAACATTATTAAACAATTAAAATCATTTTAAAATGATCATCATGATCATTATCATATGGTAGTTTTCCACACTGACAAAAGGCATTTCAATACTACTTAGTAGAAGTAGTAAAAGTTCTTGTGTGAAGCAGTACTTATCATACACCACGTATCAAACTAACTAATTACAAATCACTGTCAGCACGGTAGTAATGAGATGCAATGTAACACCCAGGAGTTCAGAGGTCACTTCTCCACAGTCACATGATTCGCTGATAATGCCACTCAAACAAGGCATTAACTCTCAACATGGTCAAAGGTCCATTTAACGACTACTGAAAGGCTGATGCCAAATGTAACACTTTGTTAATTTCATTTAATAATATCAAATACAGAATAAACATGAGTTTCTGCTTGACATTTGATACTTCAGGGGACTGTTAGGAATTTTGAAGCTTCTCTGCAAAACATGCCTATTATCATTATGATCACACAGCGGCGTATTGCCTTTATCCCAGTTTCAATATGAAAACTAACCTTAATTAAAGTGTTAATGGTAGTAGTGGAGCCAAATTTCATACAAATAGATATTGGCCGGGCTTGTGATAATCTTTTGAGCCATTGAGTGTTAACTCACAAGTCATCATTCACTTTAGGCATTGATAATTTTCTTGGGGTATTCAATACATTTCTACTTCAAGGGAGTCAATTGGGTAGATGTACAATAATGAGTAGACAGAATTTAATAATTTTGCTTAAAAATAAAATTTTGTTTCAGGTGACTGTAAATATATCTGTATCTGTTTGTGTGATGTATGTCAAGGTGACAAGAATGATGCAGCATCTTTTTTAATGCACTATTTACTGAAGTAGGGTTCATGTAAGTGTGATGCCTGCGTTTGATCAGTAAATAAAAATCTGTAAAGAAATATAGGTATGCAAGTTGAAAAGGATACAATAGGTATTGGGGTAGCTCTGCAGAGTGTTTCTAAGCTACTTTTTAATTGTTTCATGTGTATTGGTATGCCACCAACTCAGAATTAATCATGTTAATTGGGTAATGTGATTAAATTTGTGTATTTTACACAAATATGCAGATTATCTGGAGATCAGCTTTGGTTAGGCCAACAAATAAATATCCCAATCACCTTTGTTACTTTACCAGTACAGGTGGTTTTGGAAAACAACATTGCGACCCCTTCATATACACCTTTGTTTTCGAGCTGGAATCCGTATTCAAAGTTATGATGAAATAAAGTATACATATTTCAAGATACAGTAAACTACGGTTATAACAAACTCAAAGGGACCACTCATTTTATTTCGTTATAACCGTAGTTCGTTATAAGCATATATACAGCATATATACAACAAATGGCCGGGACTAAAAAATAATTTCGTTTATCGGTCAGTTCCTTATAAGCGTGTTCGTTATAACCGTAGTTTACTGTAAGTGATTAAGGAATAGATTGGAACAGATCTTAACATATATTTTACAATTTAGGAGATGTTGAAGTGTGCTGTTGACAGACTTATCTTACAGGATGATCCATAGCATAGAATTGAGAAAGTCTTATATTATACGACGAATAGATGAGGGAATATGGTAACTGCAGCTGGTTTGACGATTAATTGTCAATGATTTGTTGTCAAGCCTAAATAATTCCATTCCAATAGCAAAAATTACATATCATAAATTCTTCATGGAATGCATATGAAAGCTTGACTGAATGACTTGCAAAAGTTTTTATTTATAAAACATTTTCTAGGTCAGCATGGTCAGGTTGGATAAGGGATAAGACGTGTTGTGGCCTTAATAAGCATTATACTAAATCTCATCTATCTCATAATGCAATTTAAAATTATTTGAAACTCCATTTCAAGACAATTATCCCTAACTTTGAATAAATATACATAAAACATCTACGCATATTGTAACAGTGAGTTAGAATGGTGTCCCACCTTTTATGCTGTAATTGGCGCAGGGCAGCTTGGAGGTGCTGACAGTCGTACTTCAGCTGGTCCACTCTTAGTTTGGCGTTTGCTCTGCGAGTTGGGGGTTCTTTGTTGACTAGCATCGTAAGTCGTTCTGAATTACTTATAACGTGATCAATCTTCGCCTGAACTTCATTTTCGATAATGTGAACACTGTCAGCTGGGCAGCGTTCCATCTTCCCCAAGTCGCCTTGCACTTCGTGCAATAGTTTGTTGGTTTGGTGGTACAAAGACTCCATCGTTGATGAATACGGATGGGCGACGATTGACTGATGTTTACCGCTAAAAGTCCTACTTGGCTGATTGTCTAACGGTACTGCTGACCAATATGTGTGAAAATGTCATCGACATCACCGGTGTCATCTCGACGTGTCGAGCTCAATTTCACTTCCGGTGTAATAGCGTTTTCAACATGTCGTACATGAAAATACTATTTCAATTTTTAATTATCCAAAAAGGTTATGTTCCTTAAGTTATAACAGTTCTGTTATGAGTGCGATTATTATGAAATAGAACATATCACATCTATTACACCTTTAAAACTAATGTAGTTACGACAATGGGTTTGTTAAAAACGAGAACTAATCTGGTATTTCATTTCACCGATTATACCGAACAAAAACAGAAACATGCGATGAAGTATTATATCAATGTTAAACCTTTTCAAGTTATTATACATAAAATGACATTTTTAATTAAAAATAGGCTATTTGTTCGGTTACAATTATATATTTAGACGCTCGATGTTGTGGTTTGCTTGGGTGAACTTTGGTTATCGCCCTTTGTTTAATACAAGCTGGTGAACGGTTTTCAAATGGTTCATATCGAACATTGGTATTATACATTTTTGATGAAATAACCCTTTTTCAAGACTATTTAAAATCATAATCCTGTCTCTTTCAAAATACACCTGATTATAAAACAAACAGTAATTATTTTAAATGATCTTGTGTGCAGTCTCATGGAAATCACAACTTTTACTACGATACCTCGCACGCAGAGCGTATTGTATTGTTAATAGGGAGGGGATTTAATGAGTTGTTGAAACTGATTTGCATGAGTTGCGTAAAACAGATAATTCTGCTGAGTAAGACAAATCTAATTTTAAATAATTACGATTTGCATGGCTAGCTCTCTAGAAAAAGACCATTATTTCTTCCAAGTGCCACATTAATTAAATATGATAGCATAGTATACCATGTAACAATTCCTTCAAAAAAATATGTTCATCACGTTTTGGACAACTCTAGTTTGTAACTGCGAATAAATATATCTCCCCTATCTTATGTAAGACTTGTTGAAAAAATGATCTTTTCAGTGATCTTGATAAATCTGTGTAGCGTTATAATATATTCAATTCTCATATGGTTAAAGGTCAAATGACCAAAATTTAATACATAAAAAACGTACTTGTAGGATCAGTATACAAAGACGCATGTCCTTGCCTTGTGTTGGAGCGCTCAGATTTTGCTGTAATACGACCTCAATACTTTAATCAATGTGTCTTTGTTATTAAATAAGGTGCCTTTATTTTGATCTGGTGCTGTAACTTTTAAGAGGAAAGAAAGATGTTTGAATCCGTCTGTGGCGTACTTTGTGTAAATAGTTTTGTTACAGTGTGATCCATTGACTATTATTTATGACAATCCTATATGGAGGCATGCCTTCTTCTTCTTTGTTCTAAGTTTTCAGGTCACATATGATGATAGTGATTTGTAAAACTATTTTTCAGTGGAAATATTTACAGAGTGTATATCTACAACTAAATGGTTAATAATGCTATCTTTGGAATATCATATATGTATATTCAAATTTAGATGAAATAAAGACAATCTGTCTAAGTGATCAAAGTGTTCCTCCCTGAGAATAACCCGCTTATCATCTATCTAGTCTAGCTATGAGTATTGTCTTCGTCAATTCCAATCTAAACCGCATGTCTAACAAAGGGAGATCATTATCTCATTCCCTCTGTCGCTTTGTCGTGCCAGAATCCGCTGTTCGTACAATTTCTAGATTAATATTCCTAGTTCACATATGAAGTACCTATTTTAGATTACCCTGGGCTTTTGACTGCTGCCGGAAAAAGGTCGTTATGTTTGTTGACGTCAAGGAAGTTACCGTATCCACCCAAGCGTTGTGTCGAGGCGAGAATATGCTCGTTTCTCGAATCTAGAGGTAATTCGCATGCTTAATTTTAAAAAAAGCACCAGGTATTCCTGGAATAAATCTTGCACAAGCACATCTATCTTTGTAACATGTGGTGTCGCCCTGCGTACTGGAACTCGAGCAATCTGAGCTTGGTCGTGGATAACAACAGATCGACGTAGCTATATGCGTTATCTACGATCTTCACAAGGAAGATTTGTATTTTGCAATCCAATATTAAAACTACTCTGCAAAAGTAATATCAACCCAACCCTATAATAGCAAAGGAGGATGGATATCTAAAATCGTCAATATGGAAATTGTCAGATTCTAAAACAACTAAAACATGGGATAATAAAGGGTATCCAAGGGAATCATTCTAAAACTTCTATACTTAGACTATACTCAGACAAGGCTCTCTCCAACCAAGGCTCCTGCACAATTTCTACAGTCAGGATCCTGTTTTGCCAGGTTCCAGTTCAGCCAGCATAACTTGGATCAAGTTATCAAGCGACTGTTCTTGCAAGTCAGGTTGAAAGTGTAGACACCACCAACTTAATTGTATGGGCCATTTGCAGTGAATTCGTTGAAAAAGTGGGAGAGAATTTGTAGACACATCTTTTTAATATTGGAATTAAATACTAATAATTAATATTATTAATTTCATGAATACTTAGCAACATAATGCAACCCATATTCATTGCCATTTAAATTTTAAGTCTATATCCCGGTAGTGTTTTGTGTACAAGTTCACTGTGAATTTTGTCTATGAGTTCGGAATGTCTACAGATTCTTCATGGCTATGAATTATTTTGGTTACAAGAACACCTACAGCCAATCAAACAACTCATTCGTTATGTTTTTGCCCAATGTTGCAGGGTAAGAAATTAATTTTGATTTTTTTACTAGTCCACAAAAACATAAATGATCTGGTACAGATCAGTTGCCATCTACCTGATGCTAAAAGTTCATGTTACTGGTCCTTTCTGAATTTTGAGAAACCAAGCAAAAATATCAAGTCTAGCCTGTTGTCTTATGTTTTCCTCCCCACCAGGTGAATATTTTGGCACTGTCATTTAGTTCTTCCCTATCAAGTAAAGCGTTCTGTTTTTTCCTTATATTATATTTATCATTGATGTTTCTATAATTTTCAAGGTCTAGATTCCCGTTCCCACTTATTAATATAGATTCATTATCATTCATATCATATTGCTATCATTGAATAAGGTATTATCATTCATATCATATTGCTATCATTGAATAAGGTATTATCATTCATATCATATTCCTATCATTGAATAAAGTATTATAGAACATTGTATAATAACTGTAACCGTTACTATGTTAGGTCCATAAATATTGCAAAACATAAATCCTATTCCATCCATAGTTGTATCTGTGAGGATACATTTTCCATTTACAACAGATTTAATCTTGTGGATTTATATTTCAAAATTATTGTCGAAAAGAATGGCAACTCCTCTTGCATCTGGTTTGTATGGGGCAATAATGCTCTTCAGTCCCCATTCATTGCTCAATGTATCTTACATTTTATAGAGATGTGAATATCCTGCTGAGTGAGTGAGTGAGCTGGGTTTAACGCCGCTTTTAACAGTATTCCAGTTATATCACGGAGTGTCAGCTTAATGTTTGAGGAAAGCCCGAAGTGATGCAGGTCTCAGACGTTTACCACTTCGGTGAAACCCACGAGCACGGGTATGGTGCTGACAAACCTAGAAACATAATCAAGGCGAACCGGGATTCGAACCCACAATCCTAGGTTTCTGGCGTGCCCAAGGGACGCAACTCTGCACAGCGAATCACGGCGCCTTAGACGACTGGGCCACCTGTGCCCCCCCTGCTGACAGATGATAGAGATTTTGTTTCCAACCAGATCTTCATGATTTCCTTTCTTTTATTTGTTTCTGCGAAACCTCTAGATTTGAATGAGACTAGCTTTCATAATTTTTACTTGTCTCAGACTAGACTTACCGTATTCGACGTAATAAACGCCTTTGGCGCTCTCAAAATTAGAAATAGGGGGCTCTTATTAGAATGAATTTTTGGTGAAAATAAACAAAGTTGAAAGATTGTAAATTTCATGGTTTATGCTGACAGCCTGTAATGATACAAGAGAAAAGTCCCCTAATTGCCCCTAATTAAGGGTGCATATAACACACAAGTGCGTAATATACACAAATAAATAGGTCTTGTGTGCATTGATCAATTGGAAGGGGTGCTAATTGTGGTTGTTCACTAGCCAATATATTAGCGAATATAGCCATGGGCGCTTATTAGAGTGTGGCGCTTAATACATCGAATACGGTATGTTAATTACGAGCCCTGTCTTGCAAAAAAATGAAGAAAAATAGACATTGACTCAGTTTCACAATATCTGAACTCAATTACAACATGCCGTAAGACATTATGAATCTGAAGTTTCCATGTGAAAAATATTGACATTTCAAAGACACCATGTGATTTATTCTTGTTTTTCATGTACTGAAATAGTTCTCTATTACTGCAGGTAGCTGGCCATGTCCATGCCATTTGACAATGACGACACATGTATTTTTGTGGGAGGGTTAAAGAGGGACTTGCCTGCTCGAAAGCTGAAAGGTCATCTAACCCTTCTGTTCAAATGCATCAACCTCGATGTCAGAAGACGACATGTAACGGTCATCAACAGCAAGAAATCAGACTACTGCTATGCATTTGTTGATCTGGAAGATGTTGATGCAGTCAAATATGTTCTTCATCACCTGAGTTCACAGACTAGTCGCGCAGAAGTTCATTTTGACTTCACCTCAATACAAGACCCAAACAAGCGTCTCAAGGTCGACTACAAGAAGCCACCGAAACAACCCCAACAGCAAACTGTTGACTGCAGCAACAATGGTGCTGACAATGGCGCCGAGACACAGTTCTCATTGGCTGATAAAGTCAAGAACCTTCCATTCTCAAGTCCGAGTCATCAGGGGAATCATGCACAAACATCCACTACGGGTCTGCCGACGCAAACCATCTCAAAACCAATCTTACCACCCCTTGAAAATGAACAGCTCTCCATGGCTACGTCAATCAGTGGCCTGGGTCCCAATGCACCCGAGCGTTTCTATCATTACAGGGAAAGTTTAGGTAATGAGACTCGGACTGCGGAGTTCAAACAGGGAGGGTTTGTTGCGAGTGAACGCAAGTACCTGTTACATGACAATATTGGGAAGTATGTGTGTGCCTTTCTCAACACGAACGGTGGAACATTGTTCATCGGTGTAGATAATGATGGTAGGTCAATCTTAAAGGACATTACTAACAAGGGAAATAATACAATATTCTTGTTGTCAGCACATTTGAATATGTTTATATTTTCTTTTGACAGTTGACATTTTGTTAACTGATAAAATATCAAGGATTGAACATTAATCTTTCTTATATATTGGTCCATGTGTCTGTCATTAATGTTTGCTTCTTTGACATCTGAAACATCAATGCCTATGATACTGAGTGATCAAATGTTGCTAAATTTTGATGCAGGTTTAAACATGGTTGCCTATATAGCCATATTGAAAATGTCATTTTGCCTGTTATTTAGGCATTTATTTATTGTGATTTTAAATGATTATATATGTTCATATATGGCATGTATGTTAGTTTTACTATGACCATCATAAACCAACGTACGTACATGTTCCTGTCTGAGTGACCACCACTATGAAGCCTGGACCCCCTCAACTCAGTTCAAGTGGGTCGAGCATTCTAGATATTTTTTTGCTAGCTTGCCGAGTCTGCAGATGAGCAGCCGTTGTTGACATCGATCTGAGTGTTGAGCACGATTCAGAGCAAGCATGTTATCATACATATTTCATGCTCATGGTTTGATACGTTACACGATACCTTGCTCATGGTCCGATACGTATCACAATACCTTGCTCATTGTTTGATCCATATCAGGATACCTTGCTCATGGTCCTATACGTATGACAATACCTTGCTCATGGTTTGATCCATATCACGATACCTTGCTCATGGTCCTATACGTATGACGATACCTTGCTCATTGTTTGATCCGTATCACGATACCTTGCTCATGGTCCGATACGTATTGCAATACCTTGCCCATTGTTTGATCCATATCACGATACCTTGCTCATGGTCCTATACGTATCGCAATACCTTGCCCATTGTTTGATTCGTATCACAATACCTTGCTCATGGTCCGATACGTATCACAATACCTTGCTCATGGTTTGATCTGTATCACGATACCTTGCTCATGGTCCTATACGTATCACAATACCTTGCTCATGGTTTGATCCATATCATAATACCTTGCTCATGGTCCGATATGTATCACAATACCTTGCTCATGGTTTAGTAAGTATCACGATACCTTGCTCATGGTCTGATACGTATCACAATACCTTGCTCATGGTCCGATATGTATCACAATACCTTGCTCATGGTCCGATATGTATCAAAATACCTTGCTCATGGTTTGATCCGTATCACGATACCTTGCTCATGGTCCTATACCTATGACAATACCTTGTTCATGGTTTGATCCGTATCACGATACCTTGCTCATGGTCCTATATGTATCACAATACCTTGCTCATGGTTTGATACGTATCACGATACCATGCTCATGGTCCTATACGTATCACGATACCTTGCTCATGGTCTGATACATTACACGATACCTTGCTCATGGTCCGATAATGTGACGTTAAATTTTAACTCACTCACTCATGGTCCGATATGTATCACAAAACCTTGCTCATGGTTTGATACGTATCACGATACCTTGCTTAGGTCTGATACGTATCACAATACCTTGCTCATGGTTTGATACGTATCACAATACCTTGCTCATGGTCCGATACGTATCACAATACCTTGCTCATGGTCTGATACGTATCACAATACCTTGCTCATGGTCCTATACGTATCACAATACCTTGCTCATGGTCTTATATGTATCACAATACCTTGCTCATGGTCTGATACATTACACAATACCTTGCTCATGGTCAGATACGTATAAAAATACCTTGCTCATGGTCTGATACGTATCACAATACCTTGCTCATGGTCCTATACGTATCACAATACCTTGCTCATGGTCCAATATGTATCACAATACCTTGCTCATGGTCTGATACATTACACAATACCTTGCTCATGGTCAGATACGTATAAAAATACCTTGCTCATGGTCCGATATGTATCACGATTCCTTGCTCTTTGTTTGATAGTATCACGATACCTTGTTCAGTTTCCGTTACGTATCACGATACCTTGCTCTTGGTTCGATACGATACTTGCACATGCTCTTATCTGTGATGCGTAAGCCATCTTTTTCAAAGACAGTATTGCTAAATACTTGGCACACTGATGGTTTACAGTTAGCAGTGTCAAGTGTTGTGCAATGGATGAGAATATTCACATTTTCACCTCTAATTTTCACTACTAGTTAGTAACAGTTTTTAAAGCAAACGTTTAAGGTAGGAATCAATATTTGTGTGCGACTGTGATCGATAGTTGTATCGAGAAGTTAAGTATCGCGATCCTCCAATGCACCGGTGTATCGTATTACTTACAGGTTATAAAGTATTGTGTATCATGGTTGTCCGGTAGTCTTCAGGCTATGTTGTGTTGTGACATCCTCCATCTTCTCAAGGCAAGGGAGTTAACTGACTAGAAAAGTCCAGTTTGTACCCTTGCCGAACTGGGCAGCAATTATCGAGCTATTTTTTGGCTGGACTAACGAGTGTATGCATAGTCCCATTAAACTCACATAACGATATTGACATCAGGTTCGTAAAATGCTGTGCAGATTTTGGTCGATTGCAGGATTTGCAAAGCATGTTTACCGCCAACATCAAATAATTTCCAAATCTTTTCAGGTTTTTATCCAGGTGCTCACATGATTTGATGCACCTGTTTTATTACAATAAGATCTTGATTATTGATCAGAGGGTGTGACTGTACGCCGCCATTTTGTTTGGAGCAAATGCAAGTGGTATGAGAAGTGGAATCTGATTGGTCAGTAGGAGGGACATAGAAGGGACATAACTCATAATAGTCACTGGTGGTGCTGCGATTGAGCCCAGAATTTCCAGTTCAGCAAATGTGGAAACTGAACTTTTACAGTCAGTTATCTCCCTTGCCTCGGGAAGATTGCTGTCCTCATGCTCTCTTGTTTTATCCATGGGCTATGTTGTGTTATCTACATTTGATGTTGTTATCCACGGGCTATGTTGTGTTATCTACATTTGATGTTGTTATCCATGGGCTATGTTGTGTTATCTACATTTGATGTTGTTATCCACGGGCTATGTTGTGTTATCTACATTTGATGTTGTTATCCATGGGCTGTGTTGTGTTATCTACATTTGATGTTGTTATCCACGGGCTATGTTGTGTTATCTACATTTGATGTTATCCATGGGCTATGTTGTGTTATCTACATTTGATGTTGTTATCCACGGGCTATGTTGTGTTATCTACATTTGATGTTGTTATCCATGGGCTGTGTTGTGTTATCTACATTTGATGTTGTTATCCACGGGCTATGTTGTGTTATCTACATTTGATGTTGTTGTTATCCATGGGCTATGTTGTGTTATGTACATTTCATGTTGTTATCCATGGGCTATGTTGTGTTATCTACATTTCATGTTGTTATCCACAGGCTATGTGGTTGGCGTGGTGTGTGACCAACAGGACGAGGACAAACACCGACTGTCAATAGATCAGGCCATCAAGTCTATCACTCCAACATTGCTGCCCGACCTGTACAGCGTTGACTTTGTTCCAGTCCTGGATAAAACCAACTCTTTCTCCTGTGAGTCAGTTTAAACACCTGTGGGGGATGCTAAAACCTAGAATAGATGAATAGATTAATGTTTGAAAGTTATTGAATGTCTCATAAATGGTGGAGGCTGTATGACACTACCTCCCACGGTCTAAGGAAAGTCTGTTCTGTTTCAAATGTTTATACCATTTAAGCGAGAGACAGACAGACAAATTTTGACGGAATCTGTCATACAGTCCTTATATGTCCTGAAGAATACCCAGTTTCGAGGTCGCATGAGTCAGTTTCTCAGTCTAGTAAGTAGACTAACATCTAGTCTCTGAAATGAACATATCATACATAAAAAAAGTTGTTCAATTATCTTAATAAAAATATAATAAAAAGGAGCCCTGTGACTCTATACTGCAGTGATCTAGACTTGCCAAACATTATAGACTTTCATGGGCTGTATTTGATATATATTTGTATCAGGGTCTGTAAGACAGACTATCTAGTAAGCAATGCTCTGTTTGGTTGGATGAAGGGTCGCTCTGACGTGACCAATAATGGGATGTAATCAGATCTTTGTTTAGCAGTAGCGAGAGCTAAGATCTGATTATAATTAGACTGAGAAGGTGCAAGATCAGCTTTGCATGTCTTTCACATATTTTGTGAACACATTGTTTGTTAATTTTTGTATATTTATTAAATGGTAAAACATGCTTACCCTTGATGGATCATTGTCATCATCAATACTAATTAATTGGCATTTAGGTAAAAATCCAATTCAATTCAAGAATTTGGAAAATACTTGATTCTGATTGGTCTATCAGAGGTTTCAAATCTCAATACCAACCTCTGATTGAAACAGCTGATTTGACGTCTGCATCACTGCAGAGGCTATTATTTCTAGAAAACCATTTCTTTCTCAATCATTGGTGGTAGGAAGTTTGAAATTAGGTTTCTTACAATTACGAAATGCAGAGTTGTGGTTTCTACAATCTTTAGAGTATGTGTGACAATGCATTGTGGGCAGACAACAGGATAGAAATTGAATAAGGGAGTGTATTTAAAGTTTTTGAGTTAACAGAGAGCTTGAAATGTGTCACTTTTCTGTAGTTAGCTGTGATGTCATATCTCTTGCATCACAATAAGTGGTATGACATCATGATAGTGATGTGTGGCGTAGAACTAAACCTTGTAGAGCTGGCTTAATTTTCTTTTGGGGCGCCCACTTCAAGTTGAAATACGAAGCATCTGTACCTCAAACTTTCAATCTCTGTAATATATGCAAGTAAAGTATTTTGATGTAAAAAATCAATGTTTGAGCACATTAATGAGTGAGTGAGTGAGTCTGGTTTTATGACCATTTAAGCAATGTTCCAGCAATATCACGGTGGAGGACACCAGAAATGGGCTTCACACATTGTACCCATGTCGGGAATCAAACCCCGGTCTTCGGCGTGATGAGCGAATGCTTAAACCACAAGGCTACCCCACCGCCCCTGATCATATTAAGTACAGTACTTAGTTTAAAGACTACTATAAGTGTTTCCAAACTTTTGGAAAGGGGCCTTTTCATTTTGTCTATCAAGCAATTAATTTTCTCATGATAGAATGGAGACAGACATAATGTGTTTTCAATGACAAGATTACCTGGTACCTTAGGTGACCGGTCACTGAGATTTAGCCTCACTAAATTGAATTTGTTTGATGCAAATAGTCTGGACAGGAAAAAATTTGCAATATTTTGGATTTTTTTCAATATCAAATATAACTGAAAATAAATAAAAAATCTTCTCTTTTGTTTGATACTAATATTACATTTTGGCTGGACTAACGAGTCTATGCATAGTTCAATCAAAATTGCGCACCGAAATCGAAATCTGGTTCGTGAACCGTCGTGCAGATTTCGGTCGATTGCAGGATTTGCAAAGCATGTGCACCACCAACTCGTTGTCAGCAGATATTTTCCAAATCTTTTTATGTTTTTAATCAAGGTGCTCGCGTTATTTGATGCATTTCGCGATGTAAAACCTGTTTTATCACAATATAGATCTTGATTATCGATCAGATCGTCCTGACTGGGCGCCACCATTTTGTGTGAAGCAAGCGCAAGTGTAACGAGAGGTGGAATCTGATTGGTCCATAGGAGAGGCTTAGCTGGTAATAGCCACTGGTGGCGCTATGATCGAGCCCAGTAATTCCAGCCTAGTTCGGCAAGGGTGGAAACTGGACTTTTAAAGTCAGTTAACGGGAAGATGTCCCGAGGCAAGGTTAAAAGTAGAACTAGGCTGGAATTATGGAGTTATATTTTTGCTGGACTAACAAATCTATGTCTATGCATAGTCCAATCAAAATCGCTTTACGAAATCGACATTTGGATGTAAAGTTTACATTGTAAACAACATGGATTTCAATGTGCAGAATTTGCAAAGCATGTGTACTATCGACAGCAATTTTCTAAACCTTTTTATGTTTTTAATCAAGGTGCTCACATGATTTGATGCATTTCGCGAGGTAAGACCCGTTTTATTACAATATAGATATTGATCATTGATCAGATCGTCTTTACAGGGTGCGGCCATTTTGTTTGAAGCAAATGCAGGCGATATGAGAGGTGAAATCTGATTGGTCAATAGAAGGGGCATAGAAGGGATAATACTTGTAATAGCCACTGATCGAATTCAGAAATTCCAGCCTGGTTTGGCAAGGGTGGAAACTGGATGTTAAGAGTCAGTTGACTCCCTTGCCTCGGGAAGATGACAATATCACTACTATTTAACACTTAGAACTGAATGTTAGAACATGACCTAGACCATGTGATCTGTGTTGCAGCCAATCTGAAGGTCCTTGAGGTGAAGGTCAAGGACCCTGATGAACATAGCGAGCTGTACCTGTACCGCAGCGATGCCTTCCTGCGTCGGGATGGCAGCGTTCAGATGCTGAGAGCCCGCGAAATACAACACTGGGAGAGAAAGGTGAAGGTCACACCTGAAACAAATATATAGTTTTATGTCATGCTCGATAATAAGTTTTATCTATGATACGATTATGATATGTATCGATACTTTCAAAAATGTGTAGACCCTATGATTCTTATTGTAACAGGTTTGTTTGGATTAAAGTTGTTTTAATTTTGATGAGGGTAAAGAAAAGATGATTTTAGTGAAAGTTTTATTTTAGATGTCAATTGTTTTTTAAGACAACAAATGTTATTTTAAGACAACACTTGTACATTATAAGACTTTGTATGAAAGCAAAATGTCTAAAAGTAGCAGCTTGTACATATGTGATGTGCAGATATGTGCAAAATGATATAGTACAGAATCAATTATACCATGATCATATTGGTGCACTGTCCAGTTATAAGAAAGTCCGATAGTTCAGTTGATGTGAATACTAAGTGATAAATTACCAAGTACCATGATGGGCAAGGTAGGAGAAAATACATTTTGCTCAGAAATACATTTTCTTCAGGAAGATCACTCGATCAATGTTTCTAACAGTGTCACTTTCATCAGTCAGTGTGCATGGCCCTGTGAACAGAGAATCAACCTTTCCTCCAGAAGGCTCATGTCACACGTCAGTGTCATATGATCACCCTCCACTGTACCACTGTAGATCAGACAATAGGGATACCTCCCTTTACAAAATGCCCTATGATATTGATCATTATAATGTGGAAGAAACTTCAGATCTATAATTGGACAATATGAGGGACTATATATTACAGCGAGACAATAATTTTGTCATCAGAATGAATCCCTTATTGTCTGTGGATGGCATGTATATAAGTACAGCGACATCAGGAAACACCCGATTTCTAGATGAGGGGCTCTCTTTTGGAATAGGTTCCAGAAGCATTCATAGAATCTCAAACTGCATCATCATCATCATCGTCATCATCCACACCAGACTGTCCCTTTATATGCCAGAAAGGTTCTGCTGTGTTCATCTATGTGCGTTCTTTCCCAGAGTGTCCTTGTATATGCCAGAAAGGTTCTGCTGTGTTCATCTATCTGTGTTCCTCCCCAGACTGTCTCTATATATGCCAGGGACCGCCTCTGTGGTCTAATGGTAGAGCGTCCGCCCGGAGAGCGGAAGGTCCGGGGTTCGATCCCCAGCCGCGTCATACCAAAAGACGTTAAAAGATGGTACTTGCTGTTACCCTGTCTGGCGCTCGGCATTAAGGGGCTAAAACAAGGACTGGTCGGCTCGGAGTCAGTATACTGTGTCTCAGTGGGGTATTCATGTTAAACTGCGGCATGGTATCTCAGTGAGCTAGCACTATAAATCGGCATCATTCCGGACTTGTACAAGCAGCCACACACACACATACACGTGCATGCACGTCGCTATATAAGTGCAATAATCTTGGACACGACGTTAAACCCCATTTCACTTAACCTATATTTACCCTAGAAAGGTTCTGCTGTGTTCATCTATCTGTGTTCCTCCCCAGACTGTCCCTATATATGCCAGAAAGGTTCTGCTGTGTTCATCTATCTGTGTTCCTCCCCAGACTGTCTCTATTTAAGGATTGACTGTGTATTTTTGTTTACCTATCTGGGTTCCTCTCCAGACTGTCCCTATGTATGCCAGAAAGGTTCTGCTGTGTTCATCTATCTGTGTTCCTCCCCAGACTGTCTCTATATATGCCAGAAAGGTTCTGCTGTGTTCATCTATCTGTGTTCCTCCCCAGAGTGTCCCTGTATATGCCAGAAAGGTTATGCTGTGTTCATCGATCTGTGTTCCTCCCCAGACTGTCTCTATGTATGCCAGAAAGGTTCTGCTGTGTTCATCTGTCTGTGTTCCACCCCAGACTGTCCTTATGTATGCCAGAAAGGTTCTGCTGTGTTCATCAGTGTTCCTCCCCAGACTGTCTCTATGTATGCCAGAAATGTTTATCTGTGTTCATCTGTGTTCCTCCTCAGACTGTCCCTATATATGCCAGAAAGGTTCTGCTGTGTTCATCTATCTGCGCTCCTCCCCAGTCTGACCCTATATATGCCAGAAAGGTTATGCTGTGTTCATCTATCTGTGTTCCTCCCCAGACTGTCCCTATATATGCCAGAAAGGTTATGCTGTGTTCATCTATCTGTGTTCCTCCCCAGACTGTCTCTATTTAAGGATTGACTGTGTATATTTGTTTATCTATCTGCGTTCCTCTCCAGACTGTCCCTATGTATGCCAGAAAGGTTCTGCTGTGTTCATCTATCTGCGCTCCTCCCCAGTCTGGCCATACTCCCAAGAAAGGTTCTGCTGTGTTCATCTATCTGTGTTCCTCCCCAGACTATCCCTAAATATTCCAGAAAGGTTCTGCTGTGTTCATCTGTGTTCCTCCCCAAACTGTCCCTATATATGCCAGAAAGGCTCTGCTGGGTTTCTCCTCAGACTGTCCCTATATATGCCAGAAAGGTTCTGCTGTGTTCATCTTTCTGTGTTCAACCCCAAACTGTCCTTATATATGCCAGAAAGGTTCTGCTGTGTTCATCTATCTGTGTTCCTCCCCAGTCTGGCCATACTCCCAAGAAAGGTTCTGCTGTGTTCATCTATCTGCATTCCTCCCCAGACTGTCCCTATATATGCCAGAAATGTTTTGTTGTGTTCATTGTCTTTATTTCCTCCCCAGAAACTGGAGAAGTCTCAGGAGGGACGGGAGGAGGTGATGGTGAAGCTGATGGAGAAGACCAATGAGCTGCAGACCCTACAGAAGCAGATGCTGGAACTTGAGAGACGGAACAAGAAGTCCAGAGTCTGTACGGTCCTGTAGCCTGGATCCTCCAGCCATGCCTCGTATCGGCTTTATGAAGATGATCTGTCTTTTGAAATCAATTCAATATGCTTTTATCTTCTGCAGTATAATTTAAAGCCCCAATTTATTACAAAAACATTATGATTACAGTTATGGAATAAAGAGTGATGCTGCTCCAAATATTCAGGAACAATGGTAAGTTTTTCTTAAGTTTGTTTTCCTTTAATGGTTAATAACAGTTCTGTGGAGAACTGTACTGTATGGATGTTTCCTGTGTTGATGGTTGTGTGGGTTGATCAGATGAGATGCAGATCATGGCAACAAAAGCCTTTTCATTATGTCAGTACATTGTCAGATATCTGTTAAACTGTTATTTGTTGTTTATGTGTGATTATGTGTTGTTGTCATTCAATGTACCTGGACTGCCACACACCAACTCCATGACACCTGGTGTCCGGGACACTTGATGACATTAGTACACAGTTTCAGCTGAACTTTCTTTTGAATTTTGGTGCCTTACTATTTAATTGTTCCAGATGACCTTGCTTTAATATCTTTTTCAAGAGCTTTTCAAGTAAAATACAGTGGCTAGCCATTTAATTAACAGACATTTTCAAGATAACATTCTGGATTCTTTGGTTGGAGTGAGTGAGTATGGTTTTACGCTGCTTTTCGCAATATTCCAGCAATATAACAGCGGGGGACACCAGAAATGGGCTTCACACATTGTACCCATGTCGGGAATCGAACCCGGGTTTTCGGTGTGACGAGCGAACGCTTTAACCATAAGGCTAGCGAACCACCCCTCTTTGGTTGGAACGCCACTTTGACCTTTTTTCACATCAACCTTCACCTCACCTCACCTCACCTCACGTTTCGTTTACCTCCTCCATGAATTCTCAAGAAAATCTGTACAGCAAAACTAGGCCTTGCCTATTTGATATGTTTATGAATATGTTTATGATTATGTGCATTATTGTTATTTAAACACAGGTTGAAATATCTGCATGACTTTTATACTAGCCTCTTACAAACAACTGTGATATTTTACCCCATACAGGGCTGTGCCAGTTGCAGTGCGGGATGTCAGCTGTGACTTCTAGATCTATACAAATTAATTTTGTTACTGATGATTTTTATTTATAATGACATACATGCGATTATTTACAATTATCCTTTGTGAATGAATGAATGAATATGTTTTTTACACAACTGTCAGCAATATCATAGGCGAATGAGGAAGGGATTAGGACCTCCCTTTTTGAAAACCGAATGTAATATGTTGTAGGCAGTAAAAGTATCTGAGAGAGGATTTTGATATTTTGGACCCCTGCCTTTTAAAAATGCTGGATCTGCCCTTAAATATTACAGCCAAATCAGGGATGTGCATGAGCTTTATACACATATTATACGCTTGATAGAATCGAACACAGATCATGGGCAGCTATGTCACCCTTCTCATATATGCCTTTGAACTTTAAGACTGCAGAGAAGATACCAGACTGTAGTGAAGATTTCTTTTGTTAAATAGCCTTTTGCTATAAACCAGTAATGAAAAAGGAGACCAGAGAATATCTAAGTTTCCAGAAAGTGAAGAAATCCAGACTTGTCAAAGTATTGAAGCCTTGCTAGGAATATATTTGGATATCTGTATGTGAGCCTCAGAAGATGCTTGAGTGACTCTTTCTGTTGAAGACATGAACTGTCAGGGATGGTGACATCTTTATCATTATTATTGAAAAGGTTTGATGGCTCCCTGTTGTACAAACATTTTGAACAAAATTGCTTTATATTGTTTGATATATTGTATACTATCAAAATGTTGAGAACATTTTTGTAACTTCCATGTCACTCGGTTTGGAACGGATGTATAATCTGTTTGACTTTCAAAGACACACTTAAGGCAGCATGTTTCTTTTGTTATATGTCTTTAAGTTTTTTAAATACATTTTTGACTGTTGACTCCATGGTTTTGATGAAAAATATCTGTAAATGAAGGAATAAACAGGACCAAGTCCTGATCAAAAGCATCATTCTGTGGAACTTGTTTCTCTTATCACCTCACAGTGGTGTGGTACAAGCCTTACACTTACAGTTGTTGATGTTCAACCATTAGTTGTAACATGTATTATTTTATTAATGTAAAACCTTAATATGTTCTGAGAACTCAACTTTGTCAATTCTTATGTTTAAACAATAGATGAAACGTAAACTCTGTGATCTTCGTTATCATACTGTTATCAACTGTTAAACAGCTATTTATTACTTTGCATTTGTCAGAAAGTCGTATTTTGCCTGGAAATTTGTGATCTTTGTGAAGTAAATATAATCAACAGGGGACTTCTAAAATGACAATGAACTTTATTCCGAACAATCAGAGCATCACTAACATGATCTTAAAAGTGAAAGTCTGAATGTGTTTTTTAATCATGCAACCTCGAAGAGGTTAACACAGGGCATTCCAAATGACTGATTCTAAATGCTTGACATTGCCAATCTCTCCGTTCAGTGGGATAAACATTTGAAACGGAAGACTTTCCATAGCCCGAGGTAAATCCTGCCACAAAATCTCACCCATCTATTAGAAATTCCAGATTTTTTTTCCCTTCAATTTTGAGTCGAGGACTTTGATCTTTATGTCCAGACACTGTAACATAACTTTGATATACTGATAGCAGCATGAATTTCCTTCATCTTTTGATCCTTATGTGGAATGGGAATGTGCTTTAACAAAGTTTCCAGCTTCTAAAAACAATTCACCCGAACACATCTCAGCATCACCATGGTCACCACCAAAGCAAGTGGGTCACGCACTGTAATCTTGTGTTTACATAACTCGATCACCTGACTACACCTACCACATCATTCTCCTTATTATTGCAACACTGTGGAGATGTGTCTTGAAATTTAGAGAATACCTTTTTTTTGGCATAGGCTACCTTCTTATTTGTATCAACCTTTATGAAACTAATCGCGAGGGTGGGTACAGGACATGATAAACGCCCAGGCTGTCCACATTACAGACGTACCTACTGAACCTCATCATCACTACTGTGATTGTCACTGCCGTTGCTCTATAGACAAAAAATGTTCCCAGTGCCTATACAAATGCACCAAATGTGATGTTAACCTGCAGTCAAACTGGAAAGACGTGGAAGATGGGCCCCCCTCTGCCAAGGAGCGCAAATGGGTCACTAAGCCGGCTTTCCCCTCCACTGCAAGCCCCTCATCCCAAGCTCCTCAACAAGATGTTCCAGTCGTTGCTGAACTGACCGCTTCGTCTCAGGACAGAGTCACTTCAAACTTGACGGTGACGATATCGACGTAAGGGACGATGAAGCCAGGATCGCTGTCGTACCCCAGACAAGGATCTATGTGCTTCCTCAAACATCAGGGATCGAAGCTCTCAGGATTGACGCTCCAAGGATCAACGTTCTAGATCTGCGGGTTGCCGCTCTTGGCATCGACACTCACACGATCAATGTCTGTGGGACCGAATTCAGGATCCTTTGCTTTACTGATTGACCTCGCAATGGAGCTACAGATTCGTCACAGACCACTTCTCCTCGACATGATGATCGCCATCATTCAGAGGATGAATCCTGTCAAGATTCGGTAGATCGATTGTCGACTCTCCCAGTAGATCCACGTCGCAGGCTCCGTCTCCGTCCCAGCGGTGTCATCTCCTACTATGGAGGTCCCTCCATCTTCGTGACCAGACTAGTATTTCTTATCCGGGCTTAGAAATGCTCATGCATGGTGTGACTTTGCCCTACAGCACCGTTCCAGTCAGCAGATAGTGCAGCCTCGTGACACTTTGACTCCCTCGTCGACATCCACTCTGTTTGTTCCTCCTGGATCCGCAGCAGATATTCAACCGGATGTAACTACTGCGTCGCCCAAATGTCGTCAGAATTCCCCCACCTCATCTACTGGGAGCTTCAACAATCTCGGGATAGGGATCAGTTGATCAACATTTAAGGGATCGACTTTCCAGATCTACGGACAACATTCTCGGGATCGACACTCACAAGATCTATGTTTTAGGGATCGACCTTCTCACGAATGACCTCACAAGTTGAAGATGTCATATTTCTACAACTTTCTACACGATGTTCCAGTCAAAACAAAGCTGTCGACGGTCACCTGCATGCCTGTTATTAAGCCGATATTTGATCAACAATACCTCCACTACAATTGCGACAACTCCTGCTACCAACCCATCCAGCACCCCCCCCCCCCCCCCAATGCACCCATCCGATCCTAAGCTGTGAGTCGTCCGTCACCCCCCGCTCCTCCCCTAAGAGATGATTTAGTACTCACTAAGCTGAGCCCGTAAAGGAAACTGTGACTTCAAGCAGCGAAATCTCTGCTCAGACCGGAGCAAATTCGAACCACTGAAGGATATTGTGTATACAGTGCAACACAACTAAAGTTTTAACTTACAAAACATTTTATTTACGTATCATATCATAATTTACATAATTTAGATAACTACAGGCCTGTGAAGATCCGGGGTAGAATAGATCTTCAAAACATGCTTGTCCTAAAAGGCGACAAAAGGGGTCGGGTGGTCAGGCTCGCTGACTTGGTTCATGCATGTCATCGATCCCAATTGCGTGGATCGACGCTCATGAGGTCAATCACTGGATTGTCTGGTCCAGACTCGATTATTTTACAGACCGCCGTCATATAGCTGGAATATTGCTGAGTGCGGCGTTAAAACAACAAACAAACCAACCAATTCTCTCAGTCATGGCAATCATCCGTCCATGCAAATCATAAGTGTTTTTAGTGTAACCAGTTTAAATCCTTCTTAATATTCAAAGGTATTCAAGCATCTGTCACCTTCGTCAACATTTGAGAACATACTATTTTAGATTTAGATGTTGCAATTTCCAGCTTACTGTTGAGACTGGCAGATGTGACAACAGGATTTATAATGAAAGATAATTATGTTATGCCATGCATGCCTCTAAATACACCCCTAAATCCCGCGTACCAAAAGGGGTCTGGCAGTCTCATTTTTGGGACGCCTTTAATAATCCAGACTTGAAAGTTGAGAATCTCTATGCCCAGTATATGTAAGCCCTGAAACTGATTGAGTCCCCATTTTAAACAAGTATTTAAAACACGTTATTTCTCACCAACACGCACATTATATACACCTTTTTATATGAAAACGGGATATAAGATGTCTTTGTCATGAAAAATGAAAAATAGAACAAAATATCAAGTACATGTATTTCCCTCTGGAATGCTTTTAGGATAAATGTCAAATATGAAAAAAGTATTTGTGTGTCAGTTTGATTGGATACGTGTTTATTATCGATTATAAATAATCAGAGCCAGATCCAGTTTTCACCCTTGGTGGGGAGTGACGTTTTCACTGGTTGTGGATTTCAGAAGGATGAAGTTTGGGGTTTGGGGGTGGGGGGTGTTTAACCCCCTGAATCTGGATCCACCATCGGCGATTATTTCAGTCATTATCTGTCTAAATCTGGGGTAAGTCATTGTTTGACTTTTTCAGAGACATTATAATGCGACAGGTATTTTAGTGGTATATTGTCAGTTTTACTTCATTTATTTGTTGTTAAATAAATGTATTTCATTCTTCGTTTGTGTCTTTCTAATATATGGTAGCCCATGCTATAATGATGGATGTTGTTTTGGCAAGACGAGTAGAGTCACTGTGCATGTAGTAGGCTAAATGTCTGCCACTAATATCCCTCTATTGATCAGTGAAGTACATATCATTATAATCGTATACACGGCAGTATTAACTGAACCAACCATCACCAGACAATACAAATACATAACATTCATTTGTCAATAAAACAAATTTAGCTTTAATCTGTTTTGACTTGTACCACATGTTCACCGTGTTATTTCAGGTGAACAATTGACTTGCCTTTGCATGTGTTTGTGATGGTGCCACCACTGGGGGCAGGATACGCGAACACTTGGTATCATCACTATTTGATAGTGATTCATAGACACATGCTCATAAAATTGTTGGAATCGTACAATCGACTCTGCTTTTAGCAGAGATTTCTACTGAATATGGAAGGGGTTTGTCGCTTTTACACAAGAATAGCTGTCTCACGAATATTTTAATTGATAATCATCCATTTTATTAGAAATGTTAGGTTAGCATTTAACATCTGATTGTGTTCCTTAGTCTTTCCGGGCTGACATCAGACTGATCGTCTTAACTCGGCAGATCTTCCTCGCTTTCCCAATCTCATTAAAATCAGACCTCAGTTCTCGCTACCGCAAAACAAAGATCTGAGGACATCCCATTACGGGTCACGTCAGACCGCCCTTGCGCGAACTTTGACCGACCAATGGAATGACCAATCAGAAGGCAGCTTTCTCGTGCTTTACGGCACTAATTTCAAATTGGCGACTACGCTTCGAAACATATTTTGACAAATTTGCGATTACAAATTTGAAACCCGAACAAAAGAACATTCTGGAATGGCTGATAGATGGTTTAAATTGTATGGATTCAGTCGTTAAACCCGTAACTATCGTTCGGAGTTAAAGTTTTCGAGGTTGCATCACATTCCGACTGTCACTTTCATAATCTGGTAAGCGATGCTCTGATTGGTCTGAAGAAAGGTCGTTCTGACGTGACCCCTAATGGGATGTCCTCAGATCTTTGTTTAGCGGTAGCGAGAACTAAGATCTGATTTTAATGAGATTGTCTCTTTCCTCGCTGCTAGCAAGACCGTTTTGACTAACCACTGGCTCATGCCGATATGGACGAATATGTGTTAGGTCATTGAGCGAACATTCAATGTTTTCATCGATGGCATTGTCAATGTGACTAATGTACATTTGAACATAAACCATGGTACCAGATTCTGTCAGATACTGGACCGCCTCCGTGGTCTAGTGGTAGTGCGTCTGCCCGGAGAGCGGAAGGCCCGGGGTTCGATCCCCGGCCGCGTCATACCAAAAGACGTTTTAAGATGGTACTTGTTGTTACCCTGTCTGGCGCTCGGCGTTAAAGGGCTAAAACAAGTACTGGTCGGCTCGGAGTCAGTATACTGTGTCTGAGTGGGGTATCCATGTTACACTGCGGCATGATATCTCAGTGTGCTAGCACTATTAATCGGCATCAGTCCGGACTAGTACAAGCAGCCACACACACACACACACGTTTATGCACGTCGCTATAATATATAATAAAGCAATAATCTTGGACGCGACGTTAAACCCAATTTCACCTCACCTCACCTGTCAGATAATGCATTATCGCCTCAAACTCGGTTGTAGCGATTTAAAATTCTATCTGCTTGAAACACACACCTCAGACAACGAATCATGCGCTTGTGGCTATCCCATTGAAGATATACTGCATTATTTTTGAACGCGTGCAATTCTTTTTTTTATAAATTTGTCAAGAAGGTTTGCTTATTGATAAAAACCTTCGTTGTGCCGGAAATATTTCTGTTTGCCTTATGTGGTGTTTAAAATCGACAAACTTCGTAGATAACTACATGGTAAATTCGTGAAGACATTTTGTGGATACTTTGCTCAATGTTTAGTTTAGCATAGGAAAATAGAAACAGAGCTAACATTACCCGACAGAAAACATTTAAATAAAACTTTAAATAACAAACATGGTGATTGAGAATTACAAGAATATTTTCACATAGCTATGAATTTCTGGATTCGGCACTGTCATAGTTTGCCGGTATCAAAAGACAACACAATAGTTATCAGTGCTAATTAATGCCGGTTCTGGCTTTACGTAATTATAGTGAGTGAGTGAGTTGGGTTTAACGCCGCTTTTAATAGTATTACATATATATCGCGGCGTGTCAGCTTAATGTTGGAGGAAAGCCCGAAGTGATGCAGGTCTCAGGCGTTTACCACTTCGGTGAAACCCACGAGCACGGGTATGGTGCTGACAAACCTAGAAACATAATCAAGGCGAACCGGGATTCGAACCCACAATCCTAGGTTTCTGGCGTGCCCAAGGGACGCAACTCTGCACAGCGAATCGCGGCGCCTAGACGACTTGGCCACCCGTGCCCCCTTACGTAATTATAACTAATCTTTATGTTACATCTGGTGTGAACATAAGTTTACATTGTTAGTGGATTAAAACAATTCTTTTTTCCGCAAATTATATCGGGACTGGATTGGTAAACAGGCAACGACTATTAAACATACTGCTTCAGTAATACATACGGTCAGAAATGAAAATACATGTTCAGTAAAGAGAGCAATGACTTGTAGATAGTACCAGTGGATATGAGGGAGTTGTGTCGGGCGCGAGTAATAAGCTATATGAACTGTTTAGTGGTCAATTTTGAATGTTAGTATTCTTTACCAGATGAAATGTCGACAAAGGAAGGACTTTTTTCCATTTAGAAGTAACAGGATCATTTTTTCATAGTCGCATGCTCTTTCTACGAAGATCTAAGAGAGCACCATACGGGTCTTGCTCAACAGTTGATTGATCAGTTTTTTTTTCGGAAATGTAGGCCATCCGGCCCATAATTAACAAACTATTTACAAACAAAATATTGACGAAAGGTCCGCCTTTGTACCATCAACTAAGTCCTGAAGCATTTACATACCGACTCTTATTATTTACTATATACTGTTCTGGTTGTAGCACATATTTACACTGTTCACATAATCTTAAGTTTACTTTCCCATGTAGATAACAAAGTCAAATTTGACTTGATACATCTTTCAGTCGTTGAGAAAAAGAAACTAAAAAATATTAGCATATCAGCAAATACTAAGGTGGTGACAGTTTCTAGAAGATTACCAACATATATACATCTGCAGTCAGACTGTTTGATCATTTCAGTAAAGTCATTTAAATACAAAAAAAGAACGTAGGGCTTACCATACAACCCTGTCTTGTTCCAACACTGCAGTAAAAATCGCTTAAACTATTACTTGTATTTACACAAGAACGTAGCGGCGAATACATTGCCTTCAAAACTATTTTAACTGATATACCACTTTTTAATAATACATAATACAACAGAAAATGCTGTACTGGGCCAAAGGCTGTGGAAAAGTCAACAAAACTTGTATACAAACGGACTTTCCTTTTGGATTAATACTTTTGACTACAAATAGTATTATTGATGGTACTATAACACCTTCTATAGCCAGCTGGTCCTCATACAATTTACCGTGAAGATCCGGGGTAGAATAGGTCTTCAGCAACCCATGCTTCCCGTAAAAGGCGACTATGCTTGTCGTAAGAGGCGACTAACGGGATCAGGTGGTCAGGCTCGTTTCCCAAAAGCGTGGATCGATGCTCATGATGTCAATCACTGGATTGTCTGGTCCAGACTCGATTATTTACAAACCGCCGTCATATAGCTGGAATATTGCTGAACACGGCGTTAAACAACAAACAAATCATACAATTTACCTTCCAACTCTGACCAAGCTATAGTGCTTTTACATGTATTTGATAGATTTGTAAAAGGTTGGCCAACTACATTTAAAAGGCTCATTCCCCTGAAATTATTGGTGTCTGATATATTACCACTCTTCTGCAGAGGATGTACAGTTATATCACACCATGATATATCACACTGCCCTGATTCTAAAACGTGATTAAGATTATCACCAAATAAGGCAAGCAAAAATCAAGTGCAGTTTTTATCATTTCAAACACAAGACCATCAGTTCCTGCAGCTTTGATTTTGAATTCTTACATTGCTGAACATATTTTTTATTCTGTTATGGGATAGTCAATATCGGCATATTAGTAGATTGAATATATATAGTAATGTCAATATTAAACGTGTGATGATGGAATCATATAGTCTGTGACACATTTCCCACATTGGGATCTGTATTCACCTTCATTGTCCAAGGATGATCTTCCATTCAGACAGTGGATCCCAAGTGTTTTACATGAATCTAAGACCCGTGAAGATCCGGGGTGGAATAGGTCTTCAGCAACCCAATGCTTGTCGTAAAAGGTGACTATGGTTGTCGTAAGAGGAGACTTACGGAATCGGGTGGTCAGGTTTGCTGACTTGGTTGATGCATGTCATCGTATCCCAGATGCGTGGATCGATGCTCATGATGTCAATCACTGGATTGTCTGGTCCAGACTCGATTATTCACAGACCGCCGTCATATAGCTGGAATATTGCTGAGCGCGGGGTTAAACAACAAACAAACAAACAAACAAACAAACATAAATCTAATATGGATTTACCAGAGTAGTTGATTGTAGAATCTTTTGAATATCTGGTCAAGTTGAAACTATCGCTGTGGTGTTCATCTCGACAAGGGAGATAGTGTGAAGTGTTTATCAGAAATAAAATTATTCTTATTTCGAGTTCTGAAATTAACATCTCCAGCACGGAACAAATATAGGTCACCCTATTGAGACATAATGTCTAGTACTGAGTAACGGATTTAGCCCATTCGTATTATCATCTTTAGCATTATGACTCGATCCTTCTGAGAACACGCAGGAGAAACATAAAAGTAAATCTCAGTCTATTGGCAAATAATTGCTGTCTAATATGAAACATATAGAGCTGTCAGCTTCCTTGGCAACTCCCGCAAACATATGTTGTAGTGATATCCTGATGTATACACATAAGTTCTACCAAATGTTTTTTTCTTCATGTGACACAAAGAGAGGCAAACATGATCCTTAAACAAATTCAAGAAATCGTTTTCATTCTTTAGCCACACTAAAATTAGACAGATAGTTTCATATTGTGAGAAAACCGTAATCTAATCATGACCAAAAGAAAACATTCTGCGCATTCCGTATACAGTCCAAGGTATGACGCTGATAGCAGGGTCGGGGCCAACTCGCTATTATTCTGCCTTAGGTTTTCCTGTTTCCACAATGGTGTCAGCTTCAATGTCATATTGTATCTCTTCTCTCCAACAAACATTTTATCAAATCGTAATGGCATTGTAGTTTTCGGGTTCTTTTCTCCAGCCTCTTACATTAAAGTCACCAATTTATTCTTACAGGGTTTCTTCTGGCCTACTCGATGAGCTCGCTCGATCGGGATTTATCAATTTTTAATATCCTGCTAAGGGAGAGCCTGGTATCATCACACGCTTATGATATAGGCGGAATTGTACAACTGACTCTGCTGTTAGGAGATATTTTTTTATGATTGTGGAAATGGTTTTGTCCCTTTTATTTATGTGGATACAAATTCAGCTTATTGTCTTTGATCCCTATTATAGCCGACATGACTTATTTACAACAAATGTCAATCTCATTATTTAACAGATAATCAAGATTATAATGATCGACATTGTAATTAATTTTATGGACTGATAGGAGTAATGAGTAAGTCTTTTGTCAGGTGATGGCAACGACAACCCTTTTTGCGAATCGGGGTTGTGTGGTTCATCGTGACCATGGGGTCTGGACACCACACCCTCAATCACCACCACCAATAACAATCTCTTTTGAACAACATAATTCGGCTACGCTGTTTCTAAATGCCAAAAATCAAATATACATTTGCTATATTGTACGTAAAACTAACTGAACACGGCAAATAGTGACGCAGAGTATGCTGGGCGGGCGAACCAGGAAGACAACGATCCACGTGACAGTATATCCGCAGGGCTAAATGCAGCTATCAACCATGCTAATTCATGCACACATACACTGGTGTTGCTGTACACGGAAGCAGATTTAACAACATTGTAGCGTTAACATACATAAAGCAAAACATATCAAACTTTCAGCACTATTCCAAACTTTTGAAGCGTGTTTGTGCAGCCACTTCTGCCGGGGCGACTTGGCTTGAGCTTGATCACAGTGTCAGCACGCTTTCTCAGTAGAACAGCGTGTACCGTTATGGGGGTTAACGATCCTACATATCAGTAGCATGTGTTTGGTAAAACTGCACCCGGATCAAAATGGCAAGGTAGCACTGGAACCGTCTTTGAATTTCCGCAACCACCCGCCATTTTGTTCCTGGAGCCTCACTATCATTACGAAATGCTTCGCGGAGCAGTCCAAGAGTCTCGCTTTCGCTGTAGAGGCTTCCTTTCGGTTGAGGGATTGATTAGCATATTATGATACCAGATTTATCCCCGGTATAAAATGGCCGGCTTCTCCAACCTAGAAACCAGAGACAAAATACCGAGGGACGGACCTCAGCAGTAGATAATCATTACCCATCACCATGAGTGTGTAATTGATACATTGGGACTTCCGGTTGCACGACACATGCGCATATGCTCCTACCTGAGGAATTCCGTAGTCTTGTAAATAATCGTACGCAATACTTGAATGTTGAGAGTTACTTCCCGTCACTCCTCTTCCAAGGCGTACATGCTGACATTACACTAATTTTCCGAGTATTAGGCTGAGCGTAGTGAAAAATCACATCGTATCGCTTCAGGATTACCGTGTGCATTGTCTCGTAAACTCAGCCGGAGAGCAATCAGCTGTACACACGTTTCCGGGATCTACCGGTGACTTGGTTAAACAATACCAATCATATAACTTCAAGGTATTTTGATGCAATGATCGGAAGAAATTGTATCTGGAACAATTATTTTTCAGGCAATGGTATATTCCAATATCGGATTACTTTAGTTGCGACTACATTAATTAACAATATAAATTATTAATAATAACCATGAGCGTATCACAGAAGGGGAACATGGCAGACTACGTGAGCACCACTCACAGTGTACCTTACTTTGGGTTGGTAATGTTGTCGGCTGTGCTCCGTCTCTACGCCTTGCACATAATCGCAGAGCCAATACAACATGTAACCATATTAACATCGACGTGTAATTCCATCGCGTCAGTTTAGAAATACTCAATGAAAAACATCAACATGTATTCATATATAATTTCATTTTTGTGAAGTAAGAATGAACTGTTAAACATTCTTTCAAGAGTTGCCAATGAAAAACCCCCAACACATTTGCAACAAATCCGGGCCCTTCACCTCTCCTTTCTCATCCAGAATCAGCGCTCCGTCAGTCCAAGTGTAAGGCGTTTATACATATTGTTCGTCTCTGCACAATAATGTTCTTCTTATTGTAGCCTAACTGTTTTTAGTTTTGATATATTATATCGCAGAATAGTATCCCCAACCTAATGTTAATCTCACCATGTCTACAGATTTATTGTCGCCCACGTGTCGCCGTCCACACACGGCAATTACTAATTTAGCTAATTTTGCCCGTACGATCTCATAAATCGCGGAGGAATTTGTAGCCGTACACTAACATATTTTATATATATTATTATGTATTAAGACAATAAATTGATTCAGTGCAAATCAAGTGAAAAGAGAAGGACCCGTTAGGCATATTTCATTCAAAATACATTGTTTGTACATTCTGCATGTAGATAACTCGTTGAGTATGTTTGTTGCGTCTCATTTGATACAGTCAATGTCCCAATTTTATTTTCTAATTATTTATTTGGTGTTTCAGGAGTTTCTACCAAATTATTGCTCATGATAAAACTTGCCTTCATAATCATCTCTCATAATTTCTGTCAACATCATGTTGAATTTATGAATGCATGTTACATTCAAAACAGGTGCATTATACAACCATGACCATCACTTGTATTACTTACTCAATATCACTATGAAGTAACCTGTTTCACATATCATTAACAAGTGGTATTAATTGATGTTTTGTATGTTTAAGGCAGTTTCTTCGGAATTCCAATCTTCAGCTTAATCGTCAGAATACTTCATTATATGGACCGATGCCATTGCATGCTACAAGGTATGAAGTTCATTTTTATAATAACAACAACAACAACAACAACAACAACAACAACAATAATCCTGCAGTCCTGCACACTCCTTCGCTTGCATGAAGTTGTCATGGCCTAAAAAGTGAAACAGAAGGCTTTCTGTTTGCTGCTCAGGACCAGTCACTTCCAACTCGAAACCGTCAATGTGTGATTTTGCATACAAATGTGAATGTGAAATGTAGATTATGTAATGAATTTAATGAGACTCTCCAACACATTGTGAGTGGATGCCCAGCTTTGGCACAAACACAGTATCTTAAACGACATGATGGTGTAGCTCGATCATTTTATTACCGTCTTCGCCATGCTTGTGGTTTTGACACAGAGGTCCAACCATGGTACGACCCGGAATATGTAGAGGGAGTCATGGAAATGATAAATACAAAATTCTTTGGAATAGGCCCATTTACAGCCTTAGACGTATCCAGGCCAACAAACCTGATCTTGTCTTTATTTTAATAAATCCAATGAAATCATTTACATCATTGAATCTTCTGTCCCCTTTGACACTGATGTGATTGACAAGATTCAGGAAAACATGGCAAATATGCAGACCTCGTTTTCGAAATGTCACGCTTGCATCCCAAGTACCAAGCTGTCCGACTCCCCATTGTTCTCGGTGCCTTAGGTTTGGTACCTCCCAATCTTTTGACTGACATTGGGAGAGTACCTGGGTTTGCTACCGGGAATACAGCCCTTCTGACAATCTGGGTAATGCAGAAGGCTGCTGTGTTGGGGAGTCTCCACATTCATCGAAAAGTTCTCGGTGGGTTTGACAAGGCAGCGCTTCCTGGGAGAAGTCCCATTCGCTGTCTGGCTGCGTGTAGAGGGGGCAAGGGCCCTGAGCTGATGATGAGCCTTACCAGCCTGACTGTGCCAGGATCACCCGAGCCCTATTTGCTGCATTTTTTATAATAATAATAATAATAATAATAATAATAATAATAATAAAAAAAATAATTTATTAGTTATATTACTTTCTAACCTGACTGAAAATTAAGTGAGCTTACGTCATTGCTTGTTTGTCCAGAATCTTCCATGCATTGTCTACCATACATTGTGAGCCGTTAATAATTTTATCATTGTGATTATAATTGTTATTGTTGTTCTATTCCCATTATGACTACTGTTTCAATACAGCTGAAGGTGGATAGAAAGTTTGTGTAGTCGAAATGTACATACCTGTTCTACTCTTCAAAAATTTTAAACTTGCAACAAGGTTTTTGTTTTCAAATCCCCAAATTTCAGAACCACTCGTGAAGAATAGTGGCAAACAAATACTGGTAACATACAATCAAGAAGCAAGTAAATATTTCGCCCTTTCTTTAATAGTGCAAACATAGCTTTTGTTGCAATTTCCATTAACATTTGTATTGCTGTTGTGAATACCCTAACATGATTCTCGGTAAGGTATTCTCTCTGATTGTTGTGAAAATAAAGAATATAAGAATAAATAATATCAATACATATAAAATTACAACTTTTACTTTGTGAAAGTTCATTGGAGTATGAACACGATGAACCTTCACAGCGTGAGGGCCAAAATGTACGAACATCAGAGCAATGAACTCACACAAAGTGAAAGTCAATTTTTATAAATCACTAGTTTTTACCTTGAAAGATGTAGATCTATACAAAATTTTATTTAGAATGTTACTTTGTGTTTACACTAACAGACATACAACGATCACATGTATCGCGGAATGAAGTAGTTCCTCTGAAGGAGAAGTGACATGAGCGTAAGTATGCTCACAGTGACATATTTTGTAGTTTGTTTACAACAAATCTTATATTGTCAATTAAGATCGTCATTAGATGAGAAAGGTCTGTTAAGAGCTACCTCAGTAAGTCAGTCACAATGACAGCGCGTCATAATACATGTACATCAGGTACATGACGTCAAACTAGCCTACACGATAAACGTGACGGGAAAGATTTCGGAAGTTGCTGATGAAATTAAGTATTTTACAGTTGTTTTTCTATTTCGCAACATGATTGGGGGTGGTTCGTTTCCAGAGCAGAAGTGAAAGTCAATTTAAGGGTGTTAAGTTCGTTTATGTTAAAGGTTACCTGAAAGAAAGTCAAGTCAACTGATGACATGGCCTGCTTATCCGTCATCTGACTTCGGCAGCATCTGTAAACATCTTCTCCTCAGAAATTACTGGAGACTTCAACTTCAACTTTACATTCTTGATCCCACCAGTGATGACGCATGAATTTGTTCAAGAGGATCAAATAATATTTTCAAACATGGCAGCAATATTGAAAAAGGCATTTAGTCGGTCAGTTTTAGTTAATATGTAATAATGCTTTATACAGGGCTAATTAATTGAGAGGCACAACACATGTTTTGTTTTTGCAGTATTTCAAGTTTTGAAATTGACGGTGTCCCATTTCCATAAAAAGGTGGATTTAGGTTGGAGATAGTCCAATTATGAATATGTCTTGATATCAGCCTAGCCATGGTATATTCCATTTTATATTAATGAATTTTGGAAAAAAACAATTTAGACAACAAATCGAACTTAAGATTAATAAAGTGTCCATTGATCATTTTTTGATTCAGTATCATTGACATTGTTCTGGCTTTCAGTTTAAATGGTATTGACTTCATTTACCTATAGTGTTGATTTCAGTAGGATAAATGAAGGAATGAAGGGATTATATATTACTGGTGACACTTGTTATATTTTATGGACTGCCGATGGCCAAATCTATATTTAATCCTGACTAATATTTCCACTTTCCAGATCATGGCAATATCGCCATGTCGTGTCGTGTTATCGTCATGTGTCGTGTTATCGCCATGTCGTGTCGTGTTATCGCGTCCTGCTGTCGTGATGTCGTGTCGTGTTATCGCCATGTCGTGTCGCGACATCGCAATTTCGTGTCGTGTTATCGCTTTGTCGCGATATCGCATGGGTATCTCAGGGCGATACGGCGATGGCCCTAATCAGCCACCATAACTACCATTGCAAACGGTTACAAAATGATACATTAACTCACGGTTACTATGCATGCTGTTTTAAATGTGCTCATTGTGCTAACGGTAGCTAGTGTGAGGTATACTTGCTATTACTGCCTCTTTGCCAAGCCATAGGGTTTCTGGGTGGTGCCATAGCGAACGCTATCAAAACACTATACAGAAACAGTGATCGTCGGTAAGTAAACTCTCAGCTATGACGTCACGTCACGTCACGTGATGACAACTCTTCTCATTGGCTCTCGGTAGTTTCCAGAATACGAGTCGCCTCTGTTGCCTTTCGAATTTTTTCCTTCAATATATTTGTTTTTGTATGCTCCATAAATGATTTCATCCCCTATTTATTTGATACTGTAAATCTCCTTTAAACCCTATTTTACTGTTGAGACTGGACTGCACATCTTTTATGTCTGTGATTCCTACTCTGAATTGAGAAACAAGATATTCGACTATATCATGAGCATGAGTTTAAGCAATATTTATTTCCAAGAAAAAGGATTGGGATTGGTGAACAGGTTCAACCTTTTTAAACACCTCTCCCTACAAAGAACATTTAACAATTAATGAGGGTAAACTGTACATAAAATAATAAGTTAAGATTAATTGTACCTACTGTTGCAAATATTATGATGCGATTGTGTACACAAGTCACACACGAATACACACATACATATATCGGTACATAAACAAACAGCATACCAAATACCATACAAACAACTATTTGATTGATGTAATCGTAAAGAAGACATATTTAGATTTTAAATCTTTTAGATTTTGCAATGAACCAATGGACGAGTATGAGTTTATGAATCACTGTCAAATACTGATGCTATCCGGTCCTACCAAAGGACGTCGGGGAGCGTCAGGAAACATCCGCGAGAATGATAGTAAATTATAAAGTTTTTTTCTATATGATAGTGTTCTTGTATTAATTATGACAAAGTGTCACTAATGTGCTAAAATTGTAAGACTAATTTCTTAAAAATTTAGTGAACACCATTTTCACATACCCTGCTCTACGTGTCAGCAGATAAGCCCCTTACTTGAAGTTGTGTTGCAGTTATTTTCGCCAGCGAAGCTTGTTGATTGGTAAAAGTGAGTGAGTGAGTGAGTGAGTTGTGTTTAACGCCGCTTTTAACATTATTTCAGTTATATCACGGCGTGTCAGCTTAATGTGGGAGGAAAGCCCGAAGTGATGCAGGTCTCAGACGTTTACCACTTCGGTGAAACTCACGAGCACGGGTATGGTGCTGACAAACCTAGAAACATAATCGGGGTGAACCGGGATTCAACCCACAATCATAGGTTTCTGGCGTGCCCAAGGGCCTTAGACGACTGGGCCACCCGTACCCCCGTTGATTGGTAAAAAATTTTGAGGGGTATAGGGGCCATTTCAGAGGCAAGTGAGTTAAGGTGACGATGGTGGACTAATGTCACTTTCAATGATGGTATTCTTTCACTTGAGGTTTATAATTTTGACGTTTAAAATTCGTCTTCATGTTCATAGGGCTTTTGTTCAGGCTGATTTCGAACAGACGCTGTTGCCACTGTAGTCTTTGCAGGATACAAAGTAAATTTGCTCATGTATCGGGTGTTCGCGTAAACTAACTCCACTCACCAGGTCACATACAATGTGATTTCTATTTTGAGAACGCGCAGACCACTGATAGAAGTTCATGAACAAAGATTATATGCTGCAGATTTAAGGCAGATTCGGGTATAGAGTCTCTGTGCAGGTTAATTAGGACTATTTCCATTGCTCAAAAGTGCATAAGTGGCCCTCCATATTGCATCCAAACAATTTACTTTTGAAACTGCTGACAAATCATATTGTTTTTTGAGAGTTCTTGTTTGCCTAGAAACTAGGCCAGGGACGCAAGTGTAATCTTACAGGATATCGAAGTGTCAAGATGGAGGACGCACACAGGTGAGTGACGAAAACAGGTATAAAATTAAGCCTTTTGTACGATAATACCATTGTTTTTTCTAATTGTTTGATTGACATTCTAGAAGTTGGTGAGTAAGTAAGAAAACGTACAACTTTATTGATAACAACTTCTGGTTTATTGCATATAGCGACGTTTCGATGTAGATTCTTAGACCGTTATCAAGCCGGAGTGTAAGAATCTACATTGAAACGTCGCTTTATGCAATAAACCAGATGTTGTTATGCATAAAGTTGTACGTTGTCTTAAAGGTTTTCCGTTATAGGTTTTTCACTCATTTGCTTAAAGAGTGTAGTCTCCATGGAGAGCAGAAGGTTCGATCCCAGACCTCGTCATAAAAAAATACGTTAAAAGATAATACTTGTTTTAGCCTTGTGTGTCTGGCGTCTGGAGATAAACAAGGACTGTTCGGCTCTGACTCGGTATGCCGTGTATGAGTAGGGTGCAGCATAGTGTATTAGTACTATAAAACAGGAATATGTCCGAACTAGAACCAGCACCCACAACCACACATATACTAGTATATATACACACGTACACACACGTCGCTACATAAGTGCAATAATCTTGAACGCGACGTTAAGCCCATTTCAGTTCACCAGTACTGTAGTTGAAATACTGGCATGCATGTTGTGCTATGAACTATGACATTCACCTTCTCAGACATCTTCCCGAGGCAAGAGAGTCAACTGACTTTAAAAATCCACTTTCCACGTAGAACACGTCATGTAAATATGCGATTTGAAGTTAAATTACTGAAAAAAATATGGAAAAAATAAATATGATAGATAATGAAGGATTCTTTTACGATTACCAATATTATTTTTTTAATAATACAATAACAGTTGTATTGCATATTTTGAGGAAATATGGCCAATGCAACTATTGAATTATCAATGGTCGCCTGGTACGTATATATGCCTCGAATACCCTCTGAGCCCCATTTCCCGAGTACAAAAAGGGGTTAGCATCCTCCAAAAAGTGGCGGTACACATGGCGACAATGGAGTACTGTTTTGAGGTAATGAAACATGACGTCAATAATAGTGGTATGGGATTGCATCAACAATGTTCAGAGCGTAGGAATCATCATCATGGTTATACGTATGCTTCGTGTAGAGTTCTATTTACATGCCTTTCTTGAACCCGCTGGGTATTACCGTTATGTGCATGTAAGTTGTTATCACATCAGACAAACATCACAGAAGGATGGGACAAGCTTCTCCCTGGAGGACGGGAAGAAGTTACTGGAGTTCCTGGTTGAGAAAGGTCTGGATAAGGACACTCTTATCCAGAGGTACGACGAGAAATGCGAAGAGTACAACAAGGTACCTCGGACGACGAGGAACAATACATTTCCATATTAAAACAACGAAGGCCAAGATCACCGGTTTGGTCACTGTTTGTTTCTCAGTTTGAGAAGTTTGTAATCACAAGCACCCATGTTTTCAGCTAGAAATAATCAAGCATGTTATTGGACAGACAGAAGGACAGGTTTTATTCAGTACTTTAGGTCCTTGGCCCATAATACAAATAAGATGGGAACGGTCAAATGTACATGCTGTAATAAACGGCTGGAGTACAGTACACTTTATGTTACAGGGATGGGTGATTTGCTTCTAATCTTTAGAACTTGACAAAGGAATTTAATCAAACATTTGATAATATGGATATTGTCGGTTGACATAAGTCTTAAGGAGATTTCAGTTATTGATGGATTTGTGACATGGATAGCGAGACACTCACTTCTCGGTTGGATATAGCTGTCAAATATCAACAATGCTTGTAATTCATTCATAACATACTCAAAGCCTCTAGCATGGCAAAATAAACAGAAGAGTTCGTTATACGGAGCACAATATGGCGGCCTCTTTCAACAGCAAGTCTAAAGTTATTTCACCGAATCATGGTTAATATTTTCATAAGTTAAATAGGTTTCTACATTTAGTAAAGATCTAAACAGAGAATAACAATTACATTTAGATGAAGCGTCGAGTGAGTGATGCCAATATTGAAAGAAACATTAATAAAATCTCTGTTTGAAAATTACCATTAATGATGAGATGCAACCAATGTTTTGAGACAGCCATATACATCCAAAACTTATCTAAATAAAATATTTCTCATATGAGATGCCCACGTAGTTTTACCATTATCATCAAGAGTTTTAATCATTGTAAATGCTTGGTGGGGATGTCTATGCCGTGGCAACTGGATCAGTGTGCACCTGTACTTAACTGCTCTGAATGTATATCGATACCACATGGATACTCTGCCACATTCTCCCTGGACCACATTGATATAAGTGTACGTGTTTTCTCTCAGAAATGATTTACAGAATCTTGTGTGTACACTTTCAGTGATGTTACAATATTCAGTATTTTGAATATTCAGGATAAAATGTTAGGTGATGACTTGTTTCTTTTTCTCGACATTACCTTTCACAACATATACCTGTTCATATTGATGAGGACACTAATAATACTCTAAATAGAGAGATATCAAGCGAATAAATAGTTACAGCAGAAGTTGACTTCTTTAAAGTGTGGATAAGCCGCTGGCCCTGGTGGAATTCTTCCTGAAATGTGGAAACATGGAGGTGATGTGTTACAACCATGTTTTTTTTTAAACAGTATTTTCTAATCTGATGGTTTTCCATGGCATTGGTCTAAAAGTATAATTTTCCCACTTCACAAGAAAAGCAATACAGAGGAATTTCTTTAATGGACATCTGCGGTAAAATATATACATCTGTTTTTTATAACAGTTTTAAATAATAATGAAAACGGAAACATGTCAGACACATGAGAAACACCTCTCCCACCTTCCTCCTCCAACATTTTATCACAAGAACACAGTGGTGAATACATGTTTACAACAAACAAACAAGCTATGTTATTCGCTGATATTGATTGTCAAGGTAATATAAACGGAAGTGCATATACATTTTCTCATTATGGCCTAGGATTTACTGGAATTCCTTCCCACACCGGAAGTTATGTTATGCAACCGGAAGTCTAATAACTTTGTCTTTAAGATAGCTTTCACGACAGGATTTGTTTTAAAGATTTCTTAAATTACACCAACCCGGAAGTGATGTCATTAAATCAGAAGTGTTTATAACTTTGTTAGTCAGGTTTGTAGAGGCACAGTTCAGATGCAATCCAAACACCTTTCTAGTCTTAGATTTATGTCAAATTGTTTCTCTTTGTTGACACACTGACATTGCTTTTAGATGCAGACTGTTCGTGGATACAAGGCACCCACAGCGATTGCGGACACTCTGGCTTCTCTGTATCCTAGCAACCGAGAAAATGTCCAGATATTGGATGCCGCTGCAGGCACCGGTTTGGTCTCCGTAGAGGTAGGTTCCGTCACAAAGATGAATATTCTGTGTAGAGCTTAGAGGGTGTTATAACGAATGCATTTCGATACATGTCGTTGAAAGTGGTGTTTCCCTCAGGGTATCCAGGTTACAAAATATCCCCAGTACTCCAGCTTGTTGCAAGAACCGACTAACACTAGAATCAGGTGATCAGTCTTTATGATTTGGCTAATTCGCGTGGATCGTGTTTACCTGGTCCAGACTCGATAACCAGGTCAATGGTTTACCTGGTCCAGACTCGATTAGTTACGGTGTGCCGTGATATAGTTGGAATATTGATGACTTTTACAGTATTCAATAATGGTATAGATTGTTCAATCTCACATAACCGTATATCCATTCATCATGGCCAATCGCGATATGGCTGCAATACTGTTGATGCCACGTGAACATGTAACTCACTCACCCATCATTGCCAGATTGTGCATTGTCATCTTCAAATGGAATAGTTGCTGGTCGGAACAATATACCATCTATGTAACTTTGTATTGTTATCTTCGCCACACGCAGAAGAACAATACATTACTTTCTGTTTCAGGTAAGGAAGCGTGGGTTTGTACATGTCGACGGCCTGGATCCGTCTGAAGGAATGCTTGAAGAGGCCAAGAAAAGTAACTTGTACGAGCGATACATCTGTGATTTTCTTGGGGACAACACACTGGACATTGCTGACGGTAATGGAAGACGCAGTTGAAGTTTTCCAAAGCTACAGTCCATGTATGGAGCACTGCACTAATGTTACTGATGAATAGAGAAGTTATTTGTAGATGGACAATCATTCATCCTGTATCTATCTCTAGTCGCCTGAAGTCTTTGACGATGCTAAACTTGGACTTGGGCCAATGCATGTTTTGTCAGTTTGTTCAATCTGTTTGTATCTTTTGATTCAACATGAAATGTTCTTTGTGTACATGACATAGGGGAGTCTCTTTGAACAATACACAACAATAAGAAGAAGAACTCTAACGTACACCGCGCTATAAATTATGCATTGTTGTCGTGTTATGATGTTGTTTGTGACGCATTAGTGTCTGTCTGTCTCCTGCATTAGTTTTTCGGCTTCGTATCAGGTTTTTCTGCTTGAGTTTGCAATCTTTTGAAGGCAGGATAATATTTCACCATGTTTCGGAGGGTCTTTTGCCCTGACGTTTATCCAGGCAGTCCGTGTTTACATTTTCAACTGTCAACTGCAGAGATCTGCAAATACAATGTGTAACGATGACCAAAAGGAATACCATGTGCTCTGATCACAATTGCAAATAGCAATGTCTTTTGTTCCCCCAAAATATTTTACTATTTCTTACTGAATGAGTGGAAAGTGGGATTTATTTGTTTTCTATTCCGTTCATAAATAAACTGTTTGGCAAGTAATGATATGACTTTTAAGGGGTTATTATTTTCAAAAATGATGTTACCTAGAGGTAATATGTATTGTCATGTTGTATCTATTATATATACAGGCTTTTATTTTATTAGTGTTTATTTATTTCATCTGTATTTATTTTCCGGTAATTTCAGACACATACACGGTATTGACATTGGTCAGCTTAACTTCTGAAATCTTGAAGAAACTGTCCATCAAGTGTTATGAGGAGCTTGTGCGTATCACGAAATCAGGTTTGTAGTACGACATCGACAGCGTGTGATTTATTTTCACTTTGACATCAAAGTATAATGCTCTGGCTGTAGTTTTGTTGTTACAATGTTACTGTCCAATGTTACATTTCATAGTACTATGGATTTTAGGACATAACCAATAACGTAACACATGTTATATTTGGGAAAACACTTTCTTGTTAAAGCACAAATTTTCGCACTTTTTTGTGTTGAGTCCCTTGCGGGTGTGTGTCCGAATCCCGTAACGGACTCAACCCTCAAAAAGGTACGAGAATTTGTACTTTACCAAGAAAGTGTTATCCCAAATATAACATTTGTTACATTTGACCACTTTCTAAATGGCATTGTGTGTTCGTAACCAATAACGTTTCATAATACCAGTTACTTTGGGCCATAAACCATTACGATTCATAATACCATGTACTTTAGGCCATAAGCCATTATGTTTCATAATACGATGTACTTTAGGCCATCAACCATTACGATTCATAATACCATGTACTTAAGGCCATAAACCATTACGTTTCATATTACCAGTGATTTTAGGGCACACAACATTACGTTTGGGGTTTCGGTTAAGCCGTTACGTTTCTTTAAACTAGGGATTATAAATGGTCTGTTGAACTTTATCAAACAATTAATTCAATAAAGAGGTATAAGTCTCGATTTGAGCTTTCCTCCAACATTAATCTGACTAAATATTACTGAAATAGAGTTCAAGCAGCAATCACCCGAACTCATTCACTCACTCACTCATTCACTCACTCATTTTACAAGTCTTTCCTTTACCGTGTGCAGGTGGCCACATCCTGATTAACCACTACGACTACATCTTTGACAGTGATGACATCAAAGGAAATCTGGCTCACCTGGAATCCCGTGGGATGTGGAAATTGGTAGATAAGCAATACGTAGTAGAAAAGCAGAATGGGGTGCGTCGTTGCACGTGTGTGTATAAGGTTGCATAGACGTTGTTTGCTTACATGTTAGCTCACCTGAAATGTAAGTTCCAGTGAGCTTGAGTGGTGGCGGGTCCGTATCATGATGCAAGTTTAGAATATTATAGGGACAATAACATAAGATACGTTTTTAGCGTAGTTTGAGATTTGACTCGCACAAGCCACTAAGCAAGCATTTTCGGTCATTAGTCACAACGGCTACACGTCAAAACGGCCATGACAATTAATGTCTTACGCAGCAATGCCAGTAGATCTTTATTAGATGTTGCTGACTTATGTACAAAGGTGAGCCAAACATATCAAGCTCGTCCTTTGCAGTAAAAGGTTTGAGGATTAACTCATATGACACATGTAACTTTCTTTATTGAAGTTAACTGGTCTGAGGAGTATGGAGACAAACAATGTATTGTGAATACTGCATGCACGTCTGGAACAAATAGCAAAATACCTCAGTTGTGAAGACGTCGCAAAAAACCCGAAACAAATTTTGGAATAAAAATAAGAATAAACCGCTTTTGGCTTTTTGACTTTGGACCAATGACCGTTTTGACTTTTGAATGGCCGTTCTGACCTTGACAGGGCGAAGGGTGCTATGGAACTCCGTTTTCATACAGTAAAGCCAAACTGAAAATGTCATTTTATGTAATAATTACTGTGTCATTCTGTGTTTTAGAAAGATGAAATCCGTTGTGTCCATCCTTTTCTTGCTTATGTATTCATGTTTACCAGGATGTTATCGTAATCTTAATGTTATTAATGTTCAGAAATATCCATATCAGGCTTAAGGCTCTATTTCTATCATTCATTCAGTCAAAGTTATTATATTCAAGACATATATATGGCGCTGAGAGATGCCACTAGCAGTAAGACAGCCCATACAATATTACTGAGTAAATAAACTGAAGGGCAAAAGAGAGTATACACTTGAAAATTATATTTGACCAAGCAATTTATAAACGTTATCAAAATGTTTCTAAGCTGAAACCAGTAGCTGGAACACTGCAAACTTAAGGTCCAAACCACAACTGTGATTCCCGTATCAAATACATCAAATAACCGTTTCTTGTTTGTTTCATTTGAGCCGCCATCTAACATGGGTGTATACTCTCCTTTACCCGGCAGTTTAGAACACTCTTCGTACGACGGAGTTATGATACAGGTTTATTGTAGATATAAATGTATGGCGACTTCATCATTGGAAATTTATTTTAAATTCGAATTAACTATATTTTTTTCGAAAATACAACTCATTGAAATATAATCCTCGATTACCTATGAATGCTTTTAATATCATGTCCTGTTCACGTGTAACTTCGTTCAGAGCTTAGGACGTTTTCCTTTTAAATTATCTGCTGTTTCAGACTTACACTGATTAATGTTATTTCATGACCTAAATAACTAAATAAATTGAGTCGTATATATGAATTGAGTTGTGTATATGAATTGAGCCGTATACATGAATTTAGTTGTGTATATGAATAGAGTTATCTGTGATACTTGAGCTTGCCACACCGGCAATGTCAGTATTAGGCATAAAGTGGTTCCTCCAAGGCGCTCATGTGACTCCCTTGTGTCCTGAAACGTCCATGGTTCTTCTTGTTTAGGCTCATTTGGCTGTAAGGACAATGTATGTTCTATTTACTTTGTGTTGAATATGAGCCTCATGAACCAAAATCAAAATCTGTATTGAGCGAAATTTAACAAAATTAACAATATACATATAGGCTATACATATCAGCAACTCAGCAATATTTCAGCTATATGACTGCGGTGTGTATATAATCAAGTCTGGACTAGACAATCCAGTGACTGACAATCATCAGTATCGATCCACGCAACTGAGATACGATGACATGCATCAACCAAGTCTGCGAGCCTGACCACCCGATCCCATTAGTCGCCTCTTACGACAAGCATAGTCGCCTTTTACGGCAAGCATGGGTTGCTGAAGACCTATTCTACCCCGGATCTTCACGGGTCATATCGCATATAGCATTAAGAAATCCATCCATATCTATAAGTTAGAGCGAGAACATACTTCTGTTATCATAAGAAATAGTGATAATACCAGGTGCTTGCGAAAAGGTGAACGTACATGGCACAGAGGTAACTGAGAAAAGTTTCACGCTCTTTGATTAAAAATACATCAACGCCAGAGAATAATCAGCCTAAGTCATCTGCCGAAATAGATTCTATTGGGCGTAAAAGGGAAAATAGCGATGAAATTATGGTCTGCCCTATCGGTAGCAACCGCCTACTCACGATTTGCATCAAAAGTAAGTGTTTGTTGTTTGACGGCGTCCTGTAAACAAACCAAACCAAATCAAGTGATGGACCAGAAAATCAAGTAACATGTTAGCGTATTTCCTGTCCAGACGGACAGACATACAGACTGTTGTATTCAGTATAAGGCCCCCGGCCCAAAATACACACAAAATATGATCATACATGCGCATTATATATCATATTTACAATTTGTATCTTTCATAATAAATCATATTTTCATATCTGCCAGTCTCAACAGCATGCTTGAAATTGCAACATCTAAACCTAGAACAGGATGTTCACAAATGTTTAGTTCCTGGGTTCGTCTGAAGAATGTCTGACCACTGGTCATCCAGCTCAGGGGCTTTGAGAATATCAATCTCTGGGTTTTCTGTCAAGACTGAGGATTTTATGTCCTCTACCTTGATATATTCTCGGTTTATCCACATAACGTTTCATGCCAGAAGGTAATTTGCAAGCCATTGTCATTGTCTGGTCTGAAACGTTGATAAACTTAAATGATAGGCATTACTTTACGGAGTTGACGAATGACAAAGTAGATACAATTTAAGGATAACAACTTCTCTATTTACTGTAAAGGCGACTTTTAGGTATAGGCATCTAACCCGTTGCATTTCCAGTAAATAAAGAAGTTGTTATCCATAATTTGTGCCTACTTTATTCATAATATTCACTGTATTAAGAAACCCACATGACGAACCACTATATTCCGAGTATGTCACCACGTCATCCCGTTTGAGAATATGTTTGCAAGGCTTAGACTGTTTACATAGCTGAGGAAAATTTTGTCATGATGTGACTTTCACTTTCTCTTCCTGACTGTGTTAGTTACACGTGGCTTTTGGCTTTCGTTTCCTTCTTGGGTGCTTGCATGTGCCTTGTGGCCGTTGACTGACAGTGCCCGGCGGTCTCGCTAATTGCTAAGTTCTCCTTGGGAAAGTGGCATGATCTCTCACAAGATAACCAAACACATCCAAACTAATCCTGGTATCAAAACCTGCACCCAGAACATAACCTACTGAAAAAACAACGTTCAAAAACGCTAGGATGGGATTGATGCTGAAAACGTCTTGCCTTGCTTTACCTACAGAGAGATGGCGTTTCTCTCTCGTTACGCGAGATCCCACTTTGAACGGCTCGAATTATACGCGAACCAAGGGAGATAACTTGTTTAAGTCTTACTTTGGTTTACCTTGGCTTCTTCGTAAAATTATACTTTCATTTCGGGGGCTACGCCCCTTTATAAGATTTCTAATTTAAACAGAATATTTCTTATTTGTGTTGCCCTTTTATAACGGCCTACATCATCCAACGATTTTAACATAATATAACATTGTTTTGGTAGCCTATTGTTTGTTAAATGTTATATTCTGCACCAATACTTAATTGCCTTTGTCATAAGTACAAACCGCAAAGGCACTCCTTAACATTCTCTTAGAACCATGTTATAACAAGTTGATTTACCAACCTTTATACTAGATTTACAAAACTTGATATGTACATATTCAATAGTATTACAATAAGATGTGCCCTATATTTCAGAACCATAACATAGAATAGGTGTTGTCATACAATTAAATATCTCAAATAGATCTGGACAACTAATGTTACCAAGCCTCCTTTTGGTAATTATTAACTGATAATATTGCCTTATTTGCTTGGAAAAACAAGACAGGCCTGAGCTTTGCTCCAGATTAACTAAGGGGTGAGTACAAGTCTCAGGTATGAATGTAGAGATATCCTGTTTCTATAGGTGTACCATCATAAAACCGCTTTCCATATGACCTTAAGAGACCACCATTTTAAAACACAATAAGCTTAGTTTTATTCAAATTTACTTTCATGCCAGTATGTTTACAAAAACATTCTAGTTCAGTTATCTTTCTCTGCAGTTGTGTTGCGAGCAGCTGTCGAGACGTCGTCAGCAAGATGAGGGAGCTATTTGGCTATTTGAACAGATGCACACAATTGGACATATTACCTCTCAAAGTGGTGGTCCTTAGAACACTTTGAAATGAGAGTCCATAGCAGTTAATAATTATCCCAATGACACAGACCTTTATTCTCAAATGCACACATGACATCAATTACAATGTATTGCTTGAAATGAGCATCAAGCTGTGGGGCCTAGTATACTATTTCGAGGAATACCTGTAGGAAATAATGTCACACTGATGCAGCCAAATACGACAGCCTACCACAAGTTAGCATTAAACTATGAAGTGGCTAACCAGTTGATGGTGGATCGCAGTCCTGCATCAGTGAATGAGAAAAAAAACATGTTCCCATATCGAACGTAGAAAGTTGTAATGCGTTATCGGCAACCATTGTTATATGCATCGATATGAAGGCCATCGACATGTGGATTTATCATGTAGCTGCGATGCGATGAACCAGTCCGTTAAACGTGACATCACGGGCCGATAATAAGCTCATGAGGTAACCTATCATGAACTACTTTTAAGCTATAAACATCAATTCAATGTATGCTTGATAAAATACTGTGAAGAGTTGCGTCCCTTGGGCACGCCAGAAACCTATGATTGTTGGTTCGAATCCCTACATATCCACCTGCAACATGGCGGACGAAAACAGGTTTGCGAATCATTATTGTTACTTTGTTTGTTGGTTATCGACGTACTCGGCAAAATTCAAGCTAAATAACGGCGGTTGTTTACGAATTAAGCGAATTAAGGGACTACTAATTAGTATCCGGGGTCAGAGAGGGGTGTCCCGAATTTTGCTGCCCTCTCCACATTGTATTTTTCATGGCCTACCCAAAATACATGTAACTCTTTATTTGAAAAAATAAGAACGGGGTCATTTTGTCAGTTGTGTTCTGATAAATTTCGGCGACCCCCCCACCCCCCCCCCGTCCTCTTTCATTGTGTAATTTTTTCATGATCCCCGCTTAATCTGAACAACCCACCCTCCCCTATAAAAACTGACCAGTCCCAAAGTCTCTTATATGATAGTAACATTGGCTTTCCTAACAGTAGTACCCTAAGGTTAAATAGCGTAGTCTGCCCGGAGAGCAGAAGGTCGGCGGTTCGATCCCAGGCCGCGATACACCAAAAGACAGTTAAAATACGATAGTTGTTCTTATCCAGCCTGGCTTTGGGGGATAAAATAACGACCTTGTCGGCTCGGAGTCAGTATAATGTGTAGGGTATCCATCTTAATGTGCGGCATGGTATTTCACTTGGCATGCACTATAAAACTGGCATTATTCCGGACTAGTTCTAGCAGCAACACCCAGACTGAGCACAGCTACTGTCTCGAGGCTAAAACAGCCTCACGTGGACTCACTGAAATCGGTCCCAATAACTACTTTTGTTGTTTGTTTGTTTGTTGTTTAACGCCACACTCAGCAAAATTCCAACTATATGACCACGGTCTGTAAAAAATCGAGTCTGGACCAGACACTCCAGATATTGACATAATGAGCATCGATCCACGCATTTTGGATACGATAACATGCATCAACCAAGTCAGCGAGTTTCCGAAATCTGAAAACCTAAGGCCCAACCCACAACTATGATGCCCGTATCAAATACATCACAATTGAATAACCATTTCTTGTTTGTTTCATTTTAGTCAGCATCAAACATGGGTGTATACTTTCTTTTGCCCGGCAGGTGAGAACAATCCTTCGTCCTACGGAGGTTCAGCACGGATTTAATGTAGATGGAGAATGTATTGCGACTTCATCGTCAGAAAGTTGTTTTACGTTAAAGATCACTTTCATTCTTCTGAAATGTATTCATTTGAAATATTATCCTTGATCCAAGTTTATGAATATTATCGTCATGTTCACGTGCAACGTGCTTCAGGGCTTAACAACTTTCTTTCAGACTAACATTGGTTTGTGTGATTTCATGACTTCATAAACATCAATATAAACCAACAAATTGAGTTGCGTATATGCATTGAATGATTTGTGATGCTTAAGCTTGATACACGGCAATGTCATGGCATCCTTTCAGTAAAACTCTCACGTGTCTTCCTTGTGTCCTGAAACGTCCATGGTTCCTGTTGTTCAAGCTCATATGGTTAAAGGCACAATGTGAAACCAAATAGCACGGTTATGGTGCTGACAAACCTAGAAACAATATCAGGACAATTCGGGATTCGAACCCACGATCACAGCTTTCTGGTGTGCCCGGGGGATTGACCATGTCTAGAAATTTAAATGACAAAGACATTTCCATAATCATAAGAAATCTCTATTAAAAGCAGAGTCTATTGTTGGGCTCCGGTTATATAATAAGCACGTGTTTCACTATCAAAAAGTGATGATACCAAAACACGAATAAATAAAAAAGATGAAGTGTTTTCATGGATTCTGTTTCTGAACATATTTCAAGGATGTTTGATTAACCTTAGCTTCAGCAGTAAATAGTGAGCTAATGTCGTGTAATCTGGAAGAAATAATTTTTAATCCAGTTGCAACTTTGGCACCATCCTTTGATCCACCAGTGATGATGGATCGGTGAGAATCGTATTTTGATCTTAATTGGATATTGGATAATTTAATATTCGTGCTGAAAGAATAACTTGTTTGTAGCAGATTGTGGCAAGTGTTTGACCTAGTTTACGGGGGATGTCACTTTTATCACTTAATAATTTATCACCTTCTTTAAGATGATGAACAGAAGATCTTGATGTCGGCAGAAATGCATTACCGCTTTGTTCCTACACTTTCGTACCTTTTTGCATTCATGATTAAACCATGGTTAAAGAATGTAACAATTTGCAGAGGACTTTGGAATTATTTCATCTGTTATTTTCATTGAACGGATCTGAAAACAACTGAATCGGATCTTCATTTTATTTAATTGTTCAGGGGTTAAGTTTACAGTTCATAATAGTTCATATACTGACCAAATGGCCGTGTTAAACTGTCATCTAGATGAAGATTGCTTTAAGAATGGTGGGGAAATGATCGCTTCCACAGAGGTCACCACGGACCGACCCGACACATTAGTTAAAAAGGTTTGAATCTGTGAAAGACAGATCAAGTACTGAATATGTTCCACTGGCAGGATGTAACTAAGTGTTTGAATCATCTCTGAGTTTTTGTTAGAATCATGATAAAAAATCTCAAAACAGGATAAAGGTTTTATGTTTTCTTATTGTCAGAGGTATTGTCCTGCAAACCATATTCGTTTTTCCGAGGTTGTGTTATAAAGGTTTCAATGCCCTGTAGAATATACAGGGGGTGCTTAACCTTTTTCTGTGTGTATATATTTTTTTGTTTATTTGTACCACCAAACAGACATTTAATTTTTTTGAACAAACCAGTAATATATTTCCGGTGCATTAGCTGAATAAAGACACATACACTATCTGTGAAATTTCGTTTACACTTCGAAAATGAGGATTAAAATGTCACCAAACAGGTTAAACTTGGCCTAGAAGGAAGGGAGAGACTGGGTTATGTTGGTAAAAACAATTCCATCTTGTCCCAGCCCAGAGAATTGGAAGTTCACACTATGCACCATAGAGAATGAGATTGTCTCGTATATCTAACATGGTTCTGATGAATTATGCCTTGCTCACACTGCCATCTCATCAGATCAGACGTATGTTTTTGAAAGACTAAAATATCTACTTGACAGACGTCCAAATTCACCGTGGAACGTGACCACTTTTGATGAATTTCATAAGTTTGATAATTTCAAAGTCTGTAAATTTAAATTCTCTTTTTAACAATTCATCTGTGAATTCGTTAAGGAGTAGCCCATCTACTTGCTTCTTTTCAAATTTTGAAACATGTTTGTCCAGTTTTAGTGCCTTGAGAGTTTTTGCCAAACCCTCTATTGTGAGGTATTGGAGATGACTGGGCACCGGTTTACTGCGTGGTGGCAGCGGAGGCGCAGGAACATCATCACTTTCTTTCCCCTGTACCTGGCTCACTTTTTTGGTGCTTGCATCCTCACAAAAGGAAATCGATCTTGGCGGAAGTTTCGGTCTGCAGCTGGTATCCTGACTGGTTGTACTGACACTCTTTGTGAGTTTTGTTACACTCGTTTTCTGTGGTTTGTCTTCGGTTCCAGTGATCTTTAGTTTTTTCTGTAACTCGTTCACCAAGTCTCCTTTAGGTGGACGTCTCTTGTGGAAATACGGAGTGGCATACTTTTCATCATCAGTGACGTTGTCCTGAGACAGGAGTGCAAAGGTGATGTATTCAGAAGGCTCTATGTAGGAATAGATGTGATCCTCTTTATCTACCACAGAGCTGTCCGAAAACACTGCTATCTCTGAAATGTACATAAAACCTCAATATCGTATCTCGACATATTACTACACACATTATTTAATACATGATATCTAGGTATATATAAATTTCAATGCAAGAGAATAACCAGTCTATTCCATTTGGCGTAAAGGGCAAAATAGCTGTGTAAATTACATGAATGGATCACTGAAAATCAGTCGAAGTGAACTACTGTGAACCTTCAGAAGTTGTCTTGGCTTCTAAACATCCACAAAGACTCTATAACATTATCATCATAATGTCTTCAAACGGATTATTCTTGTTTCCATTAATTGATCAAATGTGGTGTTCAACTACTTTTTGAATTTGTTGTACTGAATTGCATGTCTTTCATATGTTAATTTGGAGTTTGGCTTCTATCGGCGACACGTTGAGTTAATGGCATAGGGTCTTACCTTTATTCCCCATGTTGGGAGGGACCTTTACGTCTTTCAAAGACTCCTTCAGTTTAGCATACAGAGTCTTCCACTCCTCCTCCTCCATACCGACGACGCCCTTCACCGTGGACACGTGCAAGTCATCAATGTACAGTGGAACCACCATCGGGCTCATGTCAAGCGACCCTGGGGAATGATTTCATAAGGACATATTCAATTGCTGATGGTGTGAAACAGTACACTGAAGCTCGATGTGAACATTCAGAATACTCTTAAAGTAGCAGGGTAATCCTGCTATTATCTCCTTTGGCTGGGAGGATTCTCTCTATTCATGCTAATATTGTTCTCAAAACTTTGAATCATTTTAGGGTTGGAGATTGCCGGCAACTGCCCCGGTCAACTTAAAGTACTGACTTCAAGTCGGTGGAACATATCTGGGATGCATTTTTTGTGTGCGCCAGCGTCACGTAGCAGCTCACAATCTGGACTCTTTGCAACATTGCATGAGGTGTGGCTCGGGATCCCAAGGCTAATATCATGGCCCTCAAGCAGAGAGTACCACGATGTTGCCGGCCAGGATCTGCTGGGGACACAAGTGTCTATGCTCTATCTGTTTATTGACTTTAGTAAATTTAAGCGATCCCTTATTTCTTAACATAGGATGAAGACTTACGCCCATATACTCCATTAGCTAGGATGAAGGTCTCTTCGTAGATATGTGACAGAGCGAGATTACTGAGGTCCTTGGCCTTCTGTCGATCAGATCCCATATAAAAGGCGACGTTTGCGGGGGCGGAAAACCTGACCTGCACTGGCAGTTTGTTCTCAAGAAGGATCTGTTTCATTGTCTGTTCTGGTCCCACTGAAACAACCATGGTTTTGATTGATAAATCATTTGACAGTACTTTGTGATGCTTGTCGGTGTGATAGACGTGGACGTGGACGTTGACGTGGACGTGGGGTAAGGGTAAGGGTAAGGGCGTGGGCTTTGGTTAGGGCTAGGCGGTGGGCATAGGGATGTAGGTGCGGGACAGACAGACAGACAATTTATTCCAGTCTCACCTCATACACATATACCTGAACCACTCCGTATAGAGTTATGAGACACTCCTAAAAGATCAGTAATAAAAGCTTTAAGACACACTGCACTCAGCAATATTGCAGCAGTATGCAAATAATCGAGTGAGTGTGATTATATGTGTATGATTATATGTGTGGTGTGGTGTGGCGTGGCGTGTAGTGTGTGCGCATTTGTGAGTAAGTAGGTGTTTATGTGTGTGCAGTGGTTCGGGTTCGGGTCGTTAGGAACTTGTGGTGGTGTCATGGGTGTGGTGCGATGGGTATGGATATGGATGTGGGGAATGTGGATGGTATGTTGTGGATGTTACAGGTACAAGTCTAAAGGCTGATGTGACAAACTACGTTCCTCCCACATTGAGCTGACACGCTGTGATATAACTGGAATTCTGTTCATAGCGGCATTAAACCCAGCTCACTCACTCACTTACTCATTATCATTATGATTACGAGATATTTATATTGATTTTTACATAGAAGCCTTAAATACCCAGAGACCTAGATTCTTGTAAGTGTGGGTCAGAATCCGAGACGGGTGGTCAGGCTCGCTGACTTGGTTGATGCATGTCATCGATCCTTATTGCATGGATCGATGCTCATGATGTCAATCACTGGATTGTCTGGTCCAGACTCGATCATTTACAGACCGCCGTCATATAGCTGGAATATTGCTGAATTGGTGATATGTATAACCTGTATGTATATTGTTAATTTCAACATGGATGCAGGAAAGGCGGATTTTGTTAAAGTGCGGGGTTAAACAACAAATAAACCAAACCAAACCAAAATCCGAGAATCCGGAAGTCGTTGAATTGGTCGAGTCTCTGTGCACTGAGCTATTTAAACCATGACTATTATTCATAGACATTACACACCTAAATAGATTCCCACCATGTGAAACCTGTGGTCACTCATAATTCAACTGCCTGCCATACATCCACCGTCCACTACATACTCTTTTGTCTTGATATGACAATCTTGAACTTCATGGGGTACTCCTCGGGTATGCTGATTGTCCTGCCTCTTGAGTCACGAGCGACCACCCGTCTCTGCTTGGTGTAGCCGTGGCAGAACAGAGCCTGGGGAGGGAAAGAACAGATAAACGCACTTGTATGAACAATAATCTTGCTGTCACAGAACAAAGAAGTGTGTAACACAAAACCGCGGCTTCGAGTGCCGTGAGATGTGAACAAATGCGACACGTGCTTCTGTTAACAACCTATTTTGAAGATCTCCAGAAGAAAATGGTTGATCACATCGTGTCTTTTAACGGATGAATTAACTCAAAACGCTTGGATCTTCTAATTCCAGTATGTTTAATTAAAACATTTTCCATATTCATAGGAAACATAAGCATGTGTTTATGAATCACTATCAGTGTGTGATGATACTAGGTGTTTGCAAACATGCGAGCGTTTCCAGACCCACTTGTGGCACCCGATACAAGCACATGTAGAGGCAAGTCAAGTACTGACCTGAACAATCATATGATTCAAGCCAAACCAAGGAATTTCATCGGAGATAATTGATGGTCCCTGCTGCGTTAATTTTGGAAATGTCCTCACATAAGCTTAAACGTTTTGAAAGCTTTGGTGAGGCCTTGCATATTGTGACTCTGATCTAACTATCTGTTAGCAAGACACGGGAAATTACGACACAAATCAAAATAGGGTCTCGGACATCACTCATGTGTCATTGAAGCTTTTAAATTATTACGGCCTTGAATGCTATGACATGATTAAACAACATTTGAGCAAGGATTGTATGAGGCTCTTTAAAATCTTCGCAGAAAGAGCATGCTATGTTGTACCGCCAAGTTGTGGAATGCAGATATCAAAGGCAGGAGCAGCTGGAATATTACACGACTTAACCATTATGGTGATATTCTGCTATTGTTGATGCGGCTGGGCCAGGGATTCACTGAACAAAATTTAAACAAGTAAAACTGACGCTGTTATAGGTCACATTGCAAAGTTATAGAGAAGTTTTATATTAACCATAACATGGGCAAAGTTGGAGAAATAACTCTAATCTGTTGATTTTACTTCCAGGATCAACATATTCTCATGATTTCTCCTTTAGATTAAGAGATAGTTGACAATTGGAAAGTAGAAGTCATCAATCTTGCCATACAGTCTTGCATCCTGAATATGTAAAACAGAACACGGTTGCTTACTGGTGTAAACTACGTGAATATTCGTTAGGTCGTCCAAATATGATTGTGACTCATCTACTTTGTGATGATGCGTCAACAATTAGCAAGATCTCTATAATCATCTAATAAATGTATAACTACCTGCACAATATTTCCTGTTTTGTGTAATAAACATTGATCATCTGTATATTAATTGACAACATTTTAAGAACTGATTTCAACTATTTAATTGAAGCTTCAATCTGTGGATTAATCTGCATAACCTGTTCAACACGGAATTAATAGACGTCTTACCCGTTCCACAGAATGTATAAACGCCATTCCTGTTAAACAGAGAATGTAAAGATGTGGCTACAACATTTAAGGACTCAGTAAAGCTTTCAAACGTTTTATGGTATATATGTGAAGGACATTTCCAAATTTGACGCATGAGTCGCAAAAATGATGTCCTTTGTAATTCCTTATTAAGACTTGTACCATATGTTTCCGTGTTGTTTTTGGGTGCACAATTTAATCCACCAAAATATGGCCATTGTGAGTATTTCGTGAGCAAAGCCTTGATCTTTGACAGAGAGACATGACCATGAGAGGCAGTATGCCTGTAACCCTTATTTATTAATAATCATTTCAAATCTTCCATTTCAAGAGTCCATAACAGTTGTTGACTGTGATGGGAAATGACCATTGAGCATCATACACCCTTACTCGGAAAAAATGCAATATAAACATATATTTGAATGAAAATAGTTTACTGCAATAACCTAAACTGACATGCAAAAGCAATGTTACCAGTCTACATTGTTGGTTTCTAAAAGCAGAACAGGAAGATATGTGTATGGTCAAAAGACATGAATTAACAAGTTACGCCATGAGAATCAAGTTGGCCTAAAATGTACCCTGTTGCAGTTTGAGATGCCTCAGTTGTGAGGATGAAGGGTTTGTTTTGGTCAGGTATGCAAGGATGGGGGACTATTGTAAGGGCTTGCTTTAGCTTTTTGATTGCCTGTTGGCAATTGTTGGACCATTCAAAAGGTTGTATTTCAGAAGGTTTTATAGAGGGGAGACTATGCCAGAATTTTTGCGGTAATACGCAGCCAAACCTAAGAAATGACTCAATCGAAAGATGCATCATTTTTCATGAGGGAAGGCGATTACATTTGCTTGGTGTTAGAGCGAGTCCTGCTTCTTTTATCTTTTAGAATACTGCCTTGAGGTGATTAAAATGTTCTGAAAACGTTTCAGAAAGTACTATGATGTCATCTACATATATAAATATGTAAAGCCAATTAATTTCTTCTAGTGCCTGAAATGGTTTGCTAAAATGCCATAGGAGCAAGGGAGAAAGGGAGGCGATCCATTAAAAAAACCATGTCATGAAGGCGACTTGTGTTTTGTATCTGGATTGAGTGGTATTTGCCCAAAGCCACAACAACAGTCAAGGACACTAAAAATGTTGCCATGGCTGTCGTCTATATATGGCATCAACGACATCTTCAATACGTGACAGAGGGGAAAATATGTAAGTTTGGTAACTGCATTGAGGCGTCTATAATCGACGCCGAACCGATAAGAGCTATCGTGTCTAATCAAAAGCCCCCTCTAGGCAGGACCCTTAATCCCTGTTTAGAATCACATACATCTGTACAGTTATGATGTTTAAGTGAACAGTGAGAAACTTTTAATATTCTTTCCATAGGTTGAATCTAAAATGTCCTGTAAAATAAACCTAGCTCTCTTTACAGAAAAATAACAATCTCAGCCCCTAAAAATTAAAAACAACAACAACATGACTCTACCCCAAACACATAACGTACGTCAGAATGTACGGGCGTCAAACATGTTCACCACATAATGTGCAGACATCAAACGTGTTCAACACGGAATATATAGACGCCTTGCCTGTTCAACCCAGAATGGTTAAGCTTCTAACATGTTCAACACAGAATGTATACACATCTAACATGTTCAACAGAGAATTCATAGACGCCTTACCTGTTCTGCGGAGAAGGTCTCGAGATCGGTGAACCCATAGCACCCTTGTGTCACTATAGCGAATATCGGCATATTCTCCGAGTACCGGTCAAAGAACTCTGGCATGGAGTAGTCCTCTTCATATGTTTCAAACTGTACTACCTTATACAAGAATTTCTTCGACGCCATGTTTTCCTGTGCAAAAAGACAAAAAGTGTCTCCAAAATCGTTGAAAGGCATTACTTTGAACCTTGACAGCTGTTATGTCTTGAATGAAATAGGATATGATTGTGGTATATGTGTTGCAGTTAGATTGTGGAATCAGTCATTTCGAGAAATGACTTAAACTTTCTGTGATTACGCGAAATGACTAGTGGGGTAGTTCTTTCATGAAATGACTGAAATTTATTACCAGGCATTTCATGAAATGGCTATGCAGATTCCATAAGGAATAACTAAAAAGGGGGTGCACCAGGAAAGGGCTTCACACATTGTACCCATGTTGGGTACGAACCCGAGCCTTCGACGTGACGAGCGAAAGCTTTAACCACTGGCCCAAACATTATTAGAGTGAAAAAGATAGCACAAAGTATGAATAATATTCACAAAAATGTATCATAGAGGGAAACAAAAAGCCTATAGTGTGTATATTATCAACATATTGTATAGTTATGTAGTCGTAAAGTGTTGCTGAAAAGTGAAACAGATACCACATAACATAATGTAAACATTTAAAAAACATTTTGTCACCTTTATTGACAATATTCCCTTACATAACCACGTGGTTAAGGGTTACTGAGATGGTAAGAATTTCCTTCTATAGGACCAATGAAGATCCAGGGTAGAATAGGTCTTCAGCAACCCATGCTTGTCGTAAGAGGCGACTAACGGGATCGGGGGGTCAGGCTCTCTGACTTGGTTGATGCATGACATCGATCCCAATTGCGTGTATTGATGCTCACGATATTAATCACTGGATTGTCTGGTCCAGACTGATTTATTTACAGACCGCCGTCATATAGCTTGAATATTGCTGAGTGCGGCGTTAAACAACAAACCCACCAACCGTTTATAGTAAATGAGGTTGATAGGATAGGGGTTGTGCGCCAGGAAAGAAGGAGGGTGCAGAGGAGGAGATAGGATGGCAGTATCTAATCTAAGTTAAGAAGTGACCATTTTCCGTTTATCTTAACACTATCTGAGGTTTACATATACATTTTTCTATGTTGAAAAACATCCTTTATCAGATATAATACATGGCTTCTATTTCAATATCTATAGCGGCAAGTGTTTATATATTTTTTTTCAAAATAAAACACAGGTGGTTTTCGAGAATGTTCAGCTTGGGGTCTCCAAGTATGAATGACACTTTATCGAGATGCAGGGTCTTAGAAGTTCTTTCTTCATACCAGTTAATGATTTTTTAAATTAGGTTTCTAGTCTCATTACAATAAAAGAAAATTAAATGATTTATTTATTGCAAAACTAATATTGCAAACTATAATGCGAACATTATAGTTTTCACTGTAAAATACTGTTTTGTGAAGTGTTTAATCGATAGCATGTACTGTGTAGTATGAACAGGTAGTGTGTTACCCTTAGATTGTAGTCATGTTTTTACTATGTACTGTGTAGAATGCAGTTGTGCTTTGTCTGTTTGTTGTTTAATGCCGCACTCAGCAGTATTCAAGATTATTGATGTCGGTCCAGACAGACAGTCCAGTGATTGATATAAGGAGCTCCCATACACGCAGTTGGGATAGGATAATTTACAATTAACCAAGTCACTGGGCCTGACCATTCAATCCATTTGTTCATCTCTTACGAGTGAGTGAGTGAGTGAATATTGCTTAACGCCGCATCAGAAATTTTGCAGCTATTCGCGGCGATCATCTCTTACGAGAAGCATGGCTTGCTGGGAGCCTGTATCCCAACCTGGAATCCTCATAGTTTGAATGCAATGGAACCAAGTAGGTATTTCCTAAGATTACAATTTATTAACGTTAGATTATATTCAGTTAGTTATGTACACATATAATAACATAACGTGATTGAGAAATGATCATCATTATAATTATACTGCATTTAGATTCATCACATAATTGCGCATAATCTGTATGTGTGCTTTTTAATGCAATGTATTTATCATAAAGCTCCGATGCATAATTCCGTTTGTTCCCGTATATTCGATATACATTTGACATTTTTTTTATGTAACCATGTTAATATGGTACATGTAATGATTTAGTTAACCATATAAATTTCACGCTGTGCTTATTTCTAATCATATTTACTTTTAATTAACCCATACTTATGTAGTCTTGCTCCATATCGTTCGCTGTGAGTGAGTGAGTGAGTGAGTGTGGTTATACGCCGCTTTTAGCAATATTCCAGTAATATCACGGCGGGGAACACCAGACATGGGCTTCACACTGCTATTAAGATTTCTGATAACATTTGGGCATTTCGTTTTATAATTCTCTTCACTTTAGCTATAATACTTGTTAAAAAGTCCACATTTAGTGCATTATTTATTCCATTGTTAACGTTTGTGTTTACATTAAAGCGTTGTATGGGAAACATATGTATTGTTCCTGTCATTTATACCGGCTGTAAGTGTCAAGTTTTCATTTTGACATGACATATGCGATAAAGATACCAGACAGTGTAAACTTTTCGGCAAAATGGTGTCTTTACTTTAGTTACTGTAGATGGTGTCATATTATGCTAACAGAAAAATATTGGGCGAGGCGTAATATCGGTGTATTTACACAGTGTAAATATATGTGTTGAGTACAGATGACGACCTAGGTAGTCCATTATTCCTCAGCTAGGCTCGTTTTATCCTCTTCCTTTTTTTAAAAGTCATAAAAGTGAATAATGAGAATGATCCGTCCCCGTTAGCATTCAAAGCCTCTCTATTATGCCTAGGTATTATCACGTACAAAACTTGGCTATGCTTAACCTTTGATTATCAATATACAATACAATGTTTTATGTATATATCTACAGGGATTCAAGGATTGAAATATGACCCGGCAGTTTTAGCATTTGTACAGAACGAGGAAGGTGTCGTTTTCAATCTATGCTAAAACATTTTACCTGTATCCATATCTATCGTATGATGATAGCACGTCAACGCCACAGAATAAATAAAACATAGTGGCAATGACATGAAAGCCAGCAAGTTCTCCATATTGAGAGAATAACTTCCGGGTTCCCCGTAGCCTAGGTATTACGAGCATTTATCTAGTGCATTGGACGTATTATTAGATTCACTTAGAAACTAGTTATAAGAATGCATGTAGAGGACATACTGGTTCCATATACCCATTATAACTGTCTCCAGACTGACTATGCTACCCATTCGTCATGTTAGCCTGGTAGAGAGGATCGTCAGTGACTCTTGCCACTATATTGACCTTTACCCAACAGCACCTGGACATGAGAGGGAAACATGTATCTTACCTTAGTGTAGCCGCGTCCTCAATCCGATGTAACCAGGAGCGGGTTGCTGTTTGTCGCTCCACAACTTGATCAGGCCCGCCCTGTGCACTGTGTGACTATGTAGACATCAATATGCGACGGTTAAATATAGAACCTCGGTGATTCACATGTCATAGCACAGGGAAAAATAGTCACCCTTTTCCGTCTGTTTCTGCACCTCGGAACGGTCATACATATATTTGCTGTTTGTGTTGTATGTATGTGCAGTGAACCCCCGTACCTCCACATGCAAGGGTCCCTTCGTCGATGTACGTATTCACGGCAGAAATGCACCCGAAACAACTCGGCGTCCACTGTAGGTTTGGGGTGGAGTGGGGTAGAAAGGGGTGGGGTAGAAAGTGGTGGGGAAGAGAGGGGTATGGTAGAAAGTGGTGGGGAAGAAGGGGGTAGGGTAGAAAGGGGTGGGGTAGAAAGGGGTGGGGAAGAAAGGGGTGGGTAGAAAGGGTGTGTGAGTACGGATCACACACTGAACGGTGTTCACTGGACAAGCAAGTACTAATAGAGTTTTGGAAGTAAGGAAGTAAGAGTTGATTATCTGTATGAGTGTTCTTTTTACATTATTACATTTCAGGACATATATTCACATGATACATTTTAGTTTCTTGAGGAGGTAATGTGGGGGTGATAGGGTGTTTAACGTGGCATTCAAGAATATTTGTCTTATGTAGAGACGTGCATAAGCGCGCGCGCGTGTGTGGATGTTTGTACTAGTCCGGACTAATGCCGATTTTAGTGTTTCAGCCCACTGAGATACCATGCCGCAGTTAAACATGTATAAATAAACGTGGTCCAAGCCGACCAGTCCTTGTTTTATCTCCTTAATACCGAGCAACGGGCAGGGTAACAAGTACAATCTTTTAACGTCTTTTTGGTATGACGCGAGCATGGGATAGAACAACTAACCTTCTGCTCTACAGGCAGACGCTCTATCCACTACACCTCGGACTCTGAATTGATTTAAGAGAAACATTCTTATACACATCAATTGACACATCCATATACACATCCATAGACACAGCCATATACACATCCATAGAGATATGGGGCGGTCGGGTAGCCTAGTGGTTAAAGCGTTCGCTCGTCACGCCGAAGACCCGGGTTCGATTCCCGACATGGGTACAATGTGTGAAGCCCATTTCTGGTGTCCCCCGCCGTGATATTGCTGGAATATTGCTAAAAGCGGTGTAAAACAATACTCACTCACTCACTCCATAGAGATATTCATAGACACATCCATAGACACATCCATTGACACATCCATAGACACATCCATAGACACATCCATAGACACATCCATATACACATCCATATACACACCCATTGACACATCCATAGACACATCCACTGAAACATCCATAGACACATCCATAGACACATCCATATAAACATCTATAGAGACATCCATAGAGACATTCATAGACACATCCATATACAAATCCATTGACACATCCATATACACATCCATTGACACATCCATATACACATCCATTGACACATCCATAGACACATCCATATACACATCCATATACACATCCATTGACACATCCATAGACACATCCATAGACACATCCACTGACACATCCATAGACACATCCATAGACACATCCATATACACATGTATAGACACATCCATAGACACATCCATATACACATCCATAGACACATCCCTAGACACATCCATTGACACATCTAGAAACACATCCATAGACACATCCATAGACACATCCATATACACATCCATAGAGACATCCATATACACATCCATTGACACATCCATAGACACATCCATATACACATCCATATACACATTCATTGACACATCCATAGACACATCCATAGACACATCCATAGAGACATCCATAGACACATCCATAGACACATCGATATACGCATCCATAGACACATCCATATACACATCCATTGACACATCCATAGACACATCCATACACACATCCATAGACACATCCATAGACACATCCATAGACACGTCCATATACACATCCATAGAGACATCCATAGACACATCCATAGACAAATCGAAATAGGCATCCATAGAAACATACATATACACATCCATTAATACATCCATATACACACCCATTGACACATCCATATACACATACATTGACATATCCATATACACATCCATAGACACATTCATAGAACATCCATATACACAACCATAGAGACATCTATTGACACATCCATATACACAGCCATTGACACATCAATATACACATCCATAGAGACATCCATATACACATCCATACAGACATCCATTGACACATCCATATACACGTCCATAGACACATTCATATACACATCCATTGACACATACATATACACATCAATTGACACCTTAGACACATCCATAGACACATCTATAGAGACATCCATATACACACCCATAGACACATCGATATACGCATCCATATACACATCTATATACACATCCATTGATACATCCATATACACACCCATTGATACATCCATAGACACATACACTGACACATCCATAGACACATTCATAGAACATCCATATACACATCCATAGAGACATCCATTGACACATCCATTGACACATCCATATACACATCTACTGACACATCCATATACACATCTACTGACACATCCATTGAGACATCCATAGGCACATTCATAGACACATTCATATACTCATTCATATTCTCAATCACATGTATATTCCTGGGACGACTGCACCACACCTGTGCCAATGATTATTTGCCATCATCTATGGTCGCATCTCGTTCCTACATCCTCTCTCTACACTTGCACAACACTAGCATATTCCAATGCTGGTCATCCGGGTTAGAATTGGTATTCAGCAACAAACGGCGATAAACGGGATCGGATGGTCAGACTCGCTGACGTGGTTGATGCATGCCATGTTATCGAAATTGCATAGATCGAAGCTCATGATGTCAATCACAGGATTGTCTGAGTCGATATATTTACAGACCAACGTCATATAGCTGGACTATTGCTGAGTGCGGCGTTAAACAAACAATCAAACATGCTGGTCGGGCCTGAAGAACTGTTTTGTTATGTTTTATTAACCCCTCAGCACTTTCCAGATGAACGGTTTACTTGCCTTTCCATGTTTGTAAACGGGTGATTTTGCCGGAATCGTACAAGGGACTACGTGTTGCGGAGATATCTTATGAAGAGGGAATAGGTTTTTCGCTCTTATTTACAATGTAAAAATGTATACAGGTATTAAATCACGCTAGCCGGTATCCCGGCTGTGCAATCAACATGATTCGGTTTGTTTGATCTATCGGAGGGAGTTCTATCCTCTGCGTACAATCTGGAAAAGGAGAAGTTGGCAACTCAGTGTAGTCGCCATTGAAGTTCATGTTTACTGTGCGACCCTATACTGAAGAGGTAAAAACATACAAACTCGAGTGTGCTTGGATATCTTCTATCAGTGACTTTTTCAGTTTGAGTAATCTGATCGTGCAATCATTCACAGTAGGGGCGGTCGGGTAGCCTTGTGGTTAAAGCGTTCGTTCGTCACGCCGAAGACCCGGGTTCGATTCCCGACATGGGTACAATGTGTGAAGCCGGTGACAGTAATTTACGCTATACACAGGGTCTACTTGTGTCAGTGTTTGTGGTTTGTTGGAAAGTCCGGACCTGTTTGACAGCTTTAATTCACTGCTCCAGTGCATCTTATGATAATCCTTTCATACACCGTTGTAACATCACGAGGCAACGGATTCATTCTCATGCGTCAACTAGTTACAGCCGAGTCGATAGGGGCACGTCTAGATCACTTGTCAGTCCCAAAGAGGGATAAATACTGTGCACCACGGAAGTAACACACAAGTGAGGTACGTCTGCATTTTTAAAGGGTGGATATAAACTTACCAGTGCACATGTATGTCAACAAAACTATCTCTTACTGAGCCGACAACTAGACTCCCTTGGCTTATCCAAATATCAACACAGTGATACGCCCTCAAGTTACATGAAGATCTCAGCTGAGCATCTCCACTTGTCCACAGACGGTGTTCATGCGTTGATTTCATATCGCGAACGTGAAGCATAAAATGTTATTTATGACCACAAATTGTGCATACGTGTTGCATTTTACAATAATGTATATACAGTAAACTACGGTTATAACGAACACTCTTATAACGAACTGACGGATATAACGAACTAACTTTTGAGTCCCGACTTTTTGCTGTAGTTATGCTGTATATATGCTTATAACGAATTACGGTTATAACGAACTAAAATTAGTAGTCCCTTTGAGTTCGTTATAACCGTAGTTTACTGTACTGTGGCGAATTCAAGAGATGCATATATTTGTTTGTTTGTTTTTGTTTAACGCCGCACTCAGCAATATTCCAGCTATATGGCGGCGTTCTGGAAATAATCGAGTCTGGACCAGACAATCCCGTTAGACGCCTCTTACGACAAGCATAGTCACCTTTTACGGCAAGCATCGGTTGTTGAAGGCCTGTTACATCCCGGATCTTCACGGGTCAAAAGATGCATATGCTTACTATTACTTAGTCTTCGTCATATGTTTGTAGAAAATACATCATGGTTGGATTGGTAACTGTACACAATTGGCAAATATGTGCACCGTTTCCTAACTTGATGAACTGAAAACGAATCACAAAAAATCACTCAAATGAAAATCTTTTATATTCCAAGCAGTGATTTAGATTGAGGCGAGAGTAACACTCTCATGTTTTTTTTTAAGTTGACAGACTAAATAAAAATGAACTTCAGACTAACATTATCCCAATTTTGCAATTAGACAGGTTATTTTGAGCAATTCACTATCAATTTCTCGTGTATGAAATCGTATCGTTACGAATTTGTAATACTGTTGCTTCATCTCCATGCCTCGCTATCTCGAATGTCCGGATATCTCGAAGTTTCAACGCGGTCGCGCAAGGTTCGACATACCGAGGTCCGACATTTGCCCCTTGTAAGCCAATCAGTTATAAGCTCACGTGTTATAAACTTATGTTTGTTTTTTTATTGCTGTTAAGGTCAGGCTTGGTATTCATGCTGTTCATAATGCGTCCACGCACATGCAAGTGTGTGCAGCAGCAGAAAGTGTAGTGATGGCAGTCCTCTAGTTGCCTTAATACGCTGTGCAGAGTTGCGTCCCTTAGCCCCACAAGAATCATGTGAGCGTAGGTTTGAATCGTAGGTTCGTCCTGATTTTGTGTCTTGGTTTATCCGCTCCAAACTGGTGGTTGTAGGTTTCAACAGTAATAAACATTTAAGACTGCATCCCCTCGAGCTTTCCTTCCACATTTAGCTGTCATGTAATACACTGTTTATTGCATTAATCCAGAAAATTATTTATAAATGCAGCGCAAAAGAAGTTATTCCAAATATAGAATACTCAAAACGAAAAATTGTACAATTTTATAACACTACCAAATGTATTTATTTGGCAACTGGCGCAGAAAACATACCTTCAATTTGGGTCAACGCTGTATTTGTCATTTAGAAATAGTGATGTTTAAGCTGTTAATGTCTTTTTACCTGTACATGGGAACTTAAAAAGTAAGAATGTAGAACACTGAATATAGTTATTGCTGAAGAAAGGAATTGGTTTGTACTACTACAAATGAAAGTCTGACAAATGCACTTTTTCTTCTGTTTCTGTATGTACTATTTAGTGATACTCATACACTGTAACGTATCCTATATGTGTTATTTAGTAATAGTTCTGTCTGCATTTGATACTATGGAGAACAAATGTACTGTTCAAAGCGGCATTAAACTCACTTACTTATCAGGAAGGGGCAATTTAACTGATGACATACAGATTAAATACCACTTTTCAGTAGAATGGGTTTGCTTAGTAACGATTTATCACAAATCTCCCAACCATTATTTGACGACTTGGACGCGAAAAGAAAAGTGAAACATATCGCCCTTCATCCTTAATTTTCTGAAACAATAGAAACAATTATCATTTAATGTGACATATGAATTGTTCGACAGTAACATTCCGCCAATACTACCGTGTGGTTCTGCGATACGTTGAACCAAATGTAATTATTTTCATGGGAGAAGTTCATGCGTCGAATTGTAAGAATTGTTTGGGTTGGTACGCATACGTCAAATTCTAAATATAAATATGTTGTTACTGTTCTTTTTATGTGTGAAAAGTGTTCATATATATGAGGCAAAACAGTATTTCCTGATATTACTATCAGTTACCAGTCTCGCTATATATTGTAACGAATTCCTTATTCAGATAGTAAAAGATAGGGAAGACTAATTATATTATGAATATAAATAACCAGCATGTAAATTGCTAGTGTACATGGGGGTGCAGGATAATGATACGAAAGTAGATGCTGGTAATAATACATGGCACAGGTGAGGTGCAGTCCCATGAACGTGTATCTGAATGTGTTTCTTAAATCAACAAATTATATACATTGTAATGATTTCATAACTAAAATCGTAAAAGATAGGGCAAGACTAATTATATTACGAATATTAATTTCCAGCATGTAAATTGCTAGTGCACACGGAACGTGATACGAAAGAAGATGCTAGTAAAAATAGTTCGTGGTACATGTGAAGTGCAGTCGTGCCATGATTGTGCATATGGATGTGTTTCTGAAATCAACCAACCGCCTCCGTGGTGTAGTGGATAGAGCGTATGTCCGGAAGCGGACAGTCGATGGTTCAATCCCCTGGCCGTTAAAAATGGTACTTGTTGTGACCCTTCTTGGTGTATTAAGGGTATAAAACAAGGACTGGTTGGCCTAGGAGGCAGCGCAATGTGTCTGAGTAGGGTTTCCATGTCAAACTGCAGCTTGGTATCTCAGTACGCCAGGAAATATAAACACGGCATAAGGACAAGCAGACACACACGTGCTTGCACGTGGCTATATAAGTGCAGTGATCTTGAACGAGACTTTAAACTCCATTTCACCTCTTCCAGTTACCAGTCAGTGACCAATCTGTTAGATTATACTTAGAAGGTTGTTTAAACAAGATATGTTGTTGTGCTATTTATTACATATGTTTTGTATGAGATGACCCACGTGACACCAATCTTAGTTGATAAACGTTATATTGCACTTGACAAAACTGTCCATGTGATTCATGTAGCACGCCGTCGGGTGTGGTCGTGTGAAGAACGTAAATCAACCAAGTTTGAACACCCGACAAGTATCATGTGCCGGACACCTATGTTGATTTTTACTATACGTCCCCGTGTTAGTTCAGGTGAACAATTGACTTGCTTGTATGTGTTTGTGTTAGGATACGCTTACATTTTCGCGAGCACCTGGTATTATCGCAATTTGATAGTTATTCATAAACACACGCACATACTATAGCAGAGATGTCTTAAGGGTATGGAAAGGGTTTTGTCACTTTTATTTACAACAATAAGTGAAAACATGCAACCATGTAATCCGTTTTAGCTAACTTAACAGCGCAATCCATTGAAGTAGTTGGTAACATATAACTCAAGGCTCTTAAACCAACATTAAGAAATATCCTTGAAAAAAAGGCTTTGTCATTTTTAGTATGAGTCATTTTCTCACGCACTTAACTCATTCAGTTCCATTTGGTTTCCTTGATAACCGCTGGATATGTTGGCAACACAAAGCTAACTTTTATACCAAGTCGTTCCCGGAGTTACATAACCAACGCATGGAAAAAACAAGATATGATTATGTTTCATTTGTTCTATGATTTCATAACTTAAATTTAAAGTTCTTTTAAATCGGTATAAAATGACACTGAACATGTTTGTAAGTGGCCTATTCACCTGCTACTTTTTTAAATGTGACTTTTCAGTCCTTTGGAATGTGGCCAGTCTTAATGAATTTCATAAGCTTCACGGATTCAAACCCTGTAAATTTGAAATCACTTTTTAGTACATCCATGGTAAACTCGTGTGCGAGTAGACCATCTACCTGTTGATTTTGAAATTTTGAAATATATTTGACCAGTTTAAGTTCCTTGAGAGCCTTAGAAAAACCCTCTATCGTGAGGTCTTTGAGATGATTGGGCACCTGTTTGATGCTACCTCTGCGTGGTGGCAGTTTAGGAACAGGAACATCATCACTCACTGTCCCTTGTACCTGGCTCACGTTGATGGCGCTTGCATCCTCAGAAAATGAACTCGATCTTGACGGAAGTTTCGGTCTGCAGCTGGTATCCTGACTGGTTGTACTGACACTCTTTGTGATTTTTGTTACACTCGTTTTCTGTGGTTTGTCTTCGGTTCCAGTGATCTTTAGTTTCCTCTGTAACTCGGTCACCATTGCCCCTTTGGGCGGATGTCTTTTGTGGGAATATGAAGTGGCGTCATCATCAGTGGCCTTGTCTTGTGACAGCAAAGAGAAGGTGATGTATTCAGAAGGCTCTATGTAGGAATAGATGTGGTCCTCTTTATCTACCACGGAACTCTCCGAAAACACTGCTATCTCTGAAATGTAGGCATGTACTTTTCATAAAGCTTTAAAACCAAGAGGCATAAAAAACCAAAATATATAAGAACATGAACTTACGTGTTTACATATATCCAATAAATATGACAAAACCATTTCCGTAGTCATAAGAAATGTCTGCTTAATGCAGAGTTCTCTTTACGATTCCAACGATATCATTAAACATGTGTTTATAAATCACTATCAAACTGTGATGATACCAGGTGTTCGAGAAAAGGTGAGCGTATACTGCCCTACCGGTGGCACCTGTCACAAACACATGCAAAGGCAAGCAAATTTTTCACCTAAAAATGCTGTAACATATGGTACTAATCACAAGAGGGAATTGCATCGGATATATTTTGGGTTCCTAATGCGTTAACTTTAGAAATGTTCTCCACATGTCTACCACAAAACGTTTTGAAAGCTTTACCAAGGCCTTTAAAGTTTCAACCGTGATCAACACCTTTTCAGCAATATGACGCACTTTGAAATCGTCACAGAAGAGGATGTTTGACTGTCCCTCAAAAGTTGGAGTTTGTGGAGTAATGCTATGAGGGAAACTTGACTACTGGAAAGTTGAAATCATCCATCTTGTCATACAATCTTGTTGATATATTTTGGTCACGCAAGGCACGCATACACACGATAGCAGAAGGACATAGGTAGACCGGCAGAGTAGTTATGGAAAATGTCAAATCTTTTGATTTGAATAACCAGGATGTTTTGTATCCCGAGTTTTATCCCCATTTTGGACAACACGTGTAGGACCTGTATTCAAGGGACAGCACGCATAGCACGAAGCCGCTTTACTACATACCCCAAGATGGTGAATGGACACAATTGTCAAGCCTGTTGGAGAATTGTTTAGAGGCAACGCATAACAGATGGTATGAGGCGCCGCAATTCGTTGTGTTCTGTTGCGTCCCCTATCCTGCCAGGATCTGCTAAGTGAAATTTCGAATCTTAATTTTTCTATAATTTTGTTCCTTAGTTTGTCAGCACAATACCACTGCTTTCCCCATCGTGATTAACGGCTACGACCTGCCTCACCGTCCTTCTACATGAAGCTGACACGCTATGGGACAATTCTACATGTTAAGCTTCATATTTAAACGCATTTGAAAGCTTCTGAAATCAGACAAACACATGTACTTACTTATTTTTTCCACTTGGAGAGACCTGATACGTTTTAATGAAGCTTCATATGATCTTACCATTATTTCCCAAGCTAGGGGGTATTTTGACATCTTTCAAAGACTGTTTTAGTTGAGCATACATGGTCTTCCATTCCTCCTCCCCCATACCGACCACGCCCTTCACCGTGGACACGTGCAAGTCGGAGAGGTACAGGGGCACAACCAACACGCTCATGTCCACCGAACCTGGGCAGAGGGATGCTTGTATTATAGTTTTATATTATAAATGAACAACTGAAATCAATTTTCGATCATGACAATTGTTTTTCATCTCCTCTCTGTCAAAAACCTTCAGTTATTGAAGTAAATATGGACATGGTATTATCTTTTGATACATGAAAACATTTATTATTTCCCCAATAAGAAACCAAGTACAAAAATATTATTTTCAACCCTGAAGCTTTAAAATACACACCTTGAACTTTACTATCCTTTGTATCGGCATGTGAATATATTTGTTGTGAATGTTCAATACATAGTATAGTAAAGTCACGTTTTAAGGAAACATTTTTATATGGTTTTTTCCCCTGTAAGATGTAGGGGGCACGGGTGGCCCAATCGTCTAAGGCGACGCATTTCGCTGTGCAGAGTTGCGTCCCTTGGGAGAGTCAGAAACCTATGTTTGTGGGTTCGAATCCCGGTTCGCCCCGATTATGTTTCTTGGTTTGTCAGCACCATACCCGTGCTCCTGGGTTTCACCGAACAGGGAAACGTCTGATACCTGTATCAATTCGGGCTTTCCTCCCACATTAAACTGACACACCGTGATATAACTGGAATACTGTTAAAAGCGGCGTTAAACCCTATTCACTCACTCACTTGTTGTAAGACGTAAACTCTTAAGACGTACGCCCATAGACTCCATTAGCCAGGATGTACGTCTCCTCGTAGATATGTGACAGAGCGAGATTACTGAGGTCCTTGGCCTTCTGTCGATCAGATCCCACATAAAATGCGATGTTTGAGGGAGCAGCGAACCTGACCTGCACTGGCAGTTTGTTCTCAAGAAGGATCTGTTTCATTGTCTGTTCTGGTCCCACTGAAACAACCACGGTTAAAAAGGTATGGATTAATCTTCTTTGTTTAACATTACGTTACTTTATGCTTGTCGTACGTATGAGGGTGTGAGGTCAGATGCGTTTGTTGGTGTCCGTGTGAGGCCGGAGACGGTTGTGGTTGTGGATGCTGCAGAAGATGCATATGTCATTGAAGGTAGGTTGTTATGGGAGTGAAATTCTTGTTCTGACAATTGAATGGAGTATATTTAACAACTACCAACTTACAGTTCAGATATTAACTTCGTTCGTCTATACGGGATCTGATCGTACTGACTTTGTTAAGGATCCTTTATTAGAATTATTGGCCAGAATTATTGTTGTTTTCATGGGAGATGAATGACTTAATAATCTTTGGAAAACATAGTCCATCACTTACCTTTATTTCTGGATATGACAATTTTGAACTTGATAGGGTACTCCTCGGGTATGCTGATTGTCCTGCCGCGTGAGTCCCGTGCAACCACCCGTCTCTGCTTCTCGTAGTTGTGGCAGAATAGAGGCTGTGTGGGGTAGGAGTGAAGTAAGTGAAAGTTCCAACCAGTGTTGTTGTGTATGTTAAACTGTTCCATTTAAAAAACATTAAGAATGGCCCGGTTATGTTTTACAACGTTATCATATGAATCTAATTATAGGGTTAGGGTTTAGGTTTGGGGTTCAAGAGTATTATGATGACATACCTCTAACATAACGGCTCTATCCAGTGTGAAATGGAGCAGAAATAACATAACATGTCATTGACAGTCATGTTTAATTTCAAAACTTGCAAGCGATTTTTTAGGGAGATTTAAAAATGTTCTTACCATGTTACTATGTCTTCTGGTGACACAACCTCAGAGAAATATTTTACAAAATGTTTTCCGACGATCGGAAAGTTGAATTCACCCCATACGTAGCCCATATTGACAGAATTACCAATATCAAAATAAGCGCCCTGAAGATCCACAATCGGAACATAGACGAACATCTTAAACAAACTGACTGCTAAAACTCTGAGTTACCGAAACGTGAGAAGACATATAAAAGCGACAAAATCCAATAATCATAAGATATCTCTGCACCATCCAGACTATAACATAAGCATGTACTTATGTATCACCCTCAGACAGTGATGATACCACGTGTTGCGAAAAGTGAGCGTTTATGTCCACCATAAAACGTTTTGAATCTTTACTAAGGCCTCAATGCTGCACCCCTCAACAAACAACTTTTGTGCAGGATTTGTATGATGCTCTTTGATTTCTTCATAGAAGGCGTGTTCAACTGCATTTCAAAGGTTCAAAGGGTAGACAAGTCTGGAGCTGAAAATATTGCTCCACATAAAGGGAAAATTGATTCTTTGAAAGGTGTCACACAGTCGTGTGGATACATTTTGGTTACGCAATACACGCATACACACGAAAGCAGAAGAATAAAGGTAGACCGGTCATGGAGAATATCAGATCGTTTGATTTGCAAGTGCATAGATCTAAGTATGAAACAGATAAGGCACTTGTCTCTTTTTATTTCTAGTTCCGCTGGGTAAATCAAGGTAGGGAAGTGGCTACCTTGCCATTATTGAACGGCAGTAGATAATCGATATACCCGACGCTTAAGTTAAACTCCTTGCCTAAATGCTAGTATTTTATTTTGCTGATCCGAGCAGAAATTCCAATTTACATATACAATGTATATAGAAATAAATCAACAAGACGGGGAGCACAATTGGTGCCAGTGGAGATGCCTACTTCTTGCCTGAATGGATCATCCCCAATTTTAGCACAGATGTTATCGATGAGGAAGTCCAGCATGTCACGTATTATGTTCGCAATAAACTTCAGATGACATTTGCTCTCATGTTTGACAAATTTCCTGAACCTTTGAAGATGGATATTTAACTGTATCTATGGTCACCACGTTTACTGACAAATACACCATGGATAAGGTAATGTATCAATGGAAAAGCATAGGGGACGCCTTGTGAAAAAGACCCGTGAAGATTCCGGGGTATCAGCAACCCATACTTCAGCAACCCATACTTGCCGTAAAAGGTGACAATGCTTGTCGTAAAAGGCGGTGGTCGGGTGGTCAGGTTCGCTGACTTGGTTGATGCATGTCATCGATCCAAATTGTATTGGTCGATGCTCATGATATTAATCACTGGATTGTCTGGTCCAGACTCGATTATTTACAGACCGCCGTCATATAGCTGGAATAGTGCTGAGTGCGGCGTTAAACAACAAACCAACCTACCAACCTTGTGAAATAATAATTTCTGGGAATAAACTAAAGGGTTTATTTTCATTTTCAAATGTTGCCTTTTTTAACCGAACGTGTTTAGAGATCTTACCTGTTAAAACTGAACCTATAGGCTATTCTCTGTAAAACAGAGAGTACATTCGTCTCACCTGCTCAGCGGCGAATGTCTCCAGATCGTTTAACCCGAGGCACCCCTGTGTGACTATTGCAAATATCGGCATCTTCTTCGAGTACCGGTCAAAGAACTCCGGCATGGGGTAGTCCTCTTCGTTGGTTTCGAACTGTAACATTTTCATCTCCATCCCGGCCCTGCAAAAAGAGCCGACCTCTTGGACTAATTTAATATATGTTATGATCTCAGCAATGAAGTATATAGAAACAAAGTGCAACTACACCGCTCACACTGACATGCGTTACAGTGTCAGTAAACAGCTATAGGTTGGCCGGCCTCGCGGATACTGAAATGTTATATGGTATATATGCATTGTTGTATATACATCCTCTGGCAACATGCCTAATGCTTTTTTACATTGTGAAGAACACGACACGGATGAGACTACCTGAATGACACTATGTAGTATATATTTGTTACCGTAAGAGACGGTGTCGACCTGATTCCTAATCTAACTATATCCGTAATGTGAGACCACTTAAGGCTGCTAGAAAAGTACATCGTTTTACAACACTGTTTTCTAACTCAAATGGCAACATAACTATTTGCTATGTGGTCTCACGAGCTGCACCCATTATTGTACCGCTCTGTGAATCTGTCAGACAGCACTATAATTTACATCCTTAAAGATATCAGCACTACCGACTGGAGTTTAAAGTATGTCACCTTAATGGCAATGTGAAATGCGCCTAAATAACTAAACAAGGGCACGTGTTAAAGACACATTTGTATGCTACCGAACATGTAATTCTAGCACTAGGCAATAATGAAAAAGTATTCAAATTATAAAATCCCTTTTACAAAACCTTGGCAACACTAGGCTAAAAACAGAATATACTACATAATGGAACCCAGTTTAATGGCCACTTCTTTTAGGAAATTTCTTTGTTTCAACCTCTCGACATCAACTGAAATATATGATATTTAAATACTAGTCAGAGAATACACCAGGGAAGACCAGAAACTATTACCTTCAAGTTGCAGACACTCGTCCACCGCCCTAGTGAAAGCCAGCCATTGCATTTGGCCTACAACCCTGTGGTGTCTGTATATAGATAGTATCAATGCACCACTAGATTGCACAACCCATTATCCCCGTCTTGGAATGGACTGGGCCATAATGTTGATAGTGTGAGCGATAAACCAGTCCAATTGATTACTCACCTATGAATGGTTATCTTGTCGTCTTATATAAATGCACGTCCGTAGGTATTTTGGGTCAACGTGCTATTGCACCTTCAATAATGGGAAGTATCGCTACAGTTAAATATCTACAGACATGGATCTATTCTGTCGCTGTTGACTAAAGCTGCTGTTTGTCTGCTCCAAGAAGTATCATTTATAACAGGACTCCGTCAAATACAATCACCATGTTCACCGGGCAAGGTGAATACGGTAAACTATCACGGCCGCCTTTAGGACAATAGAGCGTGGGCCAGGCAAACTAGTGGGTGGTGACGTGAACGTCTTAGAATTCAGCTGCAGGGCAGGGTGACACGCACTCTTGAAAGGTCACATAGTCATAAGGCGACTTTACAAGCCATGGGTAATGGGGACATATTCCGTCTTGGATAACTATTTGGGTATGTGAATAGATCTAGTGGTATGTGAATAGATCTAGTATTATGACAGTTCTAGATAATACATGTATACTCCCATTCATTACATGGTGAGATCCCAGGCCGGGTCATACCAAAAGGGCCAAACGGCGGTACTTCTTGTTACCCTGCTTGGCACACGGCATTAAGGAGATCAAACAAGGTCAGGTCGGCTCGGCGTTAGTATAATGTTAGATAAGCTTGTTAAACTGCGGCATGGTATCATTGCACTAGTCCGGACTAGTACAAGCAGGCACAAATAATAAATTGGGAATACTTACATAAACTGCAACTCATCTTCTATAATATTTTAGCTTGACTAGACAAAAGCATTCCATAAAGACACGTCACTATAAATTAAAGGATCGATCTCAGCGGTGTCGACGTTGACGAAGTGGCGAGTGTCAGTCGCACCAGACGCCTGTGTCTCGGTAGCCGGACTAGGCCTATCATATCTGTAGGTGCAGGGTAGGGTACCTAATGTACAATAAATGCTATTTATCATATAATGGGTAGGTTTCTCGGCAGGATAAAGCCAACGGATAAAAACGATATCCGTTGGGGTCATATGCGGATAGAGATGCAAATATCAAAGGTCAAGTAGGGACTACTTTTTGTGTTTATAAACAAACATGGCGTCGCCCTTGTCATTCGGCAATCGAGTCAGAACTACCCATCGGGAATCTGGATAAACTACAGAGATAATTGCTTTCATAAGCAAAAGAACAGTCTAATATACTTAAAATCTGTGTCTAACTGTGACGTCGCTAAGGCAACTTTGGCAACTTTGGACATATAAATTTAGAAACAATTTTGCGAGGGCACTAGCCCTAGCCAAGCGGGGTCAGTAGCCATATCTGTGCTTGTAGACCTCTGCGGCTTGAAACCTTTTCCACAAATTAAATTAGTTGGATTTGGCCGAAATATATTTGAATTGTTACCTTCTTTCGTTTTGTCGCTGTGTGTACATCTGATTGCACTTCTAACGTTTTGACAGGACAGGCCGACTGTCAACAATGTCTGATCGTGGCCATGACGTCTCATAGACTAGGGTTAGAGTAGCTTCCCTTTGACAAAGGGCAGTTACTCCAGCGGACAGACCGATGGATTGCCGCGAAATGCAAGTAAAATTTTTGTTTGTTATGCGTATATTTTGCTTCGCCACTGTAAAAGAAACAGATTTCAGTTGGAACTATATTGGCTACTGTCACTGTCCGACTGACACATCACTTACCCTGTGACGTAATAAATATTAATGCGCGCATTCCAGGAAAACTCGCAATGTTAATGTAATGTTTGTGAGGGAGAGAAAGCGATTTCCAAACACAAAATTAAAGAATTACATTATATGATAAAGAGGTTATCACGCTTGTGTGTTTGGGGATGTTTATTCCTAATACAGGATATTTACCATCCCCAAACACATTCGCGTGATAACCTCTATATACGTACACAATACATATACCGAATATTGGTTACAAAAACGTTTTTCAATATAATGACATGAATAAAGTTTTATGTTACGTTGTCCTAATGATTTAAAAAAAAATGTTTATTATCGTTTTGTTGCAATGAAAACATTACCTAGCATGTCCCTATGTTTTTATACGTTGTCATTTGTGTGCAAACGCTATACTTTAGTTAAGCGTGGTCATTTCATTTTCAAATCAGTCAGAGTTAAAGTCGTTGACATAAAAATCGTTGTCTAAAACATCAGATCAATAGAACACTATTATCAAAATTATTGTTTTAAATAATACAAAAACATATGGATTTTCATGTTAAATAACGTAGGATGATTTTCTAACGAAATATACAGTAACAATAACTTACTTTAACCTGTAGCATGCAGAAACATATGACACAGAAATTGACAAATCCCCAAATAACCGACTCCAGATAACAGCAGTGCCAATTACTAGAAGATTCCAGCAGCACGCTAGTTCTAACAGAATCAAGCCTGTCAGGTCTCCAATACCGCAATATGTCAGTGTGAAATACGTATCACCTGAAATGTTTACTACCTGCAAGTTCAACCGTAACCAGTGGCAGCGCTACTACTTCCTCCTTCAGTCAATAAGAGGAGCGGAGCGTGAAGGTTCCAAAGTTCGCATAACAAGCATGTGTTAGCAAAGCATAACAAAACGTATTGATATGTGACGATATGCGGCAGCGGTACGTGTGCAATCCAAACAATGAATGTCAATGTATACGACGATTTCAAAGAGTGTCATACGACTCTTGCTCAAAAGCTGATTGATCAAGATTACAACACTCAATGCCTCAGTAAAGCTTTCAAAAACGTTTCATGGAAGATATGTGGAGGACATTTCCAGATTTGACGCAACCATCGGATGGTGTTGTAAGTGGAACAATTAAAATGAGGCGCACCCAAAATGTCAAGTGGCCTTTGGCCTTTGGTGATACTCCCAAGGCAGCTCATAGGGTAGAGTGATTTCCCTTGTTTGTGTATGATCAAACTCCGTCCCTGGCCTTGACACCTTCGAGAGCCCTAGAGCCCTAGAGCCCTAGAGCCCTAGAGCCCTAGAGAGCTCCGCTGTGATCTCGTTTACAGGCTTGTTTACAGTTATGCACTTCCGGGACGGACTACAATGTCAACCAGAGGGATTGGTGGCGGTATTGATGGTGGTTGTGAATGTTGGGGGCGAGCCGCTTATAGTTTCAATAGTAAAATGTCCATCTTGTACATTAGTTGCCTCAGACTTATCATTTCAAGGAATACTTTTGCGTATAGCGAGGACAGTCTGGGGGTCGGACCCGGGTGGAAGGCAAGTTAGGAGTTCCCATATGTTCTGCCTATAGCGAGCACTCTCTGAAGTCAGGCATTTTAGCAGATATTTCTCTGCTAACTGTTAACATAAATTTGTTATCAATATAAGTTCAATTTCCAGCACCTTTCAACCTTTCAACAAATAACATTCATTTCACAACTCGCCGTGACATAACTGGAATACTGTTTAAAGCGGCTTAAACCTTACTCACTCACTCACTCACTCTCACAACTCACCACTAGATATTTACGAGGGGGTATAAAATCGTTTTGAGTCTAGCATACATATAGCTAAAATATTGGTGTGATATTTTATTACTTTTCAATATAGTCTCCTTGCAGTACACTTGTTCCATCTCTCCTCTGAGTGAGTTACCCCTGTATTGTAGAAAGTCAAACTCGTGTCTGTCAAGCCGCCCTCCACAGAAGCAACCAATTCTGGGACCTCGTCAAATCTCTGACCAGGCAAATGTCGTTTTCTTTTGCAAATTTGAAAACGGTCGGTAGTCTCAAGGGGCTAGATCTTGTGGACAATGTGGATGGAGAAGAGGCTTGTCCCCGTACAGCAGCCATTGCAACATGTTTTTTTGTGAACTGGAGCATTATTTTGATGGGAGGACAACACCACATCGAAGTTTGCTGCTTTGCTTCTCTTTGATCCTCTTCCCCAGGCAATGGCGTTAACTGACTATAAAAGTCCAGTTTCCGCCCTTGCCGAACTAGGCTGGAATTTCCAGGCTCCATCGTAGCGTGTCGAGTTGTGTCCCTTCTATTGACCTCCTATTGACAAATTTGATTCCATCTCATATATCATTTGCATTTGCTTCAAACAAAACAGCGGCGCCCAGTCAAAACGATAGTCGAGATCTGTATTGTAATAAAGCGGGCCTTAACCCGCGAAGTGCATCAAATCAAGTGCAGCTTGATTAAAAACATGAAAGAATTGGCAGTACACATGTTTTGCAAATTCTACAGTAGACCGAAATCTTCACGTTGAAATCCATGTTGTTTACGAACCAGATGTCTAGTTCGTTACGCGATAGTTCGGGAAGGGTGGAAACTGGACTTTTACGACAGTTTGACAGTTAACGCCCTTGCCTCGGGAAGATGCTCTTTGATAGACTCGCGCACTCTTTTCAATAAGAAGTGCAAAATATGCACCACACATTTGTGTTCGGTGTCTATTATGCTTTTGCTGTCCCTAAAGAAGGTGGCTAGAACGGTCACAGTGGATCCGGTTGCTTTAAACGTCTTGGTTTTTGGAGAACCAAAGTGTTTCCACAAGTGGATTCTTGTTTGCTCTCGGGGTCATAGCGATGGATTCAGGTCTCTTCAACTGCCATTAGCCTAAAATGAAAATCTTCTCGGTTTCAGTTGTATCTGGTTAACAGGGCATTAGAAGTGGTGACCTATGAAGCCTTCATTTCATCCGATAGCGTTCGAGGCACAAACTTTTAACGGACTTAAATGTTCAAGAAGTACGGTTTCTATTGGCCCATACGAGAATCCCCTGGTCTCCTAACTGATGGAGAGTATTGCGCCTACATGTTGTTCAGGACCAGGATGTGGATGGCATCAATGTTTTCTTTAGTCGTGCTGGTGGTGGGGGTCGTCCAGAGAGGGCTGTCTTCAAAACTATCTGTCCCACACTGGTATTCCTTCGCCCAACGTTTATTTTGTTATTTTTTACATAATCAATGACAAATGAAAAAAGATTAAAGGATCCATTTTATAAAATATGAAACCGACTGCAACGAAAGCGACTGATGACACTTCAACATCAGTGAAAACAGTGATAATTCCATAATGGTAAATAATCGCTGCTAAAAGTCCAACGTATGATTCCGACTCTATCATAAGTCTGTGTTTATGAATCACAATCAGATAGTGATGATACCAGGTTTCGCCAAAAAAGTAAATTATGTTAATTAGAATATTCAGATTCAAGTTATCGTCATCGTCGGCGGCATGGCACGTGGTATGGTGACTACACAGTGAACAAGAATAGAGATGACATTGTTTGCTGGCGCTGTGTTGATAAAGCTTCGCGTGTTAACAGATATGAATCTACAGAACAGCTCCCGACTAAAGGGCAGTTCATGAGGGCAGACACGGGAATAGAACGATGTTGTTTGTATTCATTTATTATGCAAATGGAAAAGGGGCTGAGGAGACTTGGATTTAACCAAGATGAAATACGTGTCACGTTAACTTGTTTCATCTTCCTTTTTATACATATATATACCTGCTTGTCTATCTTTGCTAGAAGTAAATAATCTCGTCTAGGTGGTCGGTGATTGATAGATAGTTGTTAAAACTGATTTTGGTGAAATTCATGTTCCAAAATTCAGACTTCATTACCCGAGAAGTCACTTAGGGGCCCTCATACTGATTCCGATTAACAGGAGTCTGCAATACAGGAACTGCTACCTCATCATTTCTGTGACTTTTCAAAACAATGTTCCAATGCTGAAATTGAGAACCGAAGGTTTGTGAATGTTGAAAAGGGAGTTTATTGATGCTTTCTTGCCTAGCAATGAAAATACAAATACCCCGTCAAAACATAGACTATACATAAATTTGGTTTCGAAATATTTTGCAGAAAACTTGAACAAAACTCGGAATGTGGAAGACATCCAATGAACTGAATACTTTAACGAAATCCGATTGGTCTTGCTTGGTCGTTTTGGTCCTTTGTTCTTCCCGAGGGGGCGGCGAAGTGGTTGCTGATTTGGTTTGTGTTTAAGAACTTGACAAGATTTGGAAAATATCTGTTGCCTGCTTTTTTTTCAAATCCTGCAATCGACCGTAATCTGGACGGCAGTTTACGAACCGGATGTCGATTTCGTTGCGCAATGTTGATTAGACTATGACATAGACACGTTAGTCCGGCCAAAATCTATCTCCATAATTCCAGCCTAGTTCGGCAATGGTGGAAACTGGATTTTTACAATCAGTTAACTACCTTGCCTCAGGAAGATGTGCATAAATGGACATGAGGTGCTCTCTGTTAAGAGCGGCCACTTTGTTTGATACACATGTTTGGCGCGATTTGTCAAATGTCTATGTGGGATTCCTCTTGTATATTTCATTTAGTTATTTATTATTGGAAATTTTAGGTGAAACAGAACCACTGCCACGCAAATGTCTGGTCACAATACTGGGGCCGTAAGCTCTGGTATCTTCCAGTGATGGAACAATGTAAGCCTCACAATATCATTCTCTGTAGATATTTAATGGTGTTTCTACATGTAATGGTTTTAAGTGTGAACCAAAACCTATACACTAAAAGGCCTGAATGCGAGCATCGAACGGAAAGAGTCCGTCTGGGAGACACACGGGTGCAGGAACAAACAGTTATAACATGAATGTGTACACATTATCATAAATTAGACCTCATATAAAGTCAAAAGCAAACATATATTTTACACTTATTTGCATCAATAGCAATAATAGTAACATTGAAAGAGTAATTTGATGTCCTACCTATTTATATACCGTATTCTGTTAAGGGACAGGTCCTGGAATGATGAATATGCGCGATAGATAATTACAATATATTGACATCAAAACCTTCATTGATTTAAAACAACTTTCCTGCTTAAGAAGTCGAAAAGTAGACATATTTTAGCCCCGGTAACTTTCCGACGAATTGGTTTCCTTCTCAAAAGACACGAAATTAAAAAACACACAAAACCAACAAATGTTGAAATCACTGAGGAATTACATTCCGAATGTATATGGGAAGAATCACAAGTTCAGGAATACCTAAATATGTATAGAAAACTGGTCTTGCTAATGCAATGTGAATAAAAATGTAAAATATATAGAGAATCTCACCCGAGTGTCTTTTCATATCAAAAACACAAACACGAGTTGATAAAAGTGACGTCTAAAAAAGCGCCAGTGGTCACTGAGAATTGGTGGCGCGGTGGGGTAGCCTAGTGGTTAAAGCGTTCGCTCGTCACGCCGAAGATCCAATGGGTACAATGTGTAAAGCCCATTTCTTGTGTCCCACGCTGTGATATTGCTGGAATATTGCTAAAAGCGACGTAAAGACAAACTCACTCACTCACCCATAGGTGTCAGGGAGTATGGTATCCTCACTGTCAGGGAGGACGGTCACAGAGATAGTATTAGGGCCATGTTGTCATTCGGAAATGAACAACACATTTTTCAGTATGGTCACATTGAAAATTGTACATTACACTCTATCATGCCATTACTTGAGTCCTTCATGGAATATGGCCCTTGGCATCTTAGGGAGTATTTGTTCTGATTGTCAGCTGAGAACTTGCTCAGTCATATCACAGAGGTGAAAAACTAATATATATCGCACGTAAGCATAACAACAACCTATATATAGCTATATATGCCAGGCTCGTAACTTCTGATATCCTTCGTCGATTAAATTTCGACCACTTTTGTGAAATATCATTTTAACATGGTCAGTGACAAATGGAAATATAATATAAGATTCATTTGATAAAATATGAAAACCCACTCCAACGGAAGCGTTCGATGAATCTTCATTATAAGGCAATGTTGATTAGAACATTCAAAATTCCAGTTACCTTCGTTGGTGGTGGCGTGTCATGTAGCATCGTGACAATTTCCCTTGGTGATGCCATTTAGAAATGAAGAAATCAGAGAGTTATACATTAAACTCTATAACATTACTTGAGGTCATTCGTTGAGTATGGATCTTGGTATCTTGGTATGTGATCATCAGCCTAGAACGTGCTCAGTCACATTTTTGGAAAGTCTCAACAATCATTCCTGAAGGAAAGGTGGTTGATAAACTACCGACACATTTAGGAACATATTGTTTCAATTTGGAATGTGTCCAGTTCTGAGGAAGTGCTGAAATTTAAATACCTCAATGGCCGAAAAATGGAATTCCTTCCTTAACATATCGTCAGTAAGTTCCACAGCAATGTGCCCGTCAATCTGATTCTCTTTGAACAAAGGCATGTATTTACCCAAGTGTAAATCTTGCATTTTCAACGCAAGCTCCTCAATGCTCAAATCCCTGGTAGGAAAAGACCTAGGATCAGTACTTCCCACAAATGTGTGAGGGGCGGCGCAGTCATCACTATCACTTCCACTTTGACCTTTCCCCTGGCTCTGAGCATGTATTGGAGATCTGAACGACCAAGACTTCCGCTTTTGTTGCATTCTGGTGTATAGATTATCTTGGGTCCCCCGTGCTATTGGCCAACGCCAGGACCAGTTGGGTCCCTTCTTGTCGCTGCTTACAGTGTCCACGTGTATAGAAGCACGCTTAGTGATGATCTTTTTCCTCAGCGTCTTGAAATGTCCCTTCGCCTGTTTGAGTAGTCCTGTCTTGGGTGACTTCTCTCTCGGGCTGACACTGTAGTATGTATCTTCATCGTCAGCCGCTTCAGCTGAAGCATACTGTTCTTTATCTTCTCCAGGTAGGCTTACGTCGTCGTATATTTCCTCATTATCTTGATTCTGTGGGTTATTTCCCCCGATGGATGATCCAGCGTATGCTTTCACTTTCCGCATTTTCAGCTTCACATAGTCGTAAGGTTCTACGGCTTCATAGGGTGTTTCTTGGGCTTTTACCGACTCGTTGGAGTAAATGGCAATGTCTGCAATTCAAAAAATAACAATACAAATATTAACGTTTTTCGGAGCTCGTGGTGTGTTTTACCATTTTCACTGTCAATTATTTAATTGTTGTTTATGACCACTTGGCAATATTTCAGCAATATTACAGCCACCTAAAAATAACAGAGCGAGGATCTGACAAACCAGTGATTGATGTTATGAGCAACACTCCACGCCACAATGAGCCACAGTCAACCAAGTCACCGAGCCTGACCACCGGATCCATTAAGTCGCGTCTTACAACCAGTGTATATAGTTTGCTGGGGACTTATTCTATTTCGGAATCACCACCGGAAAATCTACAAAGGCTTGAGGTGGTCGTTGTTATAGAGAAGACAAATAAGAAAATGAAATTGTCGCTTAACAATAATTCAAGCTAACGCCGCCTCTGTCAGCAATAGTTCTGCTAGATAACTACATCCTGTAAATAATCAGCCTTGGCTTGACATATAAGTGGTTATAACATGAGGTGAGGTGAAATGGGGTCCAAGATTATTGCACTTATATAGCGACGCGCATGCAGGTGTGTGTGTGTGTGTGTGTGTGTGTGTGTGTGTTAAACATGAATACCTCACTCAGACACTGACTCTGAGCCGACCACTCGTTGTTATAAACCCCTTAATGCCAAGCGCCAACCAGGGTAACAACAAGTACCATCTTTCGTCGCGGCCGGGGATGGAACCACCTATCTTCCACTCTCCAGGCAGACGCTCTACCACTAGACCACGGAGGCGGTCGGTTATAACATGAGCAACGATAGCATACCATTGGTCAGGCCGCACATTGTAACTTTTGGTAAATTATACTTATTTATCACACCTTCTGGTGCCACTGTGTCAAGTGCCATGGCTTCCATCCGTGAGTTGAAGAAGGTCATCAGATTCATGAAGTACCCTGTAGACTTGCCCTTGATGCCATTAACGGTTGACAGCAGCACGTCGTTCAGGTACAGTGGAACCACGAAGGGTGTGTCGTCAAGCTCGGCTTTTCAAAATATAGGAATGACGGGTTATTTAGGATCTCACAAGGCGTATAGTTACTGACTCTAAAAACACTCGTCTGGAGTTTGTAACAATTGCTTATGAAACAATTAAACCATAGAACAATAATACAAGATGTATTGATTTTGAATTAAAAAAACTCACATCCTGATCTATGGATCTGACGATCGACAATAAGCGTTATTCAACAGGTTTGATTGGCACACAACGAGTCGATGATGCCGAGGACTAAAGATGAGCCCGTAGGCTCAATGATAGGGGGAGATATTGGATTAAAGAGGCTTGTCTTGTAAAAACTTAAAACATATTGAGATTAAATATCGGTAATGGTAACTAACGTTATTGTCTGAAAGGAACTATCATTACTTATATCGTTTAAATGGAATGTAATGCTCTGTACACCAAATAACTTATAATCTGTCAGATTTAGACCCGCATGACGACACAAATTTAGCAACATAAACGATTCAGTGTTCGTATATATCTTCGAACCTAAAATTGTTTACTACAAACTATTTACAACATGATAAGGCAGAAATAGGATCTTCCCTTAATTTCTGTGTACATGTATCGTCTAAACAACAGCTGTTTTCATTACTCAGCAGCGATCGTCACATTACGTATTTTAATTTAAATGATCACTATCATTTATCACGCTTGAAATTTTTAAGGGCCTTATTAACTATAGTTTTTCTATACCCGCATATGCGCTTCTATTCGGAATGAATAAATCTCTTACCACATCCCATCCCTTGCAAATCTTTCAGTGTCACCTATTTTGGGGGAACTATTTTTTAAAGCGTGACGTTGGAGACCCTACTCAATTCAATTCACGAAGTGCAGCACAGTTTTGTTGTCTTCCGCCGTGACATAACAACAGCTTTACATGCACTCTTCCTTCAATACAACTTACGTATACCTACTTTCATCGACGCCATGCCCTATAAGATAGACTACTTCATAGACATCTGTGAGCTGTAGTGAGCCAAAGTCAGTGACGTCGGTCTTCTCTCCGTTTAGAGCTATTAAATCGTCGCCATCGACGGCGAATTCCACTTTAACCGGTAGAACATTGTCTCTCAGTATATCCCGAAGGCTTTGTGTCGCGCAAGCTGAAAATAAGATAAAGTTTTGAATGTATGTAAGATCATATTAGGGACCGATAATTTCATATTAGGTTGGGGATTGTGTGGCGGTGGGTGGGGGTAGATTGTAGCAGACATTTCTTGAAATAAATAATTATGCTTCAGATTGTTTGATAAAAAAGAGTTTGTCGCAAAAGGTACATTGTAGCTGAAAAAATACGTATTCTCCAGACAAAATCCGAGCGTTCGCTCGTCACATCGATTTCCCCATGGGTATAATGTATGAAACCAATTTCCGGTGTTCCCCGCCAACAGCCCAAAATAAGAACGTAACTTACGTTTCCGCTCTGAGTTCACTCTGAACAGGTGTTGTGAATCGACGGGTATGCTGACGTTAATCTGCCGTTTGGTCTTCGCCATCACTCGCCTCTGTCGAATGAACGTGTGACATCGGATGACCTGCAGACACCAGATTCACAGTCAAACATGGACATATCTACCGGAACAGTACCAATACATACTCAACTACAAACAGGACTTATACTTATTCATGCCCACTTCGGCGTTCCTGGTTTTGCTGGTTGTGGGTTCGATGCCAGATTCAACCGGACAATGATCCTTGTTCTTTTAGTATCATACTTTTGCATCATGGGTTTCAACAAAGCGTTATTCAATGACCACGATCTGCGTCACGTTAGGTGTTTCATACACATTAAACTGATTTAACTGAAATATTGTTTCAAATCACTAGCTCATTTATTCGGAATCATCGCCACATGTACTCAGTGGTCAGTTAATCGAACAAATCTCTCTCTCTCTCTCTCTCTCTTTCTCTCTCTCTCTCTCTCTCTCTCACCTGATATGCTGGAACTGTCTCTATGTCTGTCAGGCCACATTGACCTTGAGTAACTAGTATCAGCTTTGGCAGGTTGTTCTCGTGTTCCTCAAAGAATTCCCTCAGAGTGTAGTTCTCGCTATTGTCCGAGAAGAATGCATCACCCGAGTCCATCGCCGAGCGTCATCAGCCGCAGCCTAAAGTAACGTCTGAGATGTAATAAATACTGTCTAATAATACATAACATTTTTGACTTTTCAAATGGTCTAGTTTTCCTCAATTTAATCAGCAAAGTATCATCCTTCAATTAAACATTAACAGCTAATCATGGCTGGTGGATGGTTGCTGAGCATATCACCGAACACTGTTATTTTGAACACGTGTAAATAGTGTTAATTCGAAAATATTCCATAAACACAACGTGTCACGCTGAACACCCGTCAATAGAAATGCGATCAAAATAAACTGCCGTGCCAAAAAAAAATATACTCTCATGATGGGCCAGTAGCCTAGTGGTTAAAGCGTTCGCTCGTCGCGCCGAAGACCCGGGTTCGATTCCCGACATTGGTAGAATGTGTGAAGCCCATTTCTGGTGTCCCCCGCTGTGATATTTCTGGAATATTGCTAAAAGCGGCGTAAAAACACACTCACTCACTACACACATAACGATAGCTAAAACTAAAACAAGCAAGAAATGATTATTCGATGGCGACGTAATTGATACTGGTATTTAGACCTTACGTTTATTGTATTTGGCAACTGTTTTCAGCCTACTAATGTTTTGATAACACATTATCAACACCCATCAGACGCGTCATTAAACACGCATCCTGACGCATGCCGCAGTCTTCATGGTATTACGTGAAATGTCAGTGATGAACACATTAATCAATGTCTGCGTGTATACGCTGGGGCCGACTTGTCCGACATAATGGATTACCCCACGACAGAAGACGCGAACACAAAGGGAGGTGTTCAAGTGAGAGAAACTCACTGCGAGTCCATGAATGAGTTCACCGTGTTCGCGGTGCACCACAAATACACGTCGGCACAGATACTGGTTTAATCATACTGAAAAGGTGCATATCGTAAATATGCGGGGTCGCATTATCTTTCGAGTATAATATGTAGTTATATTACAAATGCAAATTTTCGAAATGGGTCAGGATGAACATGTACATATTTTACCTCGTGATTACCCTTCTAAAGGTTTAAATTTATCAATAAGATGCAAAAGGTTCCAAGTAAGATGTTTATGTTAAATACAAGTGTTGAAGGGGATACTATTGGTGTTTTATACCTTAAACATGATTCAGGTATGACCTACAAAGCTCAGAGTAGAAGTATCCCCATGGACGACACCGATTGTGGCGACAAAGGACGTGGTGCTTATGGGGCGCGGTGACTTCCGGGAACCAGGCTACATAGGACAACCCTAAACTTATGAGTATACATGACAACAAATGCATAAATACAAGCACTCGAGGTAGTCCGGTGACATATATAATAGAAATATAGGTTTGGCTTACCTGACTGGTGTTTATGTGTCGTGTGGAATGCGGCTCCCTCTTCACGACCAACTGATATAGCTACCGTATTGTCTCTACGACAGGTCTTTATTGAGGTAGGACAACCCTAAACTTATGAGTATACATGACAACAAATGCATAAATACAAGCACTCGAGGTAGTCCGGTGACATATATAATAGAAATATAGGTTTGGCTTACCTGACTGGTGTTTATGTGTCGTGTGGAATGCGGCTCCCTCTTCACGACCAACTGATATAGCTACCGTATTGTCTCTACGACAGGTCTTTATTGAGGTAGGACAACCCTAAACTTATGAGTATACATGACAACAAATGCATAAATACAAGCACTCGAGGTAGTCCGGTGACATATATAATAGAAATATAGGTTTGGCTTACCTGACTGGTGTTTATGTGTCGTGTGGAATGCGGCTCCCTCTTCACGACCAACTGATATAGCTACCGTATTGTCTCTACGACAGGTCTTTATTGAGGACGAGGAAAAGGTTTTAAATAAGAATCGGGTCTCTAATTTGGGAGTGATCGGGTGCAGAGTGGAGCTGACGGTGGGTTTTTTTGGACTCAAGGAGTCAAAACTTTGTGTACAAATTCAATCAAACACATGTTGCTTCACGCGAAGCTTTTCGGTGAAGTAACTCTCTTCTCATTGGAAAATAACCTGTTTTGTGTTGAAAGTCGTGAACAGCCTGACGAATATGTGTGCCTTGCACAATTTTAATACTTTATTTACACACCTAAGTTGATTTTCATGTGAACGCATAGAAAATTTACATAAACGCATGAACGTATAGTTACACATGTGTAAAATTACTAAAGTTAGTAAATATTGAGCACGTGAACGGGGTATTAGGTGGGTAAATAAAGTATGTAAATTGTGTAAGGCACAAATATTCGTCAGTCAACTGTTGACAATTTGTTTGGTTTGGGCAAAAGAATAGATATTAATTAGATCATCCTCTTACGTACTGCTATAGGTAGCTACATGTGTAGGTCTGTGTATATGTTCACTATATGTAGGTGTGTTGTTGTTAGTGTGTTTACTGTACTGCATATAGGTAGCTACATGTGTAGGTCTGTGAATGTGTTTACTATATGTAGGTGTGTTGTTAGTGTGTTTACTGCACTGCTATAGGTAGTTACATGTGTAGGTCTGTGTATGTGTTTACTATATGTAGGTGTGTTGGTGTTCTTGTGTTTACTGTACTGCATATAGGTAGCTACATGTGTAGGTCTGTGTATGTGTTTACTCTATGTAGGTGTGTTGTTGTTAGTGTGTTTACTGTACTGCATATAGGTAGCTTCATGTGTAGGTCTGTGTATGTGTTTACTATATGTAGGTGTGTTGGTGTTCTTGTGTTTACTGTACTGCTATAGATAGCTACATGTGTAGGTCTGTGTATGTGTTTACTCTATGTAGGTGTGTTGTTGTTAGTGTGTTTACTGTACTGCTATAGGTAGCTACATGTGTAGGTCTGTGTATGTGTTTACTATATGTAGGTGTGTTGTTGTTAGTGTGTTTACTGTACTGCTATAGGTAGCTACATGTGTAGGTCTGTGTATGTGTTTACTATATGTAGGTGTGTTGGTGTTCTTGTGTTTACTGTACTGCTATAGGTAGCTACATGTGTAGGTCTGTGTATGTGTTTACTATATGTAGGTGTGTTGTTAGTGTGTTTACTGTACTGCTATATGTAGTTACATGTGTAGGTCTGTGTATGTGTTTACTATATGTAGGTGTGTTGTTGTTAGTGTGTTTACTGTACTGCATATAGGTAGCTACATGTGTAGGTCTGTGAATGTGTTTACTATATGTAGGTGTGTTGTTGTTAGTGTGTTTACTGTACTGCTATAGGTAGCTACATGTGTAGGTCTGTGAATGTGTTTACTATATGTAGGTGTGTTGTTGTTAGTGTGTTTACTGTACTGCATATAGGTAGCTACATGTGTAGGTCTGTGAATGTGTTTACTATATGTAGGTGTGTTGTTGTTAGTGTGTTTACTGTACTGCTATAGGTAGCTACATGTGTAGGTCTGTGAATGTGTTCACTATATGTAGGTGTGTTGTTGTTAGTGTGTTTACTGTACTGCATATAGGTAGTTACATGTGTAGGTCTGTGTATGTGTTTACTATATGTAGGTGTGTTGTTGTTAGTGTGTTTACTGTACTGCTATAGGTAGATACATGTGTAGGTCTGTGTATGTGTTTACTATATGTAGGTGTGTTGTTGTTAGTGTGTTTACTGTATTGCTATAGGTAGCTACATGTGTAGGTCTGTGTATATGTTCACTATATGTAGGTGTGTTGTTGTTAGTGTGTTTACTGTACTGCATATAGGTAGCTACATGTGTAGGTCTGTGTATATGTTTACTATATGTAGGTGTGTTGTTGTTAGTGTGTTTACTGCACTGCATATAGGTAGCTACATGTGTAGGTCTGTGTATATGTTTACTATATGTAGGTGTGTTGTTAGTGTGTTTACTGTACTGCATATAGGTAGCTACATGTGTAGGTCTGTGTATGTGTTTACTATATGTAGGTGTTGTGGTGTTCTTGTGTTTACTGTACTGCTATAGGTAGCTACATGTGTAGGTCTGTGTATATGTTCACTATATGTAGGTGTGTTGTTGTTAGTGTGTTTACTGTACTGCTATAGGTAGCTACATGTGTAGGTCTGTGAATGTGTTTACTATATGTAGGTGTGTTGTTGTTAGTGTGTTTACTGTACTGCATATAGGTAGCTACATGTGTAGGTCTGTGTATGTGTTTACTATATGTAGGTGTGTTGGTGTTAGTGTGTTTACTGTACTGCATATAGGTAGCTACATGTGTAGGTCTGTGTATATGTTTACTATATGTAGGTGTGTTGTTGTTAGTGTGTTTACTGTACTGCTATAGGTAGCTACATGTGTAGGTGTGTGTGTGTGCGTGCGTGTGCGTGCGTGCGCGTTTCCTATATATAGGTTGCTACACGTGTTGGTCTGTTTGTGTTTACTGTGAGCTGTAAGTTATGGAGACAGTAAATAAGTACATGGTCTGGCTATGTATGTTCCCTGTCATTACTGCGTGTGATCATGGTGTTATCATGGTGACTTAAGACGGTGTATGCAGTTCCCTCCCTGTTTACTGTGGGTTCACATGTCTCTTTAACTTGAATTGACACGCCATTCAACATTCATTTCTTCTCACGCGACATTACGGAAATAGTTAGGTTAAAAACCATTCGTATCTTACATGCACAAACATGTGTCGGTCAAACGCTCACCAGGAGGCCGCTATGCACCCACTCCAGCGAACAAACACATAATCCCTCGATACACCCACCTCAGTATACACACATATACCCACCTCAGTATACACACATACACCCGCCTCTGTAGACACACATACACCCACCCCTGTAGACACACATACACCCACCCATGTAGACACACATACACCCACCCCTGTAGACACACATACACCAACCCCTGTAGACACACATACACCCACCCCTGTAGACACACATACACCCACCCCTGTAGACACACATATACCCACCCCTGTAGACACACACATACACCCAACCCTGTAGACACACATACACCCACCCCTGTAGACACACACATACACCCACCCCTGTAGACACACACATACACCCACCCCTGTAGACACACACATACACCCACCTTTGTAGACACACATACACCCACCCCTGTAGACACACATACACCCACCCCTGTAGTCACACACATACACCCACCCCTGTAGACACACATACACCCACCCCTGTAGACATACATACACCCAACCCTGTAGACACACATACACCCACCCCTGTAGACACACATACACCCACCCCTGTAGACACACACATACACCCACCCCTGTAGACACACACATACACCCACCTCTGTAGACACACATACACCCACCCCTGTAGACACACATACACCCACCCCTGTAGACACACATACACCCACCCCTGTAGACACACATACACCCACCCCTGTAGACACACATACACCCACCCCTGTAGACACACACATACACCCACCCCTGTAGACACACACATACACCCACCCCTGTAGACACACATACACCCACCCCTGTAGACACACATACACCCACCCCTGTAGACACACACATACACCCACCCCTGTAGACACACACATACACCCACCTCTGTAGACACACATACACCCACCCCTGTAGACACACATACACCCACCCCTGTAGACACACACATACACCCACCCCTGTAGACACAAACATACACCCACCTCTGTAGACACACATACACCCACCCCGGTAGACACACATACACCCACCCGTGTAGACACACACATACACCCAACCCTGTAGACACACATACACCCACCCCGGTAGACACACATACACCCACCTCTGTAGACATACAAACACCCACCACTGTAGACAAACACATACACCCACCCCTGTAGACACACACATACACCCACCCCTGTAGACACACATACACCCACCCCTGTAGACACACACATACACCCAACCCCGTAGACACACATACACCCACCTCTGTAGACACACATACACCCACCCCTGTAGACACACACATACACCCAACCCTGTAGACATACATACACCCACCCCTGTAGACACACACATACACCCAACCCCGTAGACACACATACACCCACCTCTGTAGACACACATACACCCACCCCTGTAGACACACACATACACCCAACCCTGTAGACATACATACACCCACCCCTGTAGACACACACATACACCCACCCCTGTAGACACACACATACACCCACCCCTGTAGACACACACATACACCCACCCCTGTAGACACACACATACACCCAACCCTGTAGACACACACATACACCCACCCCTGTAGACACACACATACACCCACCCCTGTAGACACACATACACCCACCCCGGTAGACACACACATACACCCACCCCTGTAGACACACATACACCCAACCCTGTAGACACACACATACACCCACCCATGTAGAGACACAGATGTCCACATACAACTCGATCACACAAATCAGACACTATCTGACACGTATCACAAAAGCCTCCTGTCAGTGGCAGGTCGAGCTGACCCAGGGTTACGTAAACCCGTTTCGTGTACATTGTTGATAAGAGTGTAAGCACCTTGGCACATCTGTTAACGCCAGCACAATGGACTGACTCATCCTGACACCCGATGTCTATCACACAAGTTAAGCGGGTTCCAAGAAGACAATGCTTCTCGCAAGACCCGGCTAAAACAAATGCCGGTCGGTGCCAGTGATATGCGCCCTGGTAATCTACTTCCTCTGGGTAGATGGCTGATGATGATGTCACCAACTGAAATGATAGACATCCATTTGTCAGAGAACCCATTTGTTAGACGGTAGAGATGGTTTGTCAAACCATGAGAGTTACCTGTTGTTGTAATGGACCAGTCCTAATAGACTTAATCTTCTGTCGAATAAAGATCAAATACAGACCTTTGAAGTTACTTGATCTACTCATATACAATAAGATTATGTATTTCTCTAGTTTCTACCCGAATAAATTTCATAAAAACATCTTACATCTGTAAGTTCTCCCCTCAGCTTCTGACGAGAATGTTGAGCTTTCTAAGTTTCCTGTTTTACTAAATTGTGCATTTTGTGTCAGAGATATATGAATTACAGAAAACTACGGTTATAACGAACTCAAAGGGACCACTAATTTTAGTTCGTAATAACCGTAGTTCGTTATAAGCATACATACAGCATATTTACATCAAATGGCCGGGACTAAAAAATAAGTTCGTTATATCAGTCCGTTCGTTATAAGGGTGTTCGTTATAAACGTAGTTTACTGTAGTCACAAACATGGCAAATTTTGCAGAATTTGTTTTATGGCAGTGATGTACGCCCCATGTACACATTCAACATCACCTCTACAGCAAGAACAAACTCACTCATCAATTGGTAAGTAATATTTGCTACGATATACAGGTCTCCAAAGCCGGGAATCCGTAGAAATTGGACGGTTGGTGTACATCAGATGTTTCTTTCAGCTTTGCGGTGTGTCGATTTACTGTATGAAACACACGTAGAATCACAACCCGCCAATAAAGACAATATAAATCCCATGAACGTGCAAAAGATTTATTGAATCATTTTCAGTAACATATAAATGATATACCGGAATGACATACCGGGTAGGACATGCAGTGCGTAGATGTACGGTGAACAATTCCCGGTGGGGAAGACATTCAAATAACAGTCCAATGTTCAAAGTCTCAATAAGATTGTAAAGTGTCATGCCCACGTAGCAATCTTCAATCACAGTGACTGACATCATGAACTTCGATCTAAGCAATTGGGATACGATGACATGCATCAACCAAGACAGCGAGCCTGACCACCCGATCCTGTTAGTCGCCTCTTACGACAAGAATGGGTTGTTGAAGACCAATTCTCACCCGGAATCTTCACGGGACCGCATGTAGGCAAATTAGATCGGTATATGTTAAAGGCGCGCATGAGGCTTATTTTTTCAATTAGCAACAAATTCCTCTGTGATACTTGTGTTAGAACCAAACAGGCTCTTCCTGTATGGTAAACGAGTGAATGTTGTTTCACGCCGCGGTCAACACTATTCCAGCTATATTACGCTGCCAGAAAACACATGTCTGGATACGACGAACCCATGATAGAAAACATGAGCAACGAAACACGTCATAGCGGGACGATAACACGTCATCAGCCATATGAGAGAGCCTGACAGGCGAGCCATTTGAATCGAAGCGTATCACAAGCATAGGTGACCTGGGACCGATTCTAGCCCGGAATAATCCCACGAGATTACAACATATTCTACCATGACTCTGAAGAATGTTTAAAGTAACATCAAAAGACTGTCACACAAAAAATACATGGAACCGTGTATCTATCACAGCCTACATGTGGATGCATATCACAACGGTTGCCGATACCCCATTAGAACTGTATACATTCGATATCGGAACATCATCAGACGTTTGTGTCACAAAATGGTCCGCTGCACAAGTAATTGGTCACAAAAGTTTATCAAACATGCTGAAATATATTCATAACACATACAATTTAGTAAAACATACACAAACTACTGTGTCACAAAAAAGCCGTCTTCAGCTCAAAAACAACACGACTCCGGTTAAGTCCCCTCTCAGTAGAAACACTGGACATTAGACTACAGCTCGCCCAACAAACGAGGACTACTGAATGTCCTCATAGAATAGTCGTTTTGCATCCGACTAGTTGCGAACCTTGCCGGAAATCGCCGAACTGAAAATACAACAGTTTTACACTAGACGAAACAATATCGAAATTGTGATGGACATATTCCGTTACCTATTTAAGCATCGTCAGTGATGTAACCATCACATGGAACTTTCCCGCGATGTCGGACTGACACAACCAGTCCTGTAAAGTAGTTAGTCTTCAGTGCAACGTGTATGTCGTCATGGTATTTACCATTTTATTTGTTTGAGCTAGATTTAGTTAAAGTTATAATCATCTATGACCAGAAATTGTAACAAAAATGATAAATGAAAAGCGTATTACCCTCACACTCAAGCTATTTTTATCTGGCAGAACACTTAAACAAAGAGAGATTTCAGAGTTGCATACAGATAGCAGTGTACAAGCATGGCCACGGCGACAACGTAACCTTAAAGTGGACAATGTTCCATGCCGTTATGCTGTATGTTGTCGATGTAATTGGCACCTTATTTCATGCCTCTCTGTCTTTTCAGATGTTACAACGAACGATGGAATGCTAATTACCATGCACACATGTTTCTCCGATGATTGGTCATATTATTATTCAATGAATATTAACTTTATATTTGGTGTGTGTTTTAAGCTATATATACTCGAGCAACCAAATACACGGTACATACATTGCGTATTCTTACAACAGGAAACAAGCGGGCCGTTAGAATAGTAAATAAATTGCGATTATATCTTAAAGCATTAATTAGAGTAAAGCATTATTTGAAAAAGCACACATATATGTATATCTTGAAATCCATCCAAGCACTGGCGTGAACAGATTCCCCGCGAATGACTCGTGAAGTTTATTTAGGGATGTGACCTGATCGTATGTATTCACTGAATTTGATGGCCTCTACTGCACTGAACCCAAAGTCACTCTGAAGGATGTCTTTCGTGAGCTGTGAGGCGATAGTGCCGTCGATCTGCTGTTTCTTGAAGGCGTTTACGTGTTTTTCAAGCTTCAATTCCTTCATCTTCTTGATAAGATCACCGATTGATAGGTCTTTCACAGCCACAACTACTGGATCCCCTTTCCCACCCGATTTTGAAACTACCTCAGCATTTTTGTCCTTTTTAAACCCTTTGAAGAAGCTGAAAGGAGCTACTTCTTTTCGAGGAATGTCATTTACGTATCCATGCGCTGCTTCACTTCCGGTAGGTGACAACGATTCCTTTTCCTGATCTTTTGCAGGCGATACCGACTTAGTCTTGGCTTTTACAGTTGGAGCAGTTTTCGGTTCCCGTTTTGGGATAGGTGGTCGTGAGACGTATACCTCGTCTTCGTCAATAGGTGTGTAGATGTTTTCTTCGTCCACGACCATACCATACCCATCATCGTCTGTTCCCGCAACGAGTTTGAATGTCAGAAAGTCCTTTGGTTCGATATAGTCATACACGTTGTCCGACAACCCAAGGGTCTCATTGGAGTAAAAAGCAATATCTGAAAAGAAAGAACGTCACAATTGGTCATCAAGAAAATTTCAGTACAAAAACGTGTCTATTTCAGCAGTAATCTCCCGATACAGCTGCTCAGGGACAATTAACATGTCTTTCTTATTCCCGAAATCTATACAAAAAGTAACATTAATGGACATTAAACGCTGGTCTGATCGGTGTCGGTGATCAAAATCGGTGTCGCAACAGGCGGTTGGCTGCATCTATACAGCGAAGTATGTATCAGATACAAACCAAAATGTATCAGTTTGTAAACCCTTGCCGTTCAAGATTCAAAATAAAAAGGATACATCGGAGCTTCAGTTTGGGCTGTTAAGACACGGGGTGACACTTACCTTTGTTCCCGACGTTGAGATCCACCTTAACCGACTTCATCTCCTCCGCCAGGAAGAGCTCGTACTCCTTCCACTCTTCCTCGGTCTTCCCCTCCAGACCGGTTGCCATGGCGATCAACAGGTCTTGGAGGTAAACCGGAACAAGCACTGTCTTCTTGTCTATAGTTTCTGCAACACACACGCAAAACAATACAGTAAGATGTTACAGCCCCGTTGGCAAGACAATTAGCAGTTTCTGGAGACCTTCAAAGTCTTCATGTTTCGGTATAAAACACTCGACTTTGAAGAACCCTTCTTGTCCCCTAATTTACGTGTACCCCTTGAACGAAAGGCCCTTTGGATGCTGTCATTAATAAGCTTTCAAGTCCTCCAATCAGTCAACTTCTAAATACACGTCAAACACTTCACAGAGCTATAAATATATAGCGTTAACGTTAAGGTCCACCCTTTCTATATTTCAATTTCTCCCGAACCTCCATGTATCTATTGGAAAAATCTACTTTTGAGACAGGTCCCATTTTGATGTCCAAGATCCATAGATACTTCATGGGGTATGTATGTATGTATGTATGTATGTATGTATGTATGTATGTATGTATGTATGTATGTATGTATGTATGTATGTATGTATGTATGTATGTATGTATGTATGTATGTATGTATGTATGTATGTATGTATGTATGGGGTGGGGGTGGTGGTCGGTAGGTAGGTAGGTAGGTAGGTAGGTATGAGGCGACTAACGGGATCGGGTGGCCAGGTTCGCTGACTTGGTTGATGCATGTCATCGTATCCTACTTGCGTAGATCGATACTCATGCTGTCAATCACTCGATTGTCAGGTCCAGACTTGATCATTTACAGACCGCCGTCATGTAGTTGGAATACTGCTGAGTGCGGCGTTAAACAACAAACAAATAAACAAACTGTTTATAGGTGCTTCACATGACGCAGCCTTCATACATTTGTTAATGGGCTTCCTCTGTGACGTATCTATCGCGAACCAGCACCAGTAATTTATTACTTAGAATTCATTCGAAACGTCAGTAGTTATATTATGAAGGGTTGAACATACTGATAGGAAGGGGAAATTTATCATAAAGCCCTTCCTGCCAAGGGCTTGTACTCACTTGTATTGATACAGTTAGCCAGCATGTAGGATTCGTCGTACTCCTGCACCAACGCCAAGTTGCTGATGTCCCGGACCTTCTGTTGATCACAGCCGATATGGAACGTGTAGTCTTCAGGGACGGCGAACTTCACCTGCATCGGCAACGTGTTCTCCTCTAGGATCTCCTTTAGGCTTTGTGCGGGTCCAACTAGGGATCAAAATCCATTATTACGTGAACATTTCTATTCCAGTACTTTTGGTCATTAGCAGAGTGTGAGTACAGTATTTCAGTTATACCATGGTGTGTCAAGTCAATTCTGAAGTACTCTCAAATTGATGCAGGTCGTTTTCCACTTTGTTGAATCCCATGAGCACGTGTGTGGTGACAGACCAAGGAACATTATATGGGCGAGCTCGCGGCCGGTGGATCCAGGCAGGTAAGAAAATCAAACCTACACAGCGAGTTGCACACAAGACAATCCGTGCAGACTATAAGATTTGTTGTGAATAATGAATGTGAACTCGGATAATAGGGTCCCGTTTGACAAATCGATCTTGGTGCTACGACTTTCATAAGTGTATGTTAAACTGTGGGAGTTACGATCGTCTAAGCGTTTCGGTCGCTTTGCGGACCGAAATTGGCCAAAAATGCTTAAAATCAATGAGGCAATCACCGGTCAAAAAGAAAGCCTAATTATTACAAAATTATTCCAATTCAGTAACGAGTGCTTTGCACAAGCTATATCTTGGAGTAAGCGTACCTTTGCCTCTGGACTTGACCAGCTGAAACTTCATGGGGTAGTCTTTGGGGATGCTGAAGGTCCTGCCAAGGTTGTCTCGGGCCACCACCCGCGTCTGCTGCGTGTGGGTGTGAATGTGCATGACCTGGCCAGAGAGTAGGCTAATCAATGCCGATTGAACAAAAAGACAAGACACAAAAATCACACAACCTCGCACACACCGACCTCTTCCTCTACATATAGGCGTAGGGAGCCCTCCAGTACAGCTCGTCCCCCTACTTCTACACATGGAGATGTGGACCACCCGCCTCGAGTACATCACTCCCCTACTTCTACACATGGAGATGTGGACCACCCGCCTCGAGTACATCACTCCCCTACTTCTACACATGGAGATGTGGACCAACCGTCTCGAGTACATCACTCCCCTACTTCTACACATGGAGATGTGGACCACCCGCCTCGAGTACATCACTCCCCTACTTCTACACATGGAGATGTGTACCACCCGCCTCGAGTACATCACTCCCCTACTAAACATGGAGATGTGGACCCTCCGCCTCGAGAACATCACTCCCCTACTTCTACACATGGAGATGTGGACCACCCGCCTCGAGTACATCACTCCCCTACTTCTACACATGGAGATGTGGACCACCCGTCTCGAGTGCATCACTCCCCTACTTCTACACATGGAGATGTGGACCACCCGCCTCGAGTACATCACTCCCCTACTTCTACACATGGAGATGTGGACCAACCGTCTCGAGTACATTACTCCCCTACTTCTACACATGGAGATGTGGACCACCCGCCTCGAGTACATCACTCCCCTACTTCTACACATGGAGATGTGGACAACCCGCCTCGAGTACATCGCTCCCTACTTCTACACATGGAGATGTGGACCACCCCCCTCGAGCACACCACTCCCCTACTTCTACACATGGAGATGTGGACCAGCCACCTCGAGTGCATCACTCCCCTACTTCTACACATGGAGATGTGGACCATCCGCCTCGAGTACATCACTCCCCTACTTCTACACATGGAGATGTGGACCACCCGCCTCGAGTACATCACTCCCCTTCTTCTACACATGGAGATGTGGACCACCCGTCTCGAGTACACCACTCCCCTACTCCTACACATGGAGATGTGGACCACCCGCCTCGAGTTCATCGCTCTCCTTCTTCTACACATGGAGATGTGGACCATCCCCCTCGAGTACATCACTCCCCTACTTCTACACATGGAGATGTGGACCATCCGCCTCGAGTACATCACTCCCCTACTTCTACACAAGGAGATGTGGACCACCCGCCTCGAGTACATCGCTCCCTACTTCTACACATGGAGATGTGGACCACCCGTCTCGAGTACATTACTCCCCTACTTCTACACATGGAGATGTGGACCCTCCGCCTCGAGTACATCACTCCCCTACTTCTACACATGGAGATGTGGACCACCCGTCTCGAGTGCATCACTCCCCTACTTCTACACATGGAGATGTGGACCACCCGCCTCGAGTACATCACTCCCCTACTTCTACACATGGAGATGTGGACCACCCGTCTCGAGTGTATCACTCCCCTACTTCTACACATGGAGATGTGGACCACCCACCTCGAGTACATCGCTCCCTACTTCTACACATGGATATGTGGATCACCCACCTCGAGTACATCACTCCCCTACTTCTACACAAGGAGATGTGGACCACCCGCCTCGAGTACATCGCTCCCTACTTCTACACAAGGAGATGTGGACCACCCCCAACGAGTACACCACTCCCCTACTTCTACACATGGAGATGTGGATCACCCCCCTCGAGTACATCGCTCCCTACTTCTACACATGGAGATGTGGACCACCCACCTCGAGTACATCGCTCCCTACTTCTACACATGGAGATGTGGACCACCCGCCTCGAGTACATCGCTCCGTACTTCTACACATGGAGATGTGGACCACCCACCTCGAGTACATCGCTCCCTACTTCTACACATGGAGATGTGGACCACCCGCCTCGAGTACATCACTCCCCTACTTCTACACATGGAGATGTGGACCACCCGCCTCGAGTACATCGCTCCCTACTTCTACACATGGAGATGTGGACCACCCCCCTCGAGTACACCACTCCCCTACTCCTAAACACGGAGAGGTGGACCACCCGCCTCGAGTACATCACTCCCCTACTTCTACACATGGAGATGTGGACCACCCGCCTCGAGTACATCACTCCCCTACTTCTACACATGGAGATGTGGACCACCCCCCTCGAGTACATCACTCCCCTACTTCTACACATGGAGATGTGGACCACCCCCCTCGAGTACATCACTCCCCTACTTCTACACATGGAGATGTGGACAACCGCCTCGAGTACATCACTCCCCTACTTCTACACATGGAGATGTGGACCACCCCCCTCGAGTACATCACTCCCCTACTTCTACACATGGAGATGTGGACAACCGCCTCGAGTACATCACTCCCCTACTTCTACACATGGAGATGTGGACCACCCGCCTCGAGTACATCACTCCCCTACTTCTACACATGGAGATGTGGACAACCGCCACCAACCTCGACTGCACCCCTACTTCTACACATGGTTTCCCTTACCTGGCCGGAGCAGAAGGTGTCCAGGTCGATGTCTCCATAGCTGCCCTGTGTTACGACCACAGTCTTAGGGAGGCAGTTGCTGTACAGGTCATAAAACTCTTTCATGGTGTAGTCGTCATCCCCCTCGGAGAAGCGGAGGGGCACCTCCTGCTCCTTCCTCGGCGGCCTCTTCCTGTAGGACAGGACCAGACACATCCATCAATAACACGACCAGACACATTCATCAAAAACATGACCAGATCCAACCATCAATTACACGACTAGACCCAACCATCAATAACACAACCAGACACATCCATCAATAACAGAACCAGATACAACCATCAATAACGCGACCAGACGCAACCATCAATAACATGACCAGACACAACAATCAATAACACGACCAGACGCAACCATCAATAACACGACCAGACCCAACCATCAACAACACGACCAGAAAAAAACATAAATAACACAAAGAGACCCAACCATCAATAACATGACCTGACCAAACCATCAATAACATGACCAGACACAACCATCAATAACACAACCAGACACACCCACCAATAACACAACTAGACACATCTATCAATAACACCACCAGACACATCCATCAATAACATGACCAGGAACAACCATCAATAACATGACCAAACACAACCATCAATAACACGTGCAGACCCAATCATCAATAACACAACCAGACACAACAATCAATAACACGACCAGATCCAACCATCAATAACATGACCAGACCCAACCATCAATAACATGACCAGATCCAACCATCAATAACACGTCCAGATCCAACCATCAATAACATGACCGGACACAACCATCAATAAAATGACCAGACACAACCATCGATAACATGACCAGATCCAACCTTCAATAACACAACCAGACCCAACCATCAATAACACGTCCAGACACATCCATCAATAACATGACCAGGCACAACCATCAATAACACGACCAGGCACAACCATCAATAACACAACCAGACACATCCATCAATAACATGACCAGGCACAACCATCAATAACACAACCAGACACAACCATCAATAACACAACCAGGCACATCCATCAATAACATGACCAGATACAACCATCAATAACACAACCAGACACAACCATCAATAACACAACCAGGCACAACCGTCAATAGCACCACTAGGAACAACCATCAATAACATGACCAGACAGAACCATTAATAACACAACCAGAAACAACCATCAATAACACAACCAGACACAACAATCAATAACACGACCAGATCCAACCATCAATAACATGACCAGACCCAACCATCAATAACATGACCAGATCCAACCATCAATAACACGACCAGGAACAACCATCACTAACATAACCAGACACATCCATCAATAACATGGCCAGACACATCCATCAATAACAGGACCGGACACAACCGTCAATAATACGATAATAAGCTGAATTGGTCATGTCTTATTGCATTCATTTCCCAATGAATGTACAAAATTAAGCCACGCCCACCGAGGCGCACTACAAAATATCGGGGAATCCCAATAATACAGTCATGGGAATTCCCTTTCTGCTCACGCGTATCGTCATGCACAGGAGTTTTAGCGAAATTCATGCATATTCATTGTCCAAACAACCCTTTGAGACCGAAGACCGAGAAGGAATGAAACAGCAAACGTGCAGGCTCGCTCGCCTGTTTTTCCCAGACCAGACACATGGATAACAGCCAACAATAGCAGGACAAGACACGTGGATAAAAGCCATCTTCAACAGGACCAGTCACATGGATAACAGCCACTAATAGCAGGACTAGACACATTGATAACAGCCACTAATAGCAGGACCAGAGACATGGATAACAGCCACCAATAGCAGGGCCAGACACATGGATAACAGCCACCAATAGCAGGGCCAGACACGTGCATGACAGCCAAAATAGCAGGACCAGACACATTGATAACAGCCATAAATAACAGGACCAGAGACATGGATAACAGCCACCAATAGCAGGACCAGACGCATGGATAACAGCCATCTATAACAGGACTAGACACATGGATAACAGCCACCAATAGCAGGACAAGAGACATGGATAACAGCCACTAATAGCAGGACCAGACACATGGATAACAGCCACCAATAGCAGGACCAGACACGTTGATAACAGCCACCATTAACAGGGCCAGAGACATGGATAACAGCCATCTATAACAGGACCAGACACGTGGATAACAGCCACTAATAGCAGGACCAGAGACATGGATAACAGCCACCAATAGCAGGACCAGACACGTTGATAACAGCCACCATTAACAGGGCCAGAGACATGGATAACAGCCATCTATAACAGGACCAGACACGTGGATAACAGCCACTAATAGCAGGACCAGAGACATGGATAACAGCCACCAATAGCAGGACCAGACACATTGATAACAGCCACCAATAGCAGGACCAGACACATGGATAACAGCCACTAATAACAGGGCCAGAGACATGGATAACAGCCATCTATAACAGGACCAGACACGTGGATAACAGCCACTAATAGCAGGACCAGAGACATTGATAACAGCCACCAATAGCAGGACCAGACGCATGGATAACAGACATCTATAACAGGACCAGACGCATGGATAACAGCCATCTATAACAGGACCAGACACGTGGATAACAGCCACCAATAGCAGGACCAGACACATGGATAACAGCCACCAATAGCGGTGACGGAATCAGCGGAAGCAACAGATACGAATGATGATGATTAGGGGTGTGGCCAACGTCCATTATGCACAGATATCAGCCTAAAACTGTCAGTGTGGAACTGTGAAGGTTTCAAGAGATTACTACAAAAGAGTCTTTCTTTAGATTTTATCAATAAACATCATATAGCATGTTTCGTGGAATCCTGGTTGAATAAAGAAGATAAAGTAGACATTAATGGATATAATACATACAGCAAAACCAGAACGAAAGCAAGTGGTGCTATCAGAAACTCAGGCGGGATACTCACATTCGTGAATCAAGACATTTCATCTAACGTCTGTGAATTACATGGCTGTACTAAAACAGATAATGTCCAGTGGATAAAACTTCAGTTAAACATTACTGTGGTGATATGCACTGTGTATTACTCTCCAGAAGGATCAACCAGCTCACACTCAAAGGAACAATTGTTTGATATTCTAGAAGAGGATATTGATACGTTTCGAAGTTCTTTTCCTAATTGTGAATTCATTCTACATGGTGACTTTAACGCCAGAACTGGGAATTTAGCAGACCATTTAGAAAATGATGATACCACCTATTTGCCAATTGACGAAAATATAAACTATATAATGGATGAACCCGCCCCAAGAATATCTCAAGACAACAATGTAAACAAAAGGGGAAAGTCATTGTTAGACTTTTGCAAGAAAAATGAACTCCGTATCTGCAATGGTCGTTTGTTTCAAAATAAAGACATTGGGAAAATAACTTGTGTTGTGAATGAGGGCCAAAGCGTTGTAGATTATGTTTTGTGCTCAAATAACATATTTCACCAGTTTACCAGTTTCGATATTTGTAACGAAGTTGAATCCACACACTTTCCTATCACATACTCTGTCCTGTTCAAGGGATATAGATCACCTAAGTTGACCAACGATACATTATTTAAAAAGTCAAGATATGTCTGGAACGAGAACAAAATGGTAAAATACACTGAAAATTGGAATTTAATATCGGAACATTCTATCCAAGAAATAACAACAATAGCAGCATGTGGGCGTGTCGAGGAAGTGGCTGAAACATTCCACGACTTGCTACTGTCATGTTCAAAGGACTTCAAGAAATCGTCAGTATCCACAGTCAACAAGGGACATAACTGGTGGGATGCGGAATGCTACCAAGCCAGGTGTGACGCACGCCGTAAACTTCGTGCATTTCATGCAACTAACTGTACACGCGACCGCCTCACCTATATCGAAGCATGGAAATCATACAAACATCTATGTCACCTGAAATGTACACGTGCTCTCAATATGAAAACGGAAAAACTTCAGGAGAGCCTTCTTAATAGGGACAACAAACTATTCTGGTCATTTCTAAAGGGAAAACGACAATTCACTAACCCAGTTATTACACCTGCTGAGTGGATAAGACATTTTGAAAGCCACTTTAATAGTATAAGCACTTCACCCGATGAACAATCCTTTATTAAACGCATAATGGACTTATTGACTCAATCACCGATGATTTGATAGATACAACTGTAAATACGAATGATTTAGATAGAGATATTAGTTATGATGAAATTACTGCTGCTATTTCAGGTATGAAAAAGGGCAAAGCTCTTGGATATAGTGGTATACCAATTGACTTTTTCAAAAATGCTCCATTTGCTTGCGTTAACCTATTACTGACTTTATACAATGCAGTATTGAGAACTGGTATCTATCCAAAACAGTGGTCACTTGGTGAAATACTTCCAATTCATGAAAAAGGAAATGTTAACAATCCTAAAAATTATCGCCCCATAACTTTATTGGAAGTTTCTGGTAAAATATTTGCTAAAATTATATGTGAAAGACTGACCAAATTTGTTGAAACTAATGATATTCTTATCCCTGAACAAGCTGGTTTTAGACATGGATTTCAAACACTGGACAACATGTTTGTTTTAGATACATTGAGCGCTAAATACTTTGCTTTGTATAAAGGTCGATTATATTGTTGTTTTATTGACCTTAAAGCTGCATTTGATTCAATTAATAGAAAAAGTATGTTATATAAGATTTGGTTGTACAACATAAAAGGAAGTGTTTTTCGCCTTATTAGAAATATGTATTCCAATGTTCAGTCATGTATTTCACTGCAGGGTGGTTTTACTGATTTTTTCAACTGCTTAAACGGTGTGAAACAGGGATGCCAACTATCTCCACTACTTTTTTCATTGTATATTAATGATATTATAGATTTTTTTGAATGTAGATGAGGATAGATGTATAGAATTGGGTATTTGTAATATTTTTATGTTACTGTTTGCAGATGACATGGCACTCTTCGATAGTACAGTAAAGGGTCTACAAAAAAGACTTGACAAATTATCTGTTTATTGTAAAAAATGGAGCCTCTGTGTTAATGTTGAGAAAACAAAAGTAGTTGTTTTTAGAAAAGGTGGTAGACTTAGGAATTATGAAAAGTTTTATCTTGATAATAGACCATTAGAAATAGTTCCTTCCTATAAATATTTAGGTGTTCAGTTCTCTAGCAGTGGTTCCTGGAATAAAACACAGAAAACTCTGTCTTTTCAAATGTCCAAGGTTTTGAATACAATGCGCTCCCAATGTAATAATTTTAGAAATTTATCATTGCCAGTATTGCTGTACACTTTTTATGTTAAATTGTTACCAGTGTTGACTTATGGATCTGAAATTTGGGGTTTTCATCCATCGCCAGACGCAACCCGTGTTTACGATACTTACTTTAAGCAATTACTCTGTCTTGGTAGAAACACACCAAATGTTGTTGCTAGAGGTGAAGTTGGATATTGTTCATTAAAAGCTAAGATGTACATCAAAATAATTAAGTATTGGCTGAGATTAATTTATCAACAAGATAATGTGATTCTACAGCAGGCTTATTCTTTTCAATATAGGTTAGCTGAATTAGACAAGAGTTGTTGGGCATATAATGTTAAAATGCTTTTATTTAAGTACGGTTTTGGATTTGTTTGGAAAAAACAAAATGTTAATTGTATCACTTCCTTTTTGTCAGAGTTTGAAGAGCGTTGTAAAGAGATTGATTACCAAATGTGGTTTGAGGATTTGTCAAAATATTCTAAATTGAAAATGTACCAGTCTGTTAAGACTGTCTTTAAATTTGAAGAATACCTATCACTTGTCACTGTACATCCTTATAGAAATGCTCTGATTAAATTTAGATGTTCAAACCATAAACTTATGATTGAATACGGACGTACACTTGGTATAAGTGCGAATGAACGATTCTGTCCATTGTGTATCGTACCTTGTGTCGAAACTCAATACCATTTTTGTATGATATGCCCATTCTATAATGATATAAGAAGTCTATTACCGAAATACTATGTACAAAACCCAACTCTTTTTAAATTCCAACAACTACTGTCATCACAAAATGCCTACACTGTAAATGTCTTAGCGAAATATATTTTCCTGTCAATGAAAAAAAGATGTAAACAACTCAATATTAATTAATTGTCACTTTGATTGACCAATGTATAATATTGTATGGCGCTCAATTGAATTGAAAAAATCAATGAAATATGTATTGTATAATGGGCCGGTGGCCCCTTTACTGCAATAAACTCTCTCTCAATAAAAGTAGCAGGACCAGACGCATGGATAACAGCCACCAAGAGCAGGACCAGACGCATGGATAACAGCCATCTATAGGAGAAAGAGACACGGATAACAGCCCCAAATAACTGGGCAGAGACATCCTATGTTGGCATTTGGAAGGACTGAATTGACAGAAATGCACCCGAGAACCAGTATCTCCAAATTCGAACCGGAATCGAGTTTGGTAAATACATTCTTCCTATTCTATCTTATCCCTGTTGTCTTTACCTCTAAATATTTGAAAATTTGTTTTAGAGAGAGTTCGTGACAGCTTGTGCCCGATACCTTTCACGCTTTTGTGAATGAAATATGTTTGCACAAAGTCTCGACTACCCGATGTCAGCGTATTAACATATGTAGCTATATGTACAGAACAATGAGTGTTTCAGTCACTGGTTGTCGGTGTCAACACTTGGAGTGTGTTCGTGAATCTAGCGAAAACACACGACTCTTATCCCTGGTCGCCTTCTTGAGTCCCTGGCCTGAGTCTTACTCGAGTACTTAGTAGTCAGCGTAACTGCACATATATATAGACTGTGATAACCAGGAAGAACATCGAGTCGACTCACACCACCTGACGTCATTTCCTGTATAACAGTATCTCTTAACAAGCACTTTCAGATGAGAATAACAGCAAATGACAATATCACATATACGCCTTTCTGTCTGAAGTCAACAGGAAATACTCATTCTCCTTGGTGTTTGATAATATAGACTAATATTCATAACTGCTCAAGTACAACTGTGTTACTTAGAGTGTGGGTATATATAGATTAATATTCATAACTGCTCAAGTACAACTGTGTTACTAAGAGTGTGGGCAAATATAGATTGATATTCATAACTGCTCGGTACAACTGTATTACTAAGACTGTGGGCAAACATAGATTAATATTCATAACTGCTCATGTACAACTGTTTTACTAAGAGTGTGGGCAAATATAGATTAATATTCATAACTGCTCAAGCACAACTGTGTTACTAAGAGTGTGGGCAAATATAGATTAATATTCATAACTGCTCAAGTACAACTGTATCACTAAGAGCGTGGGCAAATATAGATTAATATTCATAACTGCTCAAGTACAACTGTGTTACTAAGAGCGTGGGCAAATATAGATTAATATTCATAACTGCTCAAGTACAACTGTATTACTTAGAGTGTGGGCAAATATAGATTAATATTCATAACTGCTCAAGTACAACTGTATAACTAAGAGTGTGGGCAAATATAGATTAATATTCATAACTGTTCGGTACAACTGTGTTACTAAGAGTGTGGGCAAAAATTGATTCATATTCATAACTGCTCAAGTACATTAGTATGTATTGAGGTTAGAAATGGCCTTATACAATAACATTATTATGAGAGTCGAGCAATATGAGAGGAACACATCGACCACTAGTGTGTGACAAAGCTCCATAAAACACTCTTTTTGAGACTAGTATTGTACATATATTATGTAATATTTCTTCCGGTTTGCTTTATTGATGTAACGTAAATGCAATCTGGACAACTGCACAAGTTGTAATCTATGTTATTCGTCAGCAGCCATTGTCCAGCACAGCGAAAGTGAACACAATGCCATCTCTAGTCTTCAGAAGTGAAGAGAAGTGTCGGTATTTCATATTTCCAAATTTCCTCATAGAAACGCATTGACCCTTCTCTTGTCCACTACCACATATACACTTACATCGATTGCCTCCCCTCCCAAGACGTCCCCTTGGCGGTGAGTGAGTGAGTGAGGTTTTACGCCGCTTTTAGCAATATTCCAGCAATATCACGGCGGGGGACACCAGTAATTGGCTTCACACATTATACCCATGACCCCCCCCACCCCCCCACCCCCCCACCCCTTCCCTCCAACACAAACACACACCCTTCTGGATCTCCGACACTGACTGCTCACGTCACCTGCTTGTAAATACAGCCTGAAGAGGAACATGCCAAAACGTTTCTGGGCTTGGCCGGTAGAGTTGGATTTGCCCTCGAATCTGTTTCTGTTCAACACTATGACTAAAGAAGGTTGGACTGCTCTTGTTCTTGTCCACAGTCTGAGGTAATCCCACCCCATCGCCGTCAACTTCCAAGTTGACCGGCCTACAATCTGTACACAGATCACGATTTAATCGCTATAAATGATTGCACATTCAATCATACCATGATGCACATTCAATCATATCATGATGCACATTCAATCATACCATGATGAACTGTGTCTCTTGACAACAAAAGCCAGGGGCTTTGCTGATTCACGCCGTGATGATGTTGATTGTTGTATTAAAACATCATCCCCACTCTCACTTTCTCACCCGAATACCGACTCACTCATCCACACAATCGCTCACAAGCCCACTCACTCACCCACCAACTCATACACAGTCTCTCATCACACAATACATCAATCAATCAATCAATCAAAGATTCCTACCTTGGAACAATTTCTGGCGGCTTGTCGTCAGTCATGATGGCGGGTCGGCTGACTGTGTGAGGAGTTTGTGGACAAGACCTTACATCACTGAAAAAAGGGAGCATGTAACAAGCACTCGTTTCCTTTTCGTTTTCCTGCATAGGCACTATTAATAGAACTAAAAACATTTATTAAGAGCTATGGGAATAGTGAAACTACAACAACGTGTGTTATAACTGTTATATCTGCACGTGAGACTGACTGATAAGGACCCCTGTTATGCACGCGGTCATGTACCACAGAGGTCAGTGAAATGATATACATCTATTCTGTTCCCATCGGCGACTACTCTGGAGTAGAAAAGCGCGATAAAATTTAAATATTGGCATGTGATATCAGCATGGAAGTATTATCATATATTCCGATGGAATGTATGACGTAAACATTAATTTCACACCACTTTTAGCAATATCCCAGCAACCCATCGGCGGGGGACACAGGAACAGGCTTCACACATTGTACCCATGTGGAGAATAGAACCCAGGCCTTCGAAGGATTTAACCACTAGAGTTATGCATCCGTACCCGTTGAGAGAATTCCGTTCGTGAGTTCGTTCGTGAGCAATTCGACATACGACGGCGGCCTTTAAACAAACCAGATCGACGATCAATGGACAAGAAAATCCAGTGACACGATGACCCCTTTACAGATTTTAAAACTGAAACGATGTCATGTTTTTTAATATATGACTTCTGTGTACAAGTGCAGAGATCTGCTGCTTATAAGTAAGGAGTACATTTAAGAAATATGTTCGTTTTGTAATTCAGTGGGGTGTTACTACACCCTTTTCGCAAATTCAAAACATATGTATTCCCTATTTTCACTTGTACCATACGTTCCCGAGGCTTGTCAAGTGAACTATTGACTTGCCTTTGCATGTGTTTGTTGCGGCTGCCACAGGTGGGAAAGGATACGCTCACCTTTTCGCGAACACCTGGTATCATCACTATTTGATAGAGATTCAAAACCACATGCTCATGATATAGTAAGAATCGTACACTCGACTCTGTTTTTGGCAGTGATTTCTTATAAATATGGAAAGGGTTTTTTCGCGTTTATCTATGCATATGAATCGGATTGTCTGCACGGATTGGGTTTAGTTAAATCAAGGCGATTTGGCCATGAAGTCTATCTTAAGCTTCAGGTATATCTATGATATGATATCGTTCAATAACGGTCAAATAGCCAATTCACTTCCTCTGATTTTCCCACCTGAACTAAAAATAAAGCAGTCCGGTGAGACCCCTCGTCTAATTAATATAATAATACATTTTCTTTGTTCAGTGATGACTCCTTCATCTTTCAGCAGATGTGACTTATGATTATATAATAGTTGTGTCAATTAAATAGTAAGATATTGTAAAGTGCTGTGGTAACAAGAGTATCAGCATTCCGACAGCGTCGTGTGCAATTCATATATCATTGACCCATGTCGGTGCACAGGTGTTTCAGGAAGTAGAAGGGAGCGAGCCTCCTGTAGCCAGTGTTGACATAACCTGTTATGTGCATACGTGGGTCTCCCAGCAGAGATAACGGTACCCGCTGATACATCTAGACTTTCACCCCAAATACATATACATGTGTACTTTGTAATGTGATGTGTGGAGAAGTCATGGATATCGTTTTTGTGAAACTTTGTTTGAGAAACACTACCCCTCATATGCGAGTCCTCTAGGAATTCATCATCGAACTACTCCTGACAACTACCTGAATATCAGTGACGTTGATCATATCGATCGTCTATGTAAAGTTCAAGGTGACACGGAATGTAGCGAATATTCATGACCATGTTACGTCGTTCAAAGACTATAATATCTATCGACATTGAATATTCACATATTCACACCATCGGACCTTTCGGAAACATTGCTACAAACAAAATAAATAAGATCATTCTGGAGTGAAATATATTATGGCATCATGGTTTACCTTTAAGTAGAATGCAGTAGAAAAATAGAAAAGGGAAGAATGTATATCAAACACGAATAAAAGATAATATATTCGAGAGTTTTACACGAAAGTGGTGTCAGAATGTGTAAAGAAGTTTATGTTTGCACAGCAATGTCATGCTACAATGTATTATGTAATGATGACGCCATGGAACAATTAAACAATGTTATTTTCGTTTGCAATTTCCTCCGTGATAATCAGTAATCTATTCCTTACATACGATAAACAAGTATATAGATAATTGATTCTTTTTAGCATCGGATCGACTGAAGCACAAGAAACTCAAGGACTAACAGTAAAAAAAGTAGTCCGTCATAATCTGACCTCACCATGGAGTAGCCAGTCACGAACAAGGATGGATAATTGTTATAAGAGACGATATTAAATTAAACAGGATGGCCAGGCTTCTTCAAGATTGTTATCGTTCCCCGGCGGCGGAGAGAGTTGCTAGGACTTTCTGTCATTGGTTTTCACCATGTCCTGGTGGTGTGGATGGAATACCGACTGCGAGGATAACCAACCGATATTCACAGTCTGTTTCATACGTAGTCAACTTGACATTCAATATGAACGTTACATGATTACGTCTAAGGCCTACTGCTAATTTAGGGGTATGTGACGAACCATGTGCTTACTGCTGAACGTGTGGTAGTAAACAAAATGGAGCTGCCTACATGAGTCATGACAAGGGAGAGTACGCCTCCGTGGTCAAGTGGTAGAGCGTCCGCCCGGAGAGCGGAAGGTCCGGGGTTCGATCCCCGGCCGTGTCATACCAAAAGACGTTAAAAGATGGTACTTGTTGTTACCCTGTCTGGCGCTCGTCATTAAGGGGTTAAATCAAGGACCGGTCGGCTCGGAGTCAGTATACTGTGTCTGAGTGGGGTATTCATGTTAAACTGCGGCATGGTATCTCAGTTGGCTAGCACTAGAAATCGGCATCAGTCCGTTCTAGTACAAGCAGCCACACACACACACACACACACACACACACACACACACACACACACACACACACACGTGCATGCACGTCGCTATATAAGTGCAATAATCTTGGACGCGACGTTAAACCCAATTTCACCTCACCTCACCTGACAAGGAAGAAATATTTTTCAGTGAAGAAAAGTAGCTTACAGACATACTCCAGAGGAAGATGTCTGTATGTATTTCAAATGTAATGCATTGTACGTTTAACAAAGGATACGCCCTACTTTGCTATACGAAATATGAATCAGGAAGGAAAATTTTAAGCAATTTGATTTTTTAAGGGAAAATAATAGGTTATGTTAATGTGAGATTAAACTACCATGGTTTAAAAAACGTAAAAGCTGTTAGAAGAGCGCACAAGGCAACGCTTGAACTAATTCACAGATTTCATTTGAACGTGCGTTACTGACCAGGAAGAACTGGTAGGTTAGGGTGGGAGATCATACAAGACGCATGACAGAATTGGGAGAGAGTAAGTCTTTGGACGGTAGCACAACATACCGTCAGCCAATGTACTCTTGGGAGAAAGATAATATTCGTCGAACTATTCTCAGCGTTGTTTTTGAGGGGTCACGCAGATAATAAAAGATAACACGTTGCCTTGTCAAGTTACAAGAGTGCAGTTCAGTGGCGTGCGTTATGTGCGTTTATGGAATGATACTGACAAAAGGTCAATCAAGAGGAACAACCCGCCTTTTTCAATGAACGAAGGGGCGAAAGGACAGGAACAATGTCAAAAACTTTGCATTTAGAGCAACAATTAATACCGAGAAACTTGTTTGTAGATCAGTCTTTAATGTCGAGAACTGTGTATGCAGATCAGCCATTAATATCGAGTACTGTTTATGTAGGTCAAGAATTAATGTCTTGAATTTTGTATGTAGATCAACCATTAATGTCGAGAACTATGAATATAGATCAACCATTCATGTCGAGAACTTTGTAAATAGATAAATCATTTATGTCAAGAACTTTGTATGCATATCAATTATTAATGTCGACAACTTTGAATATATATCAACCATTAATGTCGAGAACTGTGTATATAGATCAACCATTCATGTCGAGAACTTTGTATATAGATCAACCATTCATGTCGAGGACTTTGTATATAGATCAACCATTAATGTCGAGAACTGTGAATATAGATCAACCATTCATGTCGAGAACTGTGTATATAGATCAACCATTCATGTCGAGAACTTTGTATATAGATCAACCATTCATGTCGAGAACTGTGTATATAGATCAACCATTCATGTCGAGAACTTTGTATATAGATCAATCATTAATGTCTCGAGAACTTTGTATATAGATAAATCATTTATGTTGAGAACTTGGTATGTAGATCAATCATTAATGTCGACAACTTTGTATGTATATCAATCATTAACGTCGAGAACTTTGTATATATATCAACCATTAATGTCGAGAACTGTGAATATAGATCAACCATTCATGTCGAGAACTTTGTATATAGATCAATCATTAATGCCGAGAACTTTGTATATAGATAAATCATTTATGTCGAGAACTTTGTATATAGATCAATCATTAATGTCGATAACTTTGTATAGTGATAAATCATTTATGTCAAGAACTTTGTATGCATATCAGTCATTAATGTCTACAACTTTGAATATATATCAACCATTTATGTCGAGAACTGTGTATATAGATCAACCATTAGTGTCGAGAACTTTGTATATAGATCAACCTTTCATGTCGAGAACTTTGTATAGATACGTCATTAATGTGGAGAACTATGTATATAGATCAACCATAATGTCGAGAACTGTGAATATAGATCAACCATTCATGTCGAGAACTTTGTATATAGATCAACCATTCATGTCGAGGACTTTGTATATAGATCAACCATTAATGTCGAGAACTCTGAATATAGATCAACCATTCATGTCGAGAACTGTGTATATAGATCAACCATTCATGTCGAGAACTTTGTATATAGATCAACCATTCATGTCGAGAACTGTGTATATAGATCAACCATTCATGTCGAGAACTTTGTATATAGATCAACCATTCATGTCGAGAACTTTGTATAGATACGTCATTAATGTCGAGAACTTTGTATATATATCAACCATTAATGTCGTGAACTGTGAATATAGATCAACCATTCATGTCGAGAACTTTGTATATAGATCAATCATTAATGTCGAGAACGTTGTATGTATATCTATCATTAACGTCGAGAACTTTGAATATATATCAACCATTAATGGCGAGAACTGTGAATATAGATCAACCATTCATGTCGAGAACTTTGTATATAGATCAGCCATTCATGTCGAGAACTTTGTATATAGATCATTCATTAATGTCGAGAACTTTGTATGTATATCAATTATTAACGTTGAGAACTTTGAATATATATCAACCATTAATGTCGAGAACTGTGAATATAGATCAACCATTCATGTCGAGAACTTTGTATATAGATCAATCATTAATGTCTCGAGAACTTTGTATATAGATAAATCATTTATGTTGAGAACTTGGTATGTAGATCAATCATTAATGTCGACAACTTTGTATGTATATCAATCATTAACGTCGAGAACTTTGTATATATATCAACCATTAATGTCGAGAACTGTGAATATAGATCAACCATTCATGTCGAGAACTTTGTATATAGATCAATCATTAATGCCGAGAACTTTGTATATAGATAAATCATTTATGTCGAGAACTTTGTATATAGATCAATCATTAATGTCGATAACTTTGTATAGTGATAAATCATTTATGTCAAGAACTTTGTATGCATATCAGTCATTAATGTCTACAACTTTGAATATATATCAACCATTTATGTCGAGAACTGTGTATATAGATCAACCATTAGTGTCGAGAACTTTGTATATAGATCAACCTTTCATGTCAAGAACTTTGTATATAGATCAATCATTAATGTCGAGAACTTTGTATAGATACGTCATTAATGTCGAGAACTTTGTATGTATATCAATCATTAATGTCGAGAACTTTGTATGTAGACCAATCATAATTGTCGAGAACTTTGTATATAGATCAATCATTCATGTCGAGAACTTTGTATATAGATCAATCATTAATGTCGAGAACTTTGTATATAGATCAATCATTAATGTCGAGAACTTTGTATGTATATCAATCATTAATGTCGAGAACTTTGTATATAGATCAATCATTAATGTCGAGAACTTTGTATATAGATCAATCATTAATGTGGAGAACTTTGTATATAGATCAATCATTAATGTCTAGAACTTGGAATGTAGATCGCCCATGAATATCAAGAAGATTGTGTATAGACCAGTTATTAATTTTCAAGAACCGAACACACACACACACACACACACACACACACACACACACACACACACAGAGGAAACGTTTGGTTAAAGGGATGCAAACTTGTATAGGAGCAGACAATACAGGACACTGGATTAAAAAATGTTTATCAGACATGTGTGACATAGTTGCATTATGACATACACAGATTTAAAAAAAATCCCATTGAATATATGAATATTTATTCGTACTTATTTCAATGTTATTTACCAAGACCAGTGTGTCTTTTAAGTTGTTTGTTGCCAGAAGGGATTGACGTGTCTACATGTTGACATGTTATGTAAATTTATAAAATATATAACACTATAGTTGCCATCAGTGAAACAGACAGTGTGTCTTACTGTTTCAATACAATTTTGTAAAGGTATTAAGTTTTTTATTTATTAACTGTTTCCTGTAAACGGAATTCGGGCCCAGCTCAAATGGGATGTTAGTCATTCAGTGATTCAGATTTACTCCATAGTATAAATTTGAAAAATAAAATCCTTAAACTTCTCGAACCAAACCTCGATCAGTAATCGAGATTGACGTTCAGCAAAGATGTGGCCACATCAGGCATGGATAGAAATATGATCCGCTTCATAAATATAACAACACAAGTGTTGTTCGCAGGATGAAAACATACAAAATATCATTTTATCCAATGTTTTTAATGAGAGAACAACGACCACGAGTTGTTTATTTCTTATATGTGATATCAACATAATGAACAGCCTCTTTGAGGACGTTAATAAAATGTACAAGCTTTAAAAATAAATTTGAATAATGATGACTCCCTAAATGCACTCCGACCCCGACAATGTCAGACAATTACAATTACATTAACAGATTCGTTGCGATTTGTTTATCTGCCTTATAAACCGACCCATGACAACAGAAGCATTAGTCTTAGCAGAGAATTATTAATCGTCTGTTTTGTTTACATACCGCAGTCGCATGGCAACAGAACAAACACCTATATGTTTTTGCATATTTTGTGAGAGTGGCGGGCGCTACCTGTAGGACAGGACCTGCTCACCCTTTTCGCAAACACCTGGTATCATCGCTGATTTTTCGTAATCCATTCAAATAACTTTCACCGTCATTTTGCCTTTTACGCCAATTTGATTGTTTCGGCGTATTATCGAGGCTGGTTAATCTTTAGCGTTGGCTTTTTACATTAGATAGCTTCACCAGCATTGTTTCAATTCTGTTTAAAGACAGATTGGTGGACTCGAAAGAGCCAGACATAAAGGAGTAGGAAATGAGAATTCAAACCTTCCATTTCCTGGCACGAGGGTGTATTTGTGAAATACTTCCTGAATTCGATCAGAGCTTTTTGGTTGTCAAATTTCGGCCCGGTAATCAGAACAATCAGTCCAATTATATGGATAGGTGTGACATTGGTTTACCCGTGTCTCATCCTGATAGATAAAATCTGACCCCTCATCTCCCTATTTCTGCATTACTATGTCCCCGTGTCTTTTCCCCGGTAAACAATTGCTTTGCTTTTGTATGTAACGGGTGCCACCGATGGAGCGGGATACGTTCACGTTTTCGCGAACACCTTGTATCATTACTATTTGATAGTGATTCATAAACCCAGGCACATGATGAAGTCGGAATCGTACAATCGACTCTGCTTTTAGCTGTGATGTCTTATGGATACATGGAAAGGGGTTTGTCGTTTTTATCTTTTTGACGTGAGTACGAGTTAAGGTCACAATGATGTCCTTCGCATGGTAAAAGATCTTGCTGGCATTTTCCACATTCTAGTATATACATATCACGCTTCTCATCAATGAGAACCTTCAGCGTATGTAAGGTATAGGCAGAACACCGAGTGCGTACATGGCATAAACCGGTCGACGTACAACATATGCGTATAATTCATCGACGTCAGTGACGTGTTATCTGGCTTTACAAGGTCATCAGTACCTGGACTTTTCAGTATCCACCGCCTTACTGTATATGTTACAGTCAGTGTGTTAACTCAGTCAATGTGTAAAATGTGATTCTCTTAGGCAATTTATAAGAAAGGGCTTACAGCATCCCAGTAGACTGACTATGCCAGGATCAGAAGCAGAAAAAAAGAATAAAATATCTACTGATTTTTGTTTTCTTATAATTCTATCTCTGGGTGATGAAGGTAAACATCATAATGTTTGGAATTCGTTGTTGTAATATACAATACACAATTGTTCGGTCAAATTGTAAAATAACTAAATTGTAAATTGGCCAAGTGGAACTTTCCGCTAGCTCACACACTGACTGTAACATACATACAGGTATTTCGAGGGCCCTGCAAACTCCATCAATGACTCTATAGCTGTTGTGGCGTGGTCTGCCTCGATCATATGTCTTTGAAATGTATATAATTATACAGATTCACCTGAACCTAGGGAACGTGACGTGATCTGCCCATTTTGCTGTAGCCATACACGAAGAACGACGGATGTAGCGATTTCAATAGGTTTCGTGCATGCATGAAATGCACGTGATGCAAAGCGAGTGGGAAAATACCGCGAATTTTGTTTTCATACACTCTACTTAAATATGGACAATATGGGGGCATTCTTATCTGTACTTAAATTTGCTTTTATTATACTTCAATATTTAAATGATCTTCTCATGTTACATAACCCTCTCGTTTTTACGTTGGCTGTGTCAATAGTAAATCTTAATGAATAAAGAATAAAGCTGACGTCACAAGCGGCGCTGGGGTAGTCTAGTGGTTAAAGCGTTCGCTCGTCACGCTGAAGGCCCGGGTTCGATTCCCCACATGGTTACAATGTGTGAAGCCCATTTCTGGTGTCCCCAGCCGTTTATGTTGCTGGAATATCGCTAAACGCGGCGTAAAATCCAACTCCAACTCACTCACTCACTGACGTCACAAATATACGCGCATACGGTGATAGATGGTTCGGGGGCGTTTGCTTAACATCTAAACGGTAATTGAGTGTTTGTTTCAAATTCATACCACGGAGTGAATCAGGAACACTGAATAACTAAAATCTAATTTGAGCTGGGTATTGGATCCGTTTTCAGGAAACTGTAAATACATGAAAACTTGATACGTAATGAAATGAGCGAGTGAGTATGGTTTTACGCCGCTTTAAGCAATATTCCAGCAATATCACGGCGGGGGACACCGGAAATGGGGAATCGAATTCGGGTGATGAAATGAATGTATCAAAACAATAAACATGCTGACTACTTTACTGACGACAACAAAAAGTTCAACTGAGACTGTTTGAAGGGGCATTTAGTATTCACGCAGATAGCTTTGGTCAAGTCAGCCAATATAATGATTTATATATATGATTTATGTAGCATAGAATTATCCCTCTTGTCGTGACTGGTATTGCAAAAGCCACGGAATGGAGATTCGCGCACTTAGTAGAATAGTCATTCATTGAGCTTGGCCTATTGATAATTATGACCTTTGCTCTTCCCGTGTTGATTCCGGGGCAGGATGTGTTCACAGTAACTAGTAGAGCCGATTGGATATGATGGTTAAAATATTGAAGGCGGGGATCGTTGTTCATGATATCAAGCATTTGTTCGCCACCGGTTCAGATTCGATGTTTTAAGGTCGACGTGTAATACGAATGTTTAAACTCACTACCACCCAGCTTACCTTAATACGTAAAAAAGCGACAAAACCCTTTCCATATTCAATAGAAATCGCTGCTACAAGCAGAGTCGATTTCCGATTCCGACTATATCATGAACATGTGTTTATGAATCGCTATCAAATAGGGATGATACCAGTGGTAACAATGTGTTAATTTAACTGTTTGCATTTCATTAATGAGTACAAATATAAATGGGGAAAACACGAGAATTAATTATGTGAAGCGTAAGATACACTTACTCTTTGATTTATTTATTATTAGTTTTTGTTGTTGTTTTTTTAAGGGGATACGGGTGGCCCAGTCGTCTAAGGCGCCGCGACTCGCTGCGCAGAGTTGCGTCCCCTGGGCACGCCAGAAACCAATGATTTTGGGTTCGAAACCCTATTCGCCCCGATTATGCACCATACCCGTGCTCGTGGGTTTCACCGAAGTGGTAAACGTCTAAGACCTGCATCACCTCGGGCTTTCCTCCCACATTAAGCTGACACGCCATGATATAACTAGCATAATGTTAAAAGCGGCGTTAAACCCAACTCACTCACTCACTCACTCGTTAGTTTTTTTATAGAGGTTTTCACTTTCCGAACACACGCGGACAAAGAACAACCTGTTTCAAAGGTTTCAGCAACAAACAATAATGGCTGACATATGTGTCAATTATTTACGTAGATGGGACAAAATAACTATACCCACCAAAACAAAGAATATGCACATGTCACATCACACTTAGTTGGCCAACAAAAACTCGCACACCAATAATCCAGACTTTCTAGAAACGCTTGGTTGCTCTTTCACAAAACGCCCTTCTGTTAGTGGCAGACACAACAGGACTTGTCAGCACGCTTTATTGCTGTTACCCTGTAAGCTTTCTTATGACAGGACACCTGCCGTAGGGCAGCCCCACTGTTGAATAATGATCAGCATGCATGACAACCTTCAAATGTAAACTGCCCTTCTTAAACGCCCGTGCCTGTAGCCCCAAGGAGGTTTATGTCAGTAAACTGTGGCGATACACAGCAATTGTTATTGCGTAACCCCTATGATCGACATGCTGACTACATACACCGCCTGACAGTTATATGCATACTCTGCTGTCGACAACATGTTATGGCTGCACACTGCTACTACAATGAATTAAAAACACAAAAATGAAGTTAAAGACACATCTTGCTTCTAGTATAATTTGTTACTATGTAAGGTTGAAAGTTACCTGTACAGGTAGAGACACCGACATGCTTACCTCCATACTATCTGCGTGTGCTCTGTCCGACATATGCAGTGACGACCACCTCAACCAGGAAGTGATATCTGTTGCGCAGGGTGGTGTGTTTATCTCAACGTATTGCATGTATTTATAGTTGTGTTTCGCATGTACGTCGGGCAGGAAGTTATTGATAAGAAGGCTCTTAAAGGGAGACTCTGTTACACCATATAGCTCATATGCCTGGACATTATAACTGGTGCCATGTGTGGAATGACACCTTGTCTCTATGGCGTTAGGTAACCAAAAAGATATGATTAAAATAGACCTAACCTTGTGTGTTAGTAGACACGTATTAGTGGTGGTGTTTGGACGGATTGAATCAAATAGGCTGGGACTGCCAATTCGCCCCCTTTAAGTCCAAACACATTGAGTGCCACGACCATGGGCGGATACAGAGGGGTGTGTGTGTGTGTGTGTGTGTGTGTGTGTGTGTGTGTGTGTGTGTGCGTGCGCACCTTTTCTGCTTATTTCCTCCCTATGAACCAGGTATTGTGTAACAGCTTGTGTAGCTTTGCCTCCACAATCAGTCAATACAAGACACGGCGTATTCTATCCTGAACACATCACCGGGAAGGGTTTCACAAGCTCATATGACCGCGAGACGCATAATAAACAATTGTGTGGGCCAGATGCAAGAATTATTGTGGTCGAAACTGCATATCTCTTATTGATATACTATTTGTCTCGAGTTTATTCATCAGCAGCAGGTCTGTACTTGTGCATAAACAATAGGTACGGTGGGAGGAAGTCTATTTGGCGACAACTTTACTTAGAGAGCCACTTGATGTGTCAGCTTCAGTATTTGATATAGTTTGTGATTTACATAAATCCGATATAAATTGTTATCAAGGTATGAATTCAGTCATGGGTAGTCCAGAGTCCAGAGGTCCAGAGGGGGTCGATCGATTGGGATCGATGACATGATTCAACCAAGTCAACCAATCCTGTTAGTCGCCTCTTACGACAAGCATAGTCGCCTATTACGCAAGCATGGGTTGCGGAAGACATATTCTACCCCAGGAACTTCACGGGTAAGCATGAATGGTACACGAGAATGCATTTGATTGTGTTTAAGTTTAGATACAATCCCTAGTTACATTTTCCCAAACTTTCCTCGTTCATGTGCAAATGTGACAACAAGAACACGTATACTGACGTTTCCATTAAAATGATATCTTTATGAGAAGGTCATCGTGGAGACGGCTAACGTTTAGTCTCATGAGGCAGTGACAAAATATATAATTTCAGTGAGTTTATATCGGTAGAAACTGAAATTTCAAAGTTGTATTTTCATTAATGTTGAGGATAAAACTGTCCCTCTCGACATTTACGTTAGTTAAACTTTTGCTTTCTGCTTGTTAATGCTATATGAATAAGACATCGCTCCTTATTAGCATCGGATTCTAGCAATACCCCAACTGGTGCATCACAGCCTGCTTACAGTGTGACAACGAGAGGCTTGGCCCCGCCTGCTACTGGGGAAAATGTGCAGTTCTACCCTACCGCAAGTTGCAGGTTTAAGTATAATACTTTCCGTGCTTACAAGCTGAATTGGAACTAATTCACAACCAGTCAGCATGTGTATGCGGACATCAAAGTGACTAGGTATTCTCTGTCAATGAAAATGGACAGACTTCACTATCTCCCTGTCTTCAAGTATCTCCAACTGAATGGGTTCCACCAGCTACCCATGCGGACTTTAGGGGAGGATGTTCCTTCCTTGCCATTGTTACGAAGTGGGAAGCAGAGTTCAAGAAAGAAAGATCCAAGATCAGGAAGGCCTTCATCTGCCACTACTAAGACAATATTGATGAAATACAGGATATACTTAGAGATGATCGAAGACTCACACGTCACAGAGCCAGTACTGTAGGCAACTCACGAGAGAGTTGAGAACATTTTGAGGAAAGAACCGGGCATGACCTTGGGTTCCAAGGCTTCTGACTCCTGATCAGAAACGATCCAGGTTTAACATCTGTCGTGGGAATATACGTCGTTCTGAAACAGACCCTGCTGATTTTGTTCAGCGATTTGGATGATGGATGAGTCTTGTGTTCACCACTATCAGCCAGAGACAACAGGCAAAGCTGTAAAAAACATCTGGCGACAATGAGGACAAAGTGCTGGAAAGGTGATGGGTTTGGTTTTCTGGGAAGCGAAAGGAATCCTACAGGTGGACTAGCTCCCGAAAGGTCAAATGATTAATGGTCAATATTATGCTAATCTGTTCAGCTAACTGCATGAGTATATCAAGACTCTAACGTCGTGGAAAACTCAAGGTGTGTTTTTCCACCAGGACAATACACATGTGCACAAGTGTGTTGTCGCCATGGTGTCATACGCTTATGTGTCATAATGCTTTAATTAAATGATAAAATCAATTTACCCTTCATTGTCTACCCGAGGGCACGGGTGGCCTTGTCGTCTAAGGCGCCGCGATTCGCTATGCAGAGTTTAAGTGGGTTGTTGATTTAAATTACTTAATCAACATAAGTTAGCTTCAGGTGATATCATAGTCTGATAGAGGTTCATATCGTTATCACCAAACATTATCACCTGTCCTGACTGCTTAATAAACATACCAGAGTACAAAGTGCAATCTATTGGTTGATGAACAGACGTGCAGGAAATGCATTACTGTTAATGACTGCGTTAACGTCATAGAACTAATAATCTTTGAATCCATTTCCTTGACTCGTGATATCATAACTAAGGATAAAGGTTGTGTGTTTTGCTAGTTCAACATAATTTATTGAAAGTTTTCGGGTGAAATGAACCAAAACCGTAAGGTACACTGCATTTTTATTTGTATTTGGTATATTTAGACTGCAAGCAAGAGATCACGTATGCCGAATTAAGTGTTTATATACCTATGCCATCATTATGTCCCTGGTTAAAATGGTCACAATCTTCTACATGTCCATTTTTTAAGCCCTGTACTTGTCAAATCATACGCTATTTCATATATAAATCCTATATCCTATGTTGACTCTGACAAATAGTAGTGATTGTGGTCCTAGAAAGAAATCAGACACGCTCATTACTACCTGTAATTACTACGTCATGGAAGACGTTCAATCACATGACGAAATGACGTTTTGCACCTGGTTACGGCACGGATAGGAGGACGACCAAGTTAAGATCGAAAAGGTCACACCTTTTCGTGATGAAGACAGACTATGGCGACGAAATCCTACGATATAGGAAAGATGTTTCGAAAAGTAGAAATGGAAGAATCCAAACAGGAAAGTGAAACAGAAAATTGTATATTCCTTCCCCAATACACATCATTCTGAAAGTGCCTTGTTAAGGCATATAAGTTATACTTGAAACATTGGTAAATTTTGATATAAAAGAAAGTTTGTTTTTTAAAGTATACACTTCCAAAGACAGTAGGGGATTGTGAAATATAAAAGTTGCATCAACAGCAAGAACAATAGCATGACATCATCATAATAGTTCAATGGTAACATTTCAATTTACTCTTTTGTTTTATAGAACCCACGTGGTATTAATTTAACGTGTCTCAAATACTTTCTGTGAATATAATTTCTTTCTTTGGATGTACAAAGGGTTATTGTGAAATATTTGAGACAAGGGTTTGGTGTTACATTTACTGGATTCTTTTTGTGCGGATGTTTATGGAGATTAGGAATCCAGTACAAAAGAAGAATAGCCATGTCTTCAGAATTTAGAGTCAAGTCAAAAGTTTATATAGTACTGAAGCATGGTTTGGTGCGATTTGTTCCTTAGTTAACATACTGGCCTCATATATATACTGGCCTTATTGGATAGGCCACTAATACCAAGTTCTTTTAACAAACATTAATGTAGTGATGCTTACATGTCATAATTCTGTTATCTTATGTTTTGGGACATTGTATCGATTGCGGACTGACGCTGATCACATATTCCTGGATGAAAAAAGAAAGGTTTATTCGTCAGTAATATAGTGTTTGTTGTTTAACGCCGTACTCAGCAACATTATCGAGTCTAGACCTGACAATCCAGTGATGACACCATGAGCATCTACGCCATTGGGAAACGATGACATGCATCAACCTTGTCAGCAAGATTGACCACCCGATCCCGTTGGTCGCCTCTTACGACAAGCATGGGTAGCTCAAGACCAATTATAAGCCGGATCTTCAGTTTTCATGTGATAATTTTCATGTGATTAGTAACGTGATTTTTAACCAGTCACAAATCAACCTGAGATACATATTAAAAGGAGGTTAATAAATCTTTGGGGTTGTAACACTACTGTCATAAGAGGGTCTGACACATGTTGATGGACACCACAGGCAGATAAAATCAGGAATGGAAAGCCCCGGGCATTCAAACGGAATACCCGGGATTTCAAGGATCTGGGCTACCTTGGAGAGTTATCAGACAAAATGAAGGCTCCGTAAAACAATAGGATGACATCACAGGAGGTTTATAACTCCGAACGACACATCCTGCTCATGGTTGTCCACACACAAGCAGTCATTAAATCAGATCAACGCCTGAAGATCTACACGAAAGTGGACATTTGATACAGTTACACAAAGTATGACAGTGTGGGTTGGCTGATTGACTGTCAAACGCCATATAAACAGGTGATAGCTGACACGAACATAAGTGACAGTTTACTATACAATTTACTCAAAGGTGTAGTGAAATGCGTTTTAACGTCGTGTTCAAGATTATTGCACGATGTGTACGTGCGTTTGTATGGCGGACTACTTGCACTACCCCTGACTAATGTGGGTTTGGCAGTGTTAGTCCACAATTTGTTTTTTGTGTGTTTGTTTGTTGTTTAGCGCCGCACTCAGCAATATTCCAGCTATATGACGGACATCTGTCTGTAAATAATCGAGTCTGTACCAGACAATCCAGTGACTGACATCACAAGCAATTGGGATAGCTGACATGCATCAAACCAAGTCAGCGAGCCTGACCACTCGATCCCGTTAGTCGCCTCTTACGACAAGCAAAGTCGCCATGTACGGCAAACATGGGTTGCTGAAGACCTATTCTAACCCTGATCTTCACGGCGCTTACCACGATCAATGGACCAGAGAGTATGCCATTGCATTCTCAACACCCTAAGAGTATAAAGCCCAATTTGCCTATATGGTGACAGATAGACCCGTATTCACATTTGTAATTTATTCTACCGATGACAATGGCTACACCACATGTTATATAAGCAGTGTTTCAGTGCAGGACACAACCAACGCCCCAAAAACGTTCGGATCGCGATCGGAGCACTAAGGGGATCGTAACTCCTTTTCTTTAACACAGACCTACGACAGTCGAAGCTATACCATCGCATTGTGGAACGGGCCCAGATTACTTAATCTGTATTGGTTAAAAAGACAAGTGGATAATTTTTTAATGACGTAAGTTAACCGTGATTGAAAACATGTGTACAACCGTTGCATAATTGTTGAAGCTTGTCCAACGACCAAGGAATATGTATTTTGTATTGTTAGCAAGCAGGAAGTCTTCCTAGTAGACATATATAGACAATGTTCGTGCAAAATCCGACATGATGTCGGATGTTTGCGATGTTTTCGTTAACACAGTGTAACATAACGCGTTTACAATGACAATATATAACTACCTACACCATTCCGTTTTCATTCACTTTGAAAAGACGGTTGAGATATAGTACTCAAGGGAAGTTAAAGAACATCCGATTCTTTCACAGTACTGTAGGTGATCTATCATGGCATTACTACAGTAATATGAAAGAATCGGATGTTCTTTAACTTCCCTTGAGTAGTATATAATAGGTTTAGACGACCAAGGAATGTCAGACTGCTTGTATATATGAGTAAAACTCAAACCTTTTCCGGTGATATGTTCTACGCATATTGCTTATTTTCAGAACCATGGCTGAAGAACTAACTTAGTGACTTGTCTTTGTATAGTATTCATATATTTGTAACACATGTCAGTGAAATAGCCAGTGATACATTAGACCTGGGTTCAAATCCAACATTGGAACAATATGAGTGAGTGAGCGGTTAAACGCCGCTTTTAACAGTTTTCCAGTTATATCGCGGCGTGTAAGCTTAACGCGGGAGGAAAGCCTGAAGTAATGCAGGTCTCAGATGTTTACCACTTCGGTGAAACCCACGAGCACGGGTTTGGTTCTGACAAACCTAGAAACATAATTGGGGCGAACCGGGATTCGAACCCACAATCATAGGTTTCTGGCGTGCCCAAGGAACGCCACCCGTGCCCCCCTTGAAAACGGAATACAGATCTATACTGTTTAGTAAAGTTGCTATCCATTATTGTCTAGTTTGTCATACGTCTACTTCTGAGGAATGAATTTCAAACAATAGAAGAATTCATTGTCTACGCGAGGTATGCATTACGTGCCAACATGCGCATTTGTCCCACACAGTGCACGCCAAATGTTTCCAGCCATGCGCAGATATGTTGTTCTTCTGTCATAAAGAATGTCATGTCTGCGTCTCTGTACTGCTGTTATTTCGACAAGCGTTCCTGGGGTGCCAGAATTCACCACAGAGCACCATGATTCAGAGAGGCAGGGTCTGTAGACTCGTGAGAGAACAACATTCGATCCCTCCATCTGCACAACTGTGTCCGGTCGACAATGTATTCCTACCAGCGACGGGTGATGATTTGAGAGCCTCTCGAGCAAACAATATCTCGTAGTGTCTCACTCCGCTTCCCTCGCCATTGTGCACACATAAACCACTTTCATGTCCACTTGATCAGATTGGGGTCATTGTAAACAGCATTTCAGTACAAATTACAGCCTTATTTATATCCGATCTTACACATAAATATCTGCAAGGAAGCGATAATTTGGAGCATAGTAATAAATTTGTCCTTCCTCTCGATCTTTCAAACATTGTGTTATTGTGTTAAGTTAAACATTATATTGGCAGAAGTATTGCAAGACCATATTTCCATCATAATCACCATCATCTTGTTCATATAACTTCTTAGTAAAAAACCGACAGAGATTTTGGACTTGACTCATATTGCGACCTTTCAATCCATAAGAGAAATATTGTCACCCTTGAGATCAATTGGATTTTTATTTTACGGATCCTCAAAAGCAAAATTTCACAAGTATGAATTTAAATCAAAATCAAGATGACTTTACAAAGGGGCCAGACTTTACAGACCTCCACCATAAAGATGAATATTGCGTGCAGCTTTAAACAACAAACAAAACAAAACAAACTTTACAAAGATGCTGCTAATAGCTGAAATTCTTATCCTTATTAGTACTCCAACTTCTAAATGCCTATCAAAGAAGAAACAGAGTAGATGAATTCAGTGTAGATGGCCAATCCCTAAACTCTTCTCTAAGGTTTACCGTTTGTCTTTCAAATGATGCAGTTTATACAGTATAGAGTGTTTATACATGTAGTAGATATGACCAACATCAAATTTGATGCTTCTCTTCTTAAGGATTTTATAATCAGGCCTGTTTATGTGTTAATGTGTATTTTGTTTTGTTAAATTGCCAAACGAATATGTATGTCTAAATTTCATATATTGAAGGCATCTCTAATATATGAAACTACATCGAGTTGACCGTTTGTATAGAAAAATATGTCATATATAAACCCATGGATGTGCATAGTGCGAAGTCTCGTGTTATACCGCCGCACTCAGCAATACCCCTGCTATATGGCGACGGTCTGTAAATATTCGAGTCTGGACCAGAAAATCCAGTGATTGACATCATGAGCATCGATCCAAGCAATTGGGATACAATGACATGCATCAACCAGGACAGCGAGCCTGACTTTAGTCACCTCATATAGGATACATGTAAACATTAAGGTTCAACACTGGCAATACACGTACAATCTTAGACCATGACTAAGTGATTAGGTTTGAGATTGGTGGTGCATTCAACCGTTAAAATTGTTAAGCCAGCGGTCTGCGTTTTGGTAGTGAACCTTTACGCTTCACTGTAGGAAGATTTGACAATAAACAAAATGGTTACAGAGTAACATAAGAATGGATAATGGGTACAGCCCTTTGACTGCCCATAGCTAGAATGTCGCGAACACCTGAGGATCGAATTTCAGTGATCCATTCACATATATTTCACCACTACATCGTCTTTTAGTTTGTTGTTAACGCCGCTCTCAGCAATATTCCAGCTATATGATGGCGATCTGGAGCAGACAATCCAGTGATTGAAATCTTGAGCCTCGATCTACGAAATCTGGATACGATGACATGATTCAAGCAAGACATCGCGACTGACCACCCGATTCCGTTTGTGGCCTTTTACCACAAGCATGGGTTGCTGAAGACCAATTCAAACCCGGAATAATCAGCAAGTTAAAACGCTTTAAAATGAAGCATGCACTCGTAAGTAATTTGTCTATGGATGTAAAATCTAAAATTAATGTCAAAATAAAGCTATGCTTATTTATCATCCAAAACTGGCTCCCACAGGAGATATCGCTTGGATGAGATCAAGCGATATCTACACTGTAGATATCGCTGCAATGAAATTACATCACGATGCTTTGCAGACTACTGTGACGTCACTGGTTACCATGACGTCACAATCAAATGACATCACTAATGACTGCTACTGAAGCTGTTTGCTGTACTTTTTACACTGATGACTCTGCTTATTACTGTCTACAAATTGAAAAAGTTGGAAGAATGATGTTGAATGATAAATAAAATCTGTCCCCTCGTGTCTTTTGATATCAAATATATCAACACTCGTTGATAAAAGTGGCCAAAATCCTCGGGAAGCCTCGGAATTGTTCCACTTTTATCAAGTCGTGTTGATATATTTGATATCAAAAGACACTCGGGTGAGATTCTCTATATCTATAACTAATTAAGATTTTTAAGTTGTAACAATATATAATCTTAAAAATTAAAGGGGGAGATTACTCCAGTATGGATTTCTTTTCTCAGAGTAAATACCCGCCATATATCTGGAATAATGTGGAGTGCGGTTTTAAACAAAAGATCAATGCAAAGAAAATGTGATCTTAATTATTTCTGACACTGCATGTTTAAAATACTTCATAAGTTCATAACGTCATAGTGTTGGACACATTCCTTGCACAGTGTGGTTGAACCGCGCGCGTTCATTGCTAAATAAAACCCTGCGCAGTCACCTGACTGCTGACTCTTACCCGATTGTATCCACATAATCACAACTCAGTGATGATGATTATTGCAGCAAAATGATTATTTCTTGAAAAGCGCACTCTGCATTTTTGTCATTATCGTAAGTAATATTCTTTATTGGTGGAATGGTTTGTTTTCAACTATCTCCGTAAATTAATCATCGCGATATTTCGTGATTCTATTTCAAGTGGGAGGACTGTAAGTGCAAAGGTCGGATTATTAGTTCGATAAAAAGACTTCTCCCTCTGCCTTTTTATGATATTAAAACTCCGCATATTGGGTATTATTATTCAGTGAAAGTATTAAATAACACTGAAACATTGTGACATAACTTCTATAACCCATCATGGCAAACACAAGGGTACAATAATGACAGAGACTTTCGTTTAAAATGCATGGTGCTTATGTCAATTTGTGATGAAAAAAAATAAATCTCAACCTGATTGATGAAGATACTTTATTGTAACCATGTCCATTCATCCACCACTGGTATTCTCAGTGTCTTTCATGCCTCTCAATTCAACTTAACAATTTGCTCACAATATCAACAATTATAGTTTGATTCTTTCTGTATTCCCACAAAAAACTATGAACAATACTCTAGCTGCTCTGGGTGGGATGTAGCTCTGAGCCATACCACAAGTTATCATGGAGCAAACTGGCATAACTGCAATACCTTTACATACACTTATGACAGTATTTTCGCTAAGTAGTTTTGTGGAACATGGCCCAGCCATGCTGCAGTTGTAATGCTGATCAGGAAGGGTTGTCACTTCTACAGAGTTAATATTATATTGCAATGACCTACGACTGGTTACAAGGCTGTTCATCTATCCCATGGGTTGAGGTGCCTTCAGGAACTTCCTCTGCTAACGAAAGATGATGCAAATGAAAATAAGATTCATGAACTGAGAGGAAGGCCCGTCTGTGGAACTGTTCCAACCATGCATCTCTGTTGTCAGAGAGCAGCATGCTGATTAAGAGAATGACTTTTACTGAGACCTTTAGAAATTATGTTTTTCCTATCAATCTTAAAGTTGCTGATGTGCATCAATTCTACTCCTTCAATCTTTGTCTTCACAGACCTGAATACACAAGTGGTTCTAAAGTGCATCCTGTTTGCTACCAGAATTTTTCTATCAGATTCAAGTATATGCTTTATCCATTGAGAAAATATACACTCTGCCAAATGCCAGTCTTGCCATACATGCATATATACTCCCATATTCTTCAAACATGTCACATGCACCATACATACAACATGAAAGACAACAATCAAATGAACTAAATATGTAATACAAAGCTTAAAAATAAATTGTCCTTACTCTCATAAGTTTGTCTCATCTCTTGTTCTTTTGAATTAACACCTCCAAATTTGGAAATAGATAATGCATTTGACCAAAAGCATACCAACATACAAAAGCATTGGTAATTTCCTCCAACTAGTTGTGTGTGAGCATGACAATGATACCTTTTTGTTCTGCCTTTGTGATATTGTGTTAGTTAAATCTACTGTCTTCAATTTAGTTACAGCATTTGGTACCAGAGGTCAGAAAACACACATTATATCACAGCATACAAAACCAGCAAAATGAAAAATACAATCAGTGCATTAATGTATAGTTATAAAATATCAAAAAGACGTAGGATGTAGGATAAGATAGTGACATAAGTACAAATTGTTGAAACCAATGAAGGCAGTTAAAACAAGGTCATGTACACAACAATTATCAAAGTAATGCTCTTGGTATTGCAAGCCGTGCATGGATGGTTTGAATTTCAAAAAAGATCAGTAACAGCTGTACTGGTCTTGCTTGCTTACTTGAATCAAATCAATAATTTAGCAAATCATCTAAAGAGGCGCCGAGTTGGCATTCTTCATGTTTCAGCTCTTGAACTATGAATCCTTAAAATGCTATGATGTGCCATACACTTAGATACCGGTACTCTTCCTGCTGTAGCTGTCAAAAACAGAGTAATCTATTCAAATTGGCGAAAGGTGAAAGAAAGTTCTTTTTGATGACTTCATAAATCAAGGTTGAAATACAAATGTCTTCTTCATGATGTCCTATTACCGGGGAACAAGCAGCATTTGCAATGTACAATGTCAACATGTGTAACAACATATAAATAAATAAAGATCTGTAACATAAAGAAAATTGATTACACAGACAAATAATATGTACAAGATGTAAATCATAGCTTGTGTTTTAAACAAGACATTCACACAAATGACACACATTAACATTTAGCACTTACAATTCTTTCTTTCAAGATTTAAGTAACTGGTAAAAATACTCCAAAGGAGTTTGAGGATATAACTTGTTTACATCAACTTCAAAGAGTCATGCGCATGTTCCATCTGCCTCTACAAGTCATCATTATTTGGAGAATTGATCACACATTATGAGAAACTTGCTTTGAGATAGTGATGGAATACAATAAGACAGAACATACATTATCAGATCATCTACTACTTGTCCTTATTGAAAGTGACCATTAACAAACAAGTAAGGTTTTGTGATGTGTTTAGCCATAGTTGAGTCATATCATATCGAGGAGTACCCTGGACTTGAAGTTTTGAGCAAATGTTATGTAATTTTTCAGATTATCAGTCCAACAACGTCATGCTTTGGTTATAGCTTACCGTATTCGACGTAATAAGCATCCCGCTCTAATAAGCACCCACAGCAATATTTGCTAATATATTGGCTAATGAACAATCCCAATTAGCACCCCCTCTGATTGATCTAAGTACACAAGACTTATTTATTCGTGTATAATACGCACTCGTGTGTTATATACACTCTTAATTATGGGCAATTAAATTCTGAAAAAATATATCTGCCGTACATAAACCATAAAAGTTTTCTTTCAACTCTGTTATTTTCCACCAAAATAATATTCTTATAAGAGCCCCCAATTTTTAATTTTGAGAGCACCCTGGGCACTGATTACGTCGAATACGGTAATACTAAAAAAACATAAGTTTCTGTTTCCCAATCTCAAGCTTCATCTCATCGTGACAATATGTGCTGTTGTTCGCAGCAGTAATCTTTTTACATCAATTGTTGAATCATATTAGATGTTTTGTTTAAAAGGCACAAAAATACTTCAAACACTATGAAACGAAGCCTCACTTCCTGTTAATTCAGAGTTTCCAACAGTCATCATCGACTGACCTAAATGCCAATGGCTGAATATATGATACTGAATTCAATGTACTAAAAGCCCTACTCCAAAATCTGGCTTAAAAAAATAAAACATGAAGCATCTTCTAAACATTCTCTTCCCATCTGTAGTTTCTATTAGCCTTATTTTGTACTGAAGTAGTCAGATGCCTTACCTCAAACTCAGTCATGTGAAACAGAGCTTTAGTAAACTTCTACCCTTGGAACTTCCCACCAAGCACCTGTGTTCTTACAACATGAATTACGATATTGGACAGAACCAACTGGAGAATTGTTGACCAGAGACAGAAATCTTGAATGGCCCTACCTTGTTATTACTTGCATATATCACAAAGCCACATACACAGTTAAATATATATTTCTATTACATCATATACATACAGACAGTTTACAAGAAAAGAAAAACAGTGTAAAAATACTTTTCTTTACAAATAATTCTTGGAAAGACAATATGTAATAGATCACAAGTTATTTCACTTGCAAACTCAATACAGGCAAGACATGAAAATATACAAATTTGCCCCATACATACAGCGTGTAACATAGCTTCATAGAAAAAAATCCACCTTCTTGTAAAGGCTGGACCATATTATTTCCTGACTGTCACAAAGGGTAGAAAATGTGTTCCAGCACAAAACACATGTGCTATGAATACAACCCTGGACTACACAGCACAGCATGGTTCTAACAATACAACAAAGGTCTGGAGTCGCAATATGTATGCTGGAGCATCATCTTTACTTCCAAGTCATTGGAGTGAGTGAGTGAATATGGTTTTACAGCGCTTTTAGCAATATTCCAGCAATATCACAGCGGGGGACACCAGAAATGGGCTTCACACATTAGGCTACCCCCCCCCCCCCTCCTAAGTCATTGGAAGTGTTTGCAGTTTTGACATAGTGTATTGCACAAATTTATGTACACATGTGCATGGTATGGTGTTAGTAGGTTTGACATAGCTTGCAGCAAACAGTTATGTACAGAAATGCAGAAATGCATGTTTAGACATGTAACACATACATGTTTAGACATACAGTGTTTTGTGCGGGAACATTTGATGTATCCTGTAACACACATGTATGTTTAGACATACAGTGTTTTGTGTGGGAACATTTGATGTAAACCTGTAACCATGGTAACACACACGTATGTTTAGACATAGTGTTTTGTGTGGAAACATTTGATGTATCCTGTAACACACACGTATGTTTAGACATACAGTGTTTTGAGTTTGTCGGAAGAGTTACATGATATGTAAGACCTAGGTATATACTGCTGTGCAATGTTTCATGTTTGTTTAAATGTTTCATGTTTGTTTAAATGTTTCATGTTTGTTTAAATGTTTGAGTTTGACATTGTATGCTTATCACTGCATGTATCTATACATATACTGCATAGTATAGGTCAGCCTACTGCAAGCATGTATGCATATGTTGGCTAGTCAGTGTCAGATGAATGTATACATATGCTGGATAGTCAGGGTCTGTAGACTTGAGCATAAAGGCAGCTGTTACATACTGGAGGAGATAGTCAGATTCAAGCAAATACTGGACCTCTGAACCCTGTCTACATGTAGGGATGCCTGAGCAGGATTGAGTACTTTACCTCTCATCAGCACCAACATACACACTCACAATTAGAAAAAATATATATTTCAACCAATTACTGAACGTTTCCCATTACCATTTCAGCATTGTATGTTTCATACAGTGGAAATTCATCACCCATAACAACTGATTCAGTAAGTTCTAAAATGATCTTCTCAGCCAAAGAGAATCTGAAAGATTTTATTTATTTATTTTCCCTCAAAGGCTAAGGTACCTTATGGCCTATGAAGGCATTTGGATTCTCTACATCCCTATTTATTAGATGTTAGGGTAGCATGGCATTTGGCATGTAAATCTGAGTATCTCCCTATACGTGTAAAGATATTACTGCGTACTAATCTGTATTAAGGGATATGAGTCTTTCACTTAATTACTCTACCTAACACTTTGAATATCTGAAACAACAGAGCCACAAGGCTCTGTAGCTCACTAAATATTTCGGGAATATTGCATTAGATCAGAAATTCTATACAAGGGCAAAAATATAAGTAAAATATGAAACAAGTCTCTACTAAACAGACATCCTCCAAGAATGTTCATTCAAGTACATCTGGTACATGCATTGATGGCTACACAGAGCGCTATGTCATGACTACCATGACACTGCTGCCAGCTGGCATCACTGACGCATAGTTTTAGCTTACTTACTCTTGCAGTTCAGAAAACGTAAAAGTTACTGTAACAACGGGCTGATATTGGACAACGTGTCACAACATAAGCTCACTTGACTTTCAGCCAGGTAGTCTAAAAAATAAGAATGAATCCTAATATTTGAGTGACTTTTTAGATAAGCGTCATGTAATTCATTGTCATTTTTGTAATCTACACTGATCTTATAAAATTCTCAAATAGGAAATATCCCTTAATAGAGATTTGGACAAAACTGCATACATATACATATTTACACTAGTATATATACTTTGAGACTACAACAAAAAACATTTAGTATGGAGTGCTGACAAATCATCAAACTGAAATATCACCAATGAAATTTGTCCAACCTTAAATGAACGACATGGTCTTGTATCCATGACAATCACAGCCATTACAGAGTGTTGACATCTTTTGTGACCATGGTTACCTATACTGATCCATGGCAGAAAATAGTATCAAAATTGCATGAGATTTCAGTTGAAAAACTTGGTACTGGCAACTTTCATGCATGTGAATACACCTCATGAAAGCCAGATTAATAAGTGTAAAGGATCATAAGTTAATGGGGAAATTAACTTGTAAGGAAAATAAAAACCCTTAAACCATCAGTGAGAAACCAAGCGTCAACTGGCAAAAACTCAAATTCAATCAACACTAAGCACTGAAACCTCAATAAATTTGTTCCTATGATCCACCAGTTTGAACAGATGATGTCTTATTTCATCTCTGTTGGAGAAAGACGACCATTGTTGTAGGCCAGCTCACAGCTGCGTCTGCGCCGAATCATGGATGTAGTTTCGTCCGCCGATTCTCCCGTTGAACAGGAGGAAGTCGGCGATGGCTGGGGGAATGACAAACAGCTATCACTCACTTTGGCTGACTGTGGAATCAAAGAAATAGCACTTTGTGAGCTGTCCGAGCCAATGGATGGACGGTCCGTTTCCACCTCGGGTAGGTTCATACCACTTTTACTGCTCTCATGGGAGGAACAACTGTCCAATCTCTCTGCATGGGCAGCTCCATGAAGATAGCCTCCATCACCTCCCCCTTCACTGCTAAGGACACTTTCCCTATACCCAGAATCACTCCCAGCTGCCGCTTGCTCACACACTGTCACAAATGGCACTCTTATACCTTTGTCCGAGTCAGATTTGCTATTCAACTCCCCTTGATAATGGCCAGGAAGACTCTCCTGCGAATCTACATCCTGAAAACGTGTGCATTTGCGGCACTTCTGAAGCTTGACTTCATCGAAGGAGTTACTGACACTTCTGGAGAGTCCAGGTGAGTTTGGCTGTGAGGCGCTGAACTTTCGGGGGCACTCAGAGTGGGATGTGTGACTCTTGTTGTCCGATGTACAGTCCTGGCACAGGGATACACAGTCATCTCCAGCGTGACTCTCACATGGAGGGGAGGACAGGGAGGTGCTATCCTTGTTGCTGGAACACATACAAAACACACATACTCAATAACACTATCAGAATTACTTTTTAGGATGTTGTGGACCTAACTGATCATGTGAGAGAAATCCAAAACATTTTACAGATTGACAGGTACATGAATGACTGTTTAGCTAATGTTTTAATGCTGTTTTGAACGGTATTGTGGGGTTTGCAGTCTTTACACTTGTGCAATGCACAAGCACAATGCACACACAGTTCACTTATCTTGGATCTGCCTTGTTCAACCCTAATTCGCTGAGCAGCTGAGTGCTGGACTATTACTTATCTTGGATCTGCCTTGTTCAACCCTAATTCGCTGAGCAGCTGAGTGCTGGACTATTACTTATCTTGGATCTGCCTTGTTCAACCCTAATTCGCTGAGCAGCTGAGTGCTGGACTATAACTTATCTTGGATCTGCCTTGTTCAACCCTAATTCGCTGAGCAGCTGAGTGCTGGACTATTACTTATCTTGGATCTGCCTTGTTCAACCCTAATTCGCTGAGCAGCTGAGTGCTGGACTATTACTTATCTTGGATCTGCCTTGTTCAACCCTAATTCGCTGAGCAGCTGAGTGCTGGACTATAACTTATCTTGGATCTGCCTTGTTCAACCCTAATTCACTGAGCAGCTGAGTGCTGGACTATTACTTATCTTTGATCTGCCTTGTTCAACCCTAATTCGCTGAGCAGCTGAGTGCTGGACTATTACTTATCTTGGATCTGCCTTGTTCAACCCTAATTCACTGAGCAGCTGAGTGCTTGACTATTACTTATCTTGGATCTGCCTTTTTCAACCCTAATTCGCTGAGCAGCTAAGTGCTGGGCTAGAACTTATATTGGATCTGCCTTGTTCAACCCTAATTCACTGAGCAGTTGAGTGCTGGACTATTACTTATCTTGGATCTGCCTTGTTTAACCCTAATTCGCTGAGCAGCTGCTTGTAAAACATCTTTGCTACTACATGTTAAACACCATTTGAAAGGTCTAATCCTACTGTTTATACATATGAAAATTATGTTTATGGCATTATTAAATAATGCATTTACAACTAAATTAAGTGTGTTGTAAATAAAAAAAATTAAGCAAACACATTCATAACGTCAGGATTGATGACAAAGGAAGCAAAGATTTGACGATTTTGGGCAAATATGAGCATTTCTGATTAAATGTAATGTTTTTATACTTACCTGAAGCTACACAGTGCTTTAGCTTCCCTACCTTATACAAACAGACAGTACTAGAACGAAGAGGCAGTTAAACAGACTACAGCCCTTGCCTTGGCATCCACGAATTATTCCCCTTGGCCCCTACTCCTCATATTCCTCAGAATCGGCATGGTCAACGGCATCGAGGGTTAGTCAGCTGCTGTGCCAGGACAAGTGGACAAAAGCTATGTGTACCCTCAACACCCTCCACAGAAATGGTGTGAAGATACTGGCTGGCGAAGACAGTAGTAGATGACCAGAAGCACCCATCTATGACGGACCGGACGGAGATTTTAGCATGGAGGGCCACCAGCGAAGAAGACAGGGCACAGATCTCATGTGGACTGGAAGCTGTTGGTGGTGGTAAGTCAGCAGGATGATAAGCCCTCAGGATAGCAGAACGAAGCCAAAGGGAGATTGTATTACGAGAGATCTCTGCAGAGACACGGCTGCAAAGAGGGATGAAAAGCCTCTGGCACTGCTTATGATGATGCTGAGACACCTGAAGATAACATCAAAGGCCCCGAACAGGAGAGAACTTCTTAGTCTGGTACTCCAGTCGAAAACCTCGAACCATAGCAAAAAGGGCAGGGACCGATGATAACAGGACAGAATTGAGCACAGCAAGGTATGTCGCAATCGTGGAACCAGCCAGGTGACGGGATTGGCGAAGAAAAACCAAAAAGTCAGCGACCTGTGGAACGGTGACCTCCATGGCGAGAACGAGTCAGATCCAATTTCTTCATGTTGATCATCCAAACCAACCGATGGAGAAGGCAAAGGGTGAAGTCACGGTCTGATGGACGCCTTGACCAAATATGCAGTCCTCGAGGTAGGCTCCGAAATGAATCCCTCTGCGGTGAAGGAATGCAACAATGGGATGGGTTATATCTGTGTGAATAACCATGGAGCCGTGAAAATGCCAAATGGGAGCACTTTCCATTGAAAGTGCTGGTCTTTGAAGATGAAGCGGAGGAAACGACAATGTGCTGCATGAATGTGATCGTGCAGGATCCTGGAGATTCAGACTGATGAGGAGGTAGTCCATCGGTTGCAGGAAGTGGCGCAGAGACCGGATGGAGACCATCTGGAAATCTTGCGAGGAGCGAGATAATGGAGGTTAAATAGCACCAGATTGTGGATCATTTGTAGTTTGGATGAACACTTCTTGGGCACCAGGAAGACTGGAGAATAAAACCCTGGAGAGATGGAGTCGTCGTCCAGGAGACCCACTGCATTCTTGGCGATCAGTAGATTGATATTGGCCTGAAGATCCAGCACATTGTGAGGACGGCCAAATTATTGAGGTTCCAAGGGAGTGGTAGTTAGAGGAAGAACGGATGAACAGGGACAACTGGCGGAGGGAGTTGCCAGTTGTCAGGCATCCAAAGAAAGTCAGTCTGTTGCCAGTCCCCTCTGGAAAAGCGTCCACAAGGTTGGCGCATCAAGTGTATTTTGAATGACGGATCCCAGGCAGAGTGTCTAGCGATGGTGATGGATCCAAGGCAGTATTGTAGGCAAGTGGACATGTGTACAAGTTGACGCTGTTGCCAATCCAAGACAGAAAGGAGCTGGTTATTAGCCTCAGATGATTCTTGTCTAAGTCTCTCTTGTCTCGAGTTGGCGGAAGCGGATAAAGAGAGTGACGGAGAGAGGTGTCCATTTGACCAAGCTGCGAATCTGTCATCTGAATCGAGCTACTGGGTTGAGAAGAGCTGATGAGCATCTGAACATCTTCATCAACAGGAAGGTAGATGTTAGCAAATTCCATAGGGTGGAAAGGATAGTGTTCCTTCCGAAATCTCGGAACTTTAATCGATGGCTGGACAGGCAGTGTTGTAAAAGCAGCGTCCAATGAGCTGGCCACATCAGTTACCAACTGGTCTCGTGTTAGGAGAACTTCTCCAGACTCCAAAACTCTGTGCTCCACCTGGGGGGAGGCGCCTTGCCCAGGCGAAGCACAAGGGAGATGATCCACAAGCTAAGCAGGCATATCGGCAGGAGTGAGAGACTTGGTCGGAGACACTTCGTTAATGTTGCTCATCATCCGACGTCTGTTGCCCTGTGCCGGGACCCCAGATGACGAAGCATGCTGAGTAGGCAATGGTCGGTGAGACGAAAAAGCGTCTGACCTATGGAGCTGGCGACCATCCATGAAAGCTGGCGACGGCCTGGCGATAGCTGACGGCGATTTGGCAAGCGCTGGCAGCAATTCGATGAAATGAGGCGACGGTCAGGCGCCGGCTGGTGACAATCCGGTGACGCCTGAGGATGATCTGGTGACAACTGGTACTCTGTCCCGACGATAGCTGACGATGGCGCTTGACAAAGGCAGCATTAGTGTCGTCAGGTGTATGAGAGGGGCAACGGGGACCAGAAGACAGCGGGACGAAGTATCTGACGAGATGCAGACTGGCGGGAGCTGGCAAGATCCGAGCTGACGGGAGGCAAAAGCAGGTTGTCTGGACGATGCTGAAGGAGTTGCTCCCAAAAAGCACGAATGGCCGAAGGATTCATAAAATCAAGCGGTGCAGATGGCATAGATTGGGGAGCTGTCATCGGCGTGGTCTTATCTGAAGGCGGAGGGGGCGGATTCGACGGAGAGGGAGAGGTTGGTGGCGGCAAAGTATCAGACATCTTCTTCCTATAAGCAAGTTGTTTCTGGCGATGAAGATAATTAACAAGGTAAGTTGAACTCTGTTTTTCTAGTGAGTGAGTGAGTTAATGCTTTACGTCACATTCTGTTCTTCTACATGTCTGTCCGTAGGGCAGACAGAGAAGAATGTGAGGAGTAGGGGCCAAGGGGGATAACTCGTGGATGCCGAGGCAGGGGCTGTCTCTTAATTTCAGTACTGTCTGTTTGTATAAGGTAGGGAAGCTAAAGCACTGTGTATATGTGTATCGTCAGGTAAGGTAAAACATAAGATTTCATAAAAGATTTCATAAAAGATTTCATGTTTGTTTTTGTATTTTTATTGTTTATTTAATCGGAAAATTATTTTTAAAAGAATTATTAATAATATCTGTTATCATTTTCCCAATAACAGCTGCCGTCCGCTAAGTAGCATGAAGACATTTCTCCGTTTTCGAAGCTTCGTATAAATAACGCGTGCCATGGGACACACCATTACCTACGAAGTTTATTTTGTCATTTACACGATAGTAAACTCGCCTAGAGTCGTTACATTACTGTAACATGCGATTTTATTGTTTCAAATGACGCTTTCTTGGCGAAATCTGCGACAAGATTCGTGATTGGTCAAATTTGAGCACAGGACCTAAAGCAGCCAATTAAATTGCAGCCATGTATGATGAATTTTAGATTTTGACGAAAGTTTTTTGTTAAATCGTGTTATTCTGAATGTTTTAAGCAGGAAATCACGATCTATATAAAAAATATTAAACTTTGTGGATGTATCGTGCCAGGTTACGAGCTGTGACAAAGATTTTTCATGCATATATTTTGGCATTAAACATATTTCAGACATTGCGAAACGTGACAGATTTAATAAATCAAATATATGACAGGAAGGTTCATAAAGTTAAATACTAATTTGACGTGACTACGGCTTGGTCAGTCTACCGGCCTGCTGTGTCTGGGGACTCGGTGTTGAAAGAGTTCAATCGTGTTGACCATTGTTTTCCAGAAAGGAAATTCAATTTGTTTTTGCACAACATATTAATAAAAATTATTTTTACATACGAGTCATGATTATCAACAGAAATACTCTCGATCATTGATAAATTAAGTGTGCCAAATGGGCATGCAGGTAAGGAATTCACCATGCCATTACAGTTTTAGGTGTGCCCTCGGCATGATGGCACTAATCATTTCAAACCCTGAAATGATATGTTCAATAGATCTGGAGACCTTTTAGTCCTCAATACACATAGATGAAGCATAAAATAACGTCTTGTTCAAAGAGGATAGTTATGTTATGCAGTTGTAATCATTTCTCAGTGAATTTGTGTACCCACCTATAGCCCGCAATAGATCCTGCCAGTGCCTTTGTGCTGGCATCATCATAGAAAGATACTGTGGCTGACTTTTCGCTGAGGCTGATATTGGCAGATTCACTGCTGAAGCTGGCTCTCTTACACTGAGACATGTGGTTGGTAGAAACATCTGCCTGCACCTCCAGTCTAGCACAAACACACAATTGATAAAGGTCAGTATTGTGGCCTTCTGCAGGAAAATACACTCTACTCAAGGATCATGTTCAAGAAAGCAACTTCTGTGTTACAACTATCATATATGCACATTGCATTACAGGAATTGATGTCATTGCTGTTGACTTTTTAATGACCTATAAATCAAATTGGTGTGTGTGAATGTTGTTTTAGCCGCAGTCAGCAATATTCCAGCCATATCACTGTAGGCTTTTAATAATCAAGTCAAACGTGTTTGAGCAACAATCAAACAAGCAATCAGCTACTGAAAAAACTGCAACCTATTCAATTGTCTCTGACAACAAACAAGGGGTATTGTGGACTTAACCAGCCCAGGAATCCCTACTACTGGTCAAATAAGTCACCAGAACCATTACTGTTAAACATTAACTTAACCAACAATTTACTTTTGACAAACCATTTGGCACCTTTAACTGCCAGAAGCATAACTTTCAGAAGCATTTCACGTACTTGTTCTGGTATGTGGTGTATGTGCTCCCACACAATGAGCCATTTAGACTTGAGCCTGCAATAGCTCTGTTGCTGGCGGAATCCCGGTCACTCTCATCTCGTATGCCGCCCACACGGTCCATGTGACTCCCACTGGCACTCAGACTGTTGGTCATCCCAACAGATGCCTCACCAATACTGGGGGCGATGCTGGGGTTGGCAACATGGTGGCCAGTCTCAACACTATGGCTGTCTCCTGTGACAAATTGGGGCATAACATATATATATCCAAGTAACATAATGTTACTATTTTGTATATTACCAACACACAAAATATTTCCCATGTCCACTTGATATATCTACTCAGGCAATAGCAGAAACAAGATTTTTTCAAATTGAAAATATTCAGTATTACATAATTTATAATTAAGAATCATGACATAAATCTGCACCTTTCCCTTGCTTGTCTCCAAAAGCTGAAGTAACTTGTCAAGCTCATTTTTACAGAAACATGGGGCTAGTTGCACAAGTGATGCTAGTGCTACAACTCTTGCAACTTCTATGCTTTAACATAGACTTATGATAGTCGTAGTGTTAAAGTTCACTTTGTGTAACAGGACCGTGACTGAGATATATGTATCTAACTGACACTCTTCCTATAATTCAGCCTACCTGTATCTGCGTACTTCCCAGCCTGTGTACCCTCGGCCTCCTCATCAAACTCAAAACGAACTCCGCCTGTGTTGGTGGTTGTCACTCCACAACCTCCACTCCGACATAGGGAGATTGGAACGACACCATACACATATGCCAACAAGATGGGAACACCAATACCTGAAAAAAAAAGGCCATCAACATTTCTGAAGATCTGTTCCAAACTTGCTGCAAAGCAATTTCTTCTAGCAACTTCTTCTATATTAATAAGCAAATTTCCCGTTGATAGAAGACAGAGGTGTATAAAATGAACAGAGACTTATGACATACCAACAGCGAGGCCTGCTATGATGGGAGACACCAAGATGGAGGCAGCCACACCTCCCGTTATGGCCAGGTTACGCCGATGTTTGGACGTGGAATTCTCGTATCGGGAATGAAGCTGGAAACAGATAAGCAAACACTCATCACCTTCACACAACACAGATCTGATCTACCCGAGCAGTTGTTTTTCCCATAAAATTCATGAACTTGGAAGTCAAATAATTATCTACTGGCAAACAATGAGGGTTGGTCAGGTAATCTGAATCAAGGGCAATATTCGAAATTAAGGGGGGCCCCTGAGGCCCTTTTTCTCTTTGATTTGAATCTAGAACCCCCTAAATCTTTAACTTTTAACCTGGTTTGAAACAAGGAACCCATGACTTTCAAGCACAATTTCGACACGGAAAGCTTATTATAGTGGTGCTTACCTTCCTACCGACCCACACGGGGATGCCTATGATCATGGCAGGCACAGCTATACCTGCCACTAGGGTAATACCCACAGGAGCACCCACTAGGGTTCCTAGCTGCCACAGAATCTTCTTCTTCCTGCTCCATGGCTTCTTCCCCCAAAACGTACAGCCAGAGGGACTGAAATGGGTATAATAAAACATTCAGTAAACATTGATGCCATCTCCTTTCAGTTGAAAAGGAACCCCAGTGAGATGGGAAAATCTGGACTTCTTTCATTTATGGCTTTAGCATTACAGTATGGGATGGGCAGAAAGGAGAATAATATGGTTCAGGGACTGTGAGGGACTAACTTATATACCAACCTCAGACTTTTCATGACTGAGCACCATTCCACAAAATGACCGAAGAACTACATCTATCATAAGCCTATGTCAAATCATGAGTGTTACAATAATCTTAGAGTTAAGTTCACTTTGTGGAACAGGCCCCTTGACTTTGTCATCAAATATATGGATAATAGATGAAATGCAAATATAAATACTTTACTGATAATGCAGTATGGCCTTGTTATGTATGTCTCTTGTCATGTGTGCTGAGTCTGGGCTTTGATGTCTGGACAGTGAGCTACATGTATCATTTACTTCCTGGAACCAAGCATGTTACCTGAGATAGTGTAGATCTGAGATTTCCTTCATGCATAGCCAGCAGAACTCTGCCCCGCACACAGCACATGTCATGTGGTTACAGGATCCATCGTTCATCTTCACAATGAAAGCACCACATCTTGGACATGGCTTGATGTCATCTTCTGTCAGGAAACAAACAAACGATTACGATTCACCATTCATTGTCCGGTACAAGGAAATACTGAATGTTGAAACAGACAAGGTGATATTTAAAAAGTGCAACTGAAAACCCTAAAGAACATCAAATGTTATGGTTCTGTGTATCAAATCAAACAGATTGAATTTTGAAATTTATATCACTGATACATTTTCTGTGATTAACAAGGAAACAGAAAATCATCATTAGGATTTTTGGCCAATTCATCATCACATCTAGGGGTCAACATTTTTTAATATAGGGCTGACTGATCCACCAATAACTCACTCTGTGATCCAGACTCATTACTGTAGCTGAGGGAGGATGATCGTATATTGGGTGACCTCTCTGCCCGGGCTGTGTCGCAGGTCTGGTTGGGGTGCCAGTGCTGCTTGCAGTGGTAGCAGAAGAAGGTGTTGCAGCCAGGCCTCTCACACTTTAACTTGGGGCACCCTGCACAACTGGTGGCTATTACCGCGTACCTGAAAAGGTCAGTCCGAGTATGATTTGACGCCCCTTTTAGCAACATTCCAGCAATACCACCGTTGGGGACACCAGAAATGGGCTTCACACTGTACCCATGTGGGGATCGAACACGGGCCTTCTGCGTGGCGACCACTGTTTTAACTACTAGGCTACCCCACTGCCCCCAAACCAGCATTGAGTCAAGTTAAATGGTTGGCATCTAATGCATCCTGATTTAATAAAAATGAACATGAATGAACTGTGATGAAGCTCTTCTCTCCTTTGCCACCACACCTGCTTACAACGATGTGATGTCACGATCATGATGATGGCACTGTCTGTTTAGTAAGGAACAGATTACGGTCGCTATCTTTTGAGTCACTCTCTTTGAGCATTTGCATTATTACCATGATTACTAGGCATTAGAATTCACTTTTGAAAACAAGGGACTAACTCTGTTATTCCTATCCAATAAATCTGACCTAAGTAGCCCTAAATAAAAGTAAATACTTCCAACTACTGCTGCTACTACCATAAATCAAATTTCTGAGTTTGGTGTGAATGTTCCACATTAATACCCCTTCAATATGTTATCCAGTTCGTAAACTGTCAGGCAGATTTCGGTCGATTGCAGGATTTGCAAAGCATGTGCACCGCCAACTCGTTGTTAACAGATATTTTCAAAATCTTTTCATGTTTTTAATCAAGGTTCTCACGTGATTTGATGCATTTTGCGATGTAAGACCCGTTTTATCACAATGTAGATCTTTATTATCGAGCAGATCGTCCTGACTTGGCGCTGCCATTTTATTTGAAGCAAATGCAAGTGATACGAGAGGTGGAATCTGATTGGTCCATAGGAGAGGCTTAGAAGGGACATAACTGGTAATAGCCACTGGTGGCGCTAAGATCGAGCCCAGGAATTCAAGCCAAGTTCGGCAAGGGTGGAAACTGGACTTTTAAAGTCTGTTAACTCTCTTGCCTCGGGAAGATGGTGCCCCTCATGGTTTATTCTCCCTGCAGTATCTTATAATATGATAAACAACAACCACAAGACATTTTCTTTCTTATATGAGATATCAACATTATGAAGAAACTCTTTAAGGAAAATGATAAAATGTACAAGGTTTAAAAACATTTACCCATATTTAAATTATGATGACTCCCTCAATAGAATCCAACCCCAGCAACGTCAGACAAGTCCATTTATGCACAGGTGGGTTTTTCCCCGCATATTCTCACAATCCTAACGTTGATTATCTGTACCTTTCTCCCATTACTGATTGTCATATCCCTCTCGCTTTTGAATGTGATTGTTCAGCCATCATGTTTATCTGCTTTGCCCAGCTATACATCTATGGGGAACAACTCACTAGACCATTGCTAGACACTCCCCTGGCAAAAATAATGTTGTCCAATATAAGACAACATCAAGTTTGTATGTTCGTCGAACAATCTTGTTTGCGATTTATCGTGTAGCTATCTTATATATAATAACACCTCGCATAACAGGAAATACAATTGAGCTGGTAAATCATCTTGTCTAGAGTAATAACGCTTGTGCTAGAGAACACAGGGTCATCCAAGGACCCTGAAACCTGCGTTATCGCAAGTTATGACTGTATATTGAAGGAATGTGAGCTTAATGTAGGAGGAAAGCCCAAAATGTGATGCACTTTTTTAAATGTTTCCCAACTTAGTCAAACCCACAAGCATGGGAATAGAGCTGAAAAACAAAGAAACATAATCAGGGTAAATCCCTGTACATCTAATTGGACCCGTGAAGATGTGGGATGGATTAGGTTTTCAGCAACCCATGCTTGCCATAAAAGGAGCCTATGCTTGTTGTAAGAGGTGACTAACGGGATTGGGTGGTCAGGCTTGCTGACTTGGTTAATGCATGCCATCATATCCCAAATGCGTGGATCGATGCTCATGATGTCAATCACTGGATTATTTACAGACTGCCATCATATAGCTGGAATATTGCTGAGTGTGGCGTTAAACAAACAAAACAACCAAACAAACATCTAATTGCGGTGCCCTAGACAACTGCTGTTGATGTTCACAAATAAATACTGTCCTGCAGATTCATTTTTAATTCTGAAAGAACAACATGAGTTCCAATACCTATAAATTGGAACAGGTTTCATATTTTCATACATCTCATCAAACTGCAACTCACACTCAAATAACAAAATAGAGATAAGACCTGTAAATTATAATGGATGACCTACCCACAGTCTGGTGCAGGACACCACCTTGCATCAGGATCCATGGCTAGAACACGCCGCAACATGAAGTCCTCATACTTTGTCATGAGAAGCTCATCTCGAAGGATCATCTGGATGTCATTTGGGTGGAACTTCTCTGCACACTCAGGACATGCAATATTGATACGACTCTCGGAGATCTCAATCTGCAGGTACTGCTTCAGACAGTCTCGACATGATCGGTGGTGGCAAGTCATGATTTCAGGGAAGTTGTCTAGATCCTGGTCCACCATGCAGACTGGACATTCCCTGCAGTTGTCCTTCCTTTTGGACTGGGCCACTGCAGTCACGCTGGGGGGAGGGCATGGCACTATAGGCAATGGGGGTGGTGGCGGCTCACTCACTACATTTAGACTCGTCTCAGATCGGGCTGAATCCGAGTCCAGGCTGGCATGTGACTTGGATCGATTACGAGGTCTCCGCACATGAAATATTCTCCTCAGGGAAAATGTTGAGCCCTTCCGGTGGTCAGACCCTTTGGAAGTTCCTGAAGAAGTTGAGATAACTTCACTATCTCGCTTCTTCATGGCTGATGTCAAGATAGGCTACTGTGGGATGTGAAGTTCAGATTCCTGGAAGAAAACAAACAGCAATTCAGCATAAAGTCATAGACTCATACACAGGACATAATATATCTTAAAACAATTACAGGAACCTGCAACATATAGTTAACATAAATAACATGTACATGATGTTGTTTGAAAAAATGAAGGAACATCAACAAGTTATCAATCTAAAATTAATGAATCCTAAAAGTATATGAATCAATATGGGCTAAAGCATGTTCACCATTGAAATATCACATAACATTTTAGCAGACAAGAAGTATGAATTAAGATGATTCAGAAAGGTGAATACATCTGAACATATATCAATATCATGCTGACAGGATTAAGCATGAGTTCCATGACTATAACATGCTACATAACGCCAACTGAGAACCCAGCTGGTAACTTTAAAAGTGGCCCACATTTAACAAAGAGATGAAAAAACAACTAAAGGATTAAATAAATATGTGTGTGACTCCAACACTGCCCCTGTGGATTTGTACATGAGAAGGGATTCAGAAATTTTTACAAATGTTTGAGGCCGGCCGATGTATTTTTCAGAAACATTTGAGATAAAAGCCATAGGTCATACTGATAGGTAGTAACACTAATTGCATACATACATACATACATACATACATACATACATACATACATACATACATACATACATACATACATACATACATACATACATACATACATACATACATACATACATACATAACTGTGTGCGTTTGTGCATTCATGGGTGGACACACGTCAAGAACATTACAGTATTCTTGTATCATAATATCACTGTTTCACATTTGCATGTATAAGACATATGGTACATAATTTCCGATAAAGAAAAACATTTTGACATATTTTCCTGAATAAACAATAATGACACATAAAATATCTTAAACATGTTAACCATGATCACACTCTAAGCATATTGTAGCATATTTCATTGCATATAACCTTTAAAACATCATAATAATTACTTCTAAATGTTGAGCTTGTTGACTAGCAATCCTCTGTCCACATGACACAATACCACTCAGAGTTCCATGGGATGGGCCTGTCCTGTTCAGAATAACATTAACGGTGCACCAACTGCTTGTGACATTGTCCAGTTGAGTGCACACACACAACAGCTGATAACAGTGTTTAACTACCACAAATCACAGCTACCTCAGACTCTAATAATAGCAGCAGAGAACACCTAGAACTAGGACACAACTGTCAGTATCAGGGACTGGCTTTGACAAACAAGATACTTTGTAATTACCTCTGTCATAATATCAATCACATCAAGGGGCTATGCAGCAAACACTAAATGTCATCATGCAAACATGGCTGTCACAACATTCACGGCAAAGTGGTAATCATTGCATAACTATTAATACTTCTCTGCATACCAGTAACCATAGTGACAGGTATAGTCTAGTATCAAATGAAAGGTTTTTCTAATAGGGCTGATTATGAGAACTAGGAAGCCATGTCAGAGACTGATAATACAAATCATTACAAAGCATGACCGATCCACATGTAATCATAATTATCACCTAAATCACTACATCACTTGAACAGGGCACACCCAAAATGCTGCCCGTCACACCCAGACCAATAGCCATCATATAGCAAACCAGTACATTAGTCTTAGCAGGACAGATTTAACCCTCCCAAAATATGCTATGAATTAATTTGACAATGAAATCATGAACAATAGTTAGCTAAGAAGATTATAACTCACTTGTCACAAATAACCCATTGCCTAAACAAGCAGACAAGAATTGGTCACTAACATGTATTGATGTTTGTCTTAACCTGTATATAATTAATAATATGACAATGATGATGTTACAATCCTGGTGATATTGATGTTTTGCACAACATAAGGGACAATGTCGACTGTACATCACCCATCATTGTGTGTACCGGTAGCATTAGTTCTAGATACTGTTAAAATAAACAATTCAGTTACTTCTAATTCAATCTTTCATGTTTTGTAATTGCTCGAACATTTTAGATGTACATATGCTGAGCAACCAATTAGCTATAAAAAAATATAACTGAACAAAAAAAATCCCAGTTGACCTGAAAATATCTACCACTTTGATAGAAATCTGACTGGTTTGAAGTTATACAAAGCTCTGTGTCATTTCAACTTTCTGATTGGTCAATTATGTTGATTAAATAACAGATGGATATATAGGTTAATAATATCCATCATGACTTCATGCATGAGTATGAAATAATATTTGAGAACAAGTCCGGGATTTATCAACATATTCTTATTATTAGTGGCCGGTGCTTAGCCTCAAAGGCTATACTACTCAAACACAAATTAAGTAGCCATGTGCTTTTCAAAACACTAAAGGACCAGATGTTTTTGTATCCTGGTCATCAGAACAACAATGATGTATTTTTTCAGCTCTCTCATCATCCTGATATGGCTGACATCAGTAATTGATTGTCTGTCCTCAAGCTAGCACACAGTGACACAATCAAACAACCGACAGCTTCTCCTCTCCAGCTGTGTGACAGAACTGATAAATGTCTGTTTAGTCAAAAACAGGAAAAGTAAATTGGCATTTCAGCCCTCTAAGTATCGACCATTTTGGCGGCCAAATGTGACTTATATCTATGATTGCTAAACTACATTTATCTACTGCTCGCCATTTGGATACCTAAAAGTAAACATAACTGGCGACAATATCTGTTGGCTGTTAGGTTTGGCTCAGCTCCCAATATTCATGTTATGAGTCGCTTGACTACCTGACAAAAAAAACGAAATTGGAGGGATGCATTTGATGCATGTTGAATTTTCCTAAACCAGGGTTACAAATTCCTTGTATTAACGTGTTGATGACACAGTATCAAATCTGCTGCACTTTAGCACAAGTTAACTGGACATACCAAAGGAAATGATGAATGAGTGATTTGGGTTTAACGCAGCTTTGTACAGTATTTCAATCATATCATGGCATGTCAGCTTGATATGGGAGGAAGGCAGGAAGTGATGCAGGTCTCAAGGGACGTTTCCTGGGAGGCAAGGGTGGATCAGTTGTCTAAGGAGACGCATTTCGCTGTGTAGCATTACGTCCTTTGGAAGCACCAAACACCTATGATTCTAGGGTGGCCATGATTATGTTTCTCAATATGTCGGCACCATATCAGTACTCGTGGGTTTCGTGAAAGTGTTAAACGTCTCACACTGCCATCATTTCGGGCTTTCCTCCCACATTCAGCTGACATGCGGTGATATGGCTGAAATACTGTACAAAGCAAAGTTAAACCTATTTCTTTTTTCATTGAAACGTCTACTTTTCATTGGCACACTTAAATTAAAAAGGGCACACCTAAACTTCATATGTGTGCCCTGTGGCACACTTGAAAGGAAATGTATTTCTGTCCCTGTATATATAGTAAATACATATGAATTTATATTCACAAAGCTTACAACATGTACAAAAGCTAAATAATATTATCATTTTATACACTGTTAACAGTGGCAAGGACTCAGATGAATATATGTATTTTTTGCCTCTCATAACCATGGTAACAGACTTCAATAGCATATGGCGTACCATGACACAGTATTCACAATTATGTATGGCCAAACATTTATATAATATGCGCCACTTTCATGAATAGTGTAAATTAATGACTGGCTGCAAGTTTGGAAAGGACTTTTATATCTGAACTGCTATATAATATAATGGTTGCAAAAGATAGTGACTCAATAATTAACAAAGAGTCTTCAGAAAGATGACATATCCACCCGGCAGCTGTCTGTAAAGTAACCACAAGTAAATGTGCAATTCTGTATGTAATGAGTCAAGAGCTGAATGTTCTTGAAGAAGCATACATTGTTTACCCACAAAAGATCCACCATGGTCGCATCCATATGAAATGGAAAGTAAAACAAGTGTGTTTCTTTTTTTTTTTTTATGCAAACGAATTGCAAATTACAAGAAACAATAACTAAACAAGCGTATAGTCAACGAAGTCATCTATATCCCCCGCCCATTCTAACACGTTATGGTCCCAAACCAGGTAACTGACCCAACATTTCTCTTAGCCCATCCAAAAGAGCTGCAATGGAAATTCTAAAATAAACATTTCTAAAACTCCTTAATATCAAATGGCACCAGTTCAGTATGTTCTTTATATATAGACATGCAATGTTTGGCAAGGAAATATTTAACAGTATATTTGTTATACTCCATAAGTGAACCCACCCTATATTAAAACTTAAATCCAACTTGTTGCCATGGAAACGTAAAAAATAAATATTTCTAAAATTCCTAAATAGCAAAAGGCACCAGTTCAGCATGAGTCTGATAGACATGCAAAGTTTTGTTAGAAAGTTTTGAATGGGTTTTGAGTTATGCTCCGGAAACGAACTCTACCCTATAGAACCTAAGTCCAAATTGTTGCCATGGAAACGTAAAAAATAAATATTTCTAAAATTCCTAAATAGCAAAAGGCACAACTTCAGTATGTGACTGATAGATTTGCAAAGTTTTGATCATATACACTGAATTGTTTTCTAGTTCTGCCTCGGAAAAAGGAACTGATTACAGACAGACTGGCTGATCGCTATATCCCCCCGCAATATATGCCGGGGGGATCAAAATAATGAACACACTTTATTAAAGTTACCTTAATTTACTTATTTTTTTATATCTTATTTGCGATTTAGCTATAAAGTTGAGTTTTACTACTTTTATCAAGGGTTCCTCTAACATCATCTGAAAGCCCTCTTTAAAATATCTTTATTTATTTTTATTCTTTTAAATGTCAGGTAAACTCTGATCCCATGATCGATGGGTTCTCAACTATCATACCCATGATGCCTATTAGTCTGCATTACGTCCTATGGTTGTGGTTCCGAATCCTGATTCGCGACGATTATGTTTGAAGGTTTGTCAGAACCATACCCGTGCTCGTGGGTTTCACCGAAGTGGTAAACATCTGAGACCTGCATCACTTCGGGCTTTCCTCCCACATAAAGCTGACACGTCGCTTATAACTGGGACTACTGTTAAAAGAGGCATTAAACCCAACTCACTCCCTCACTATTAGTCTGTAAACATGATATTTTCTATACACCATAGTAACTTCATTTCAATCCATACAGCTTTTCATCATCACCTGACCTGCTGACATATTTCACACAATTTTGATGAGCAGCTAGCATTGACAGTGAGTGATTCACTGACCGAGTGATCCGTTTCAAAAGTATGCTGTTGTTTCTTAATAAGCTTCACAAAAAATAGCATGCGAAAAAAATAAGTTGTGTTTCAGGTCACATGGACCAAACAGATATGGGTCACTCAGTAGGTACATTGTTTTAATTATTTGATAATTCGGGTAGTAGGTTGTTTGTTTTTCATTTAATATTGGTTTTCATAATGCTTTAGACAAATGGTTTGTTTAGAACTGATGTTAGGCGTAATGTCTCTCGAATTTGTCAAAATAGCTACAGGGACATGAGAAGTGGAAACATCTGATTTTTTCCCAAATGTTAAATATGGGTTTTTGGTGGCTGCTTCCAGCTGTGATAAAAACATGTGGTCGCAAGTGAAACAATAGGGTGCTAGGCTACCTGGTTGTTCCTGAAGTTCACTGTAATAAACATTATAAACGGATATGGCTCACTGTCCGTTGTAATGTTGACATCGTTAAGATTCAGAGTTAGCAAAAATGGTTAATATCAGTGTTGAGTATTTAACGAGAATATCATTTGAAACTTTTGTTCTAATATTCTGTTTTCATATGAACATGATGAAAAATACACAGAAGTAATGCTTCAAGTCTATTTCTTTTACCTTCCATGATCAGAGAATTAACTTGTCATCGATTGTTTTTTTAAGACTAATGGTTAATCTTATAATTACAAATTCCAATACAGGATTATCCAAATGTTATAAGAAACTAGGTTCCAGAAAGGAGATGACTATTCAACTACTGTGGGGTTGTGTGAGTAGGAATGAAAAAATTATATTGGTTATATTTCAGAAAAAAAGAGAGAATAAGACAAAAACTATAATGGCCACCAACCAGCTATCACCTATTTTTCTGTGTTTCTGCAATATGTTGTGTATAGTAACTGTACCACTAACTTTGAATATTGTGAAACTAAAAGTAAAAGAGCTTATTTCTGTTCATGGAAGAAGTTATGACTTGATTTCTGTTCTGCAATGAAAAAGAATGTCAAAACAGTGGAAACAGACTTTCCTGTCAACTAAACATACCAGTTATTGCCATCATAAAAATAGCATGTGCCATATTGTAGTTATTGTATTCTTAAATATTAGCGAGAATGCTGTTATCTACTTGTAGTATACCAATGGACATAAACAAATAATCCCCAAATTTGATCTGCACATGCTTATCCATGACACTATGTAATCATGGTAATATAGATTTTACAATATATTCAGGTTATGCTCTTTGAAAAAGGGCTAAATTTGGTTCTTAGATAATATTTTCAGGGATTTTCAGCTTCAGTTATACAAATTACATTTGTTAGTATCTCGGGTATCCGCACTCAATTTCTTATTCATCAAAATGAATAAGAAATGCTATTATCAATTTGTCATCTGCAGACTGACAAAAACCAATATTCCCCAAATTTGTCCTACACATGCTTATCCTTAACACTATGTACTATGGATTTCGCCATATGTACAGGTTATGCATTTTGGGAAATTAGTTCAAATAGGTTTCAGAATTGTATTTTGGGGAAGAAATGACGGACAGATAGAAAGCAATGACAGAACTGAAAGAGCATCATCGTGTTGTTTGATTTATATTTTCGCGTGAATTAGTCACTGCCCACGCATCTTTTCTAAAGTTGTATTTAAGCAAGGTGATTATGGTGGTGTTTTTTTAAATATTTCCTCACAAGAGTCCGTTTTGTTCATTTTTGGATAAATATTTCTTTCTTCTTATGAAAACGAGCAAATGTAAAATGAGATGCACTCATGTGCGCACTATAACGGGGAGTCGGCGATAACTGGACGCTAGCCAGTATCATTGTGCTGTTGGATTTTACGTGAGAATTCGTCACAGGACTTCATGTGTCTTTTCTGTAGTTGTATTTGAGCAAGGTGCTAATCTATTGTATTTGTTTTTCTTATATTTTCAGTCACTTTTGCTCATAATTTTTGGGAAAATATTTCTCCTTTCTATTGAAAACACGCAAATGTAAAACAGGTCGCAATCACATGCACACAATAGGACCCTGATTGGGGCCATAATTGGTATAATCAAGTGTACAGTTACATGTTACATACAAGAGTCGGCTAAAAGATCGAGGTAGCACTAGCCTTTATAGGACCATTAGCAATTAACAATTTGAATAAATGTGAATAGGTTGCAACTAGTACGTAGAAATAAAACCCCTGGGATTGCAAGATTTCTCCGTGCCTTCATGTTTATCACTGTTTATTCTTGATCACTAAGCTTAGGCCTTAGGTTGATTTCCATGATGTCAAAATTAAAGATTTCTAGATTACCATTTTCCCAATGTGTAGTTTTCTCCTGCTTTCCTCAACAGCAACATAAGCCGAAAATTAACTAATCTGGTCAAAAAACAAACGAGATTTCTGAGCTTTTGCATTTGACAGATTCTGGGCGTATTACGGAAGTTTGTTTTGACAACTCTCTTCAGAGGTGTTTTCTTATTTAGGTACAAATCTACTTACCCCTTGATAAAGTTGGAATGTTGATCATTTGATTCCCTGTAATGAAGTTAATTAATCGTCATAATCAAACACATTTTAAAGCCATTTCGGCCTCAGCATACGAAATCTAACATTCCGAAATTGAAACCCGACCATTTTCTACTGTAATGGCCGACAGATTCGTTAACCGGAAGGGTAGAAGAACCTATCCATATCTTACTGTAACGGATTTAAACAAAACCATCATAGCTAACGGTCAATATAAATAATCATTCGTGGTGATTTTGGTATTAATTTTACAAAGTAGGGCCTGTATAATAAGCACAAAAACATGTCACGTGATTAATTGTAACACCGAAATGTCATGTGACTTGTACCGCATTCAAAATGGCGACTACTATTTCATCCCGGAGCAGGGATATGAAGACGTCGAACTAAACACAAGTAAAGACTTATTCTTTTATTTCTTGAAATGAAAGAATGAAAATCTGGATATATAATGAATAAGATTTGGGCCTAGATTTGACATGGCAACTTCCATGCTGAAAAGAAAATTAGGAATTAGGGCCTAAAGTTTGTAAGGCACATATCACTATTATCAGTACCTTAACCGAGTGATAACAAAGACTAGATTGAGATAGCCGAGAATCGCAGTAGGGTCTAAGAGTCTAGACATGACCCCTTCGCGGTTTGAGCATGACCTGATTTATAATGATTACAGATTAGTGTTTCCGTGGTAAAATTTTCAAGACAAGATTAGATCGTGGAATTTACAGTGTTCATTGAAAATAATAAATGACGAGATTGGCATGTGGGTTACCGCACTATGCGATGGATTAATTACGATACAGTTAACAAGTAAATAGGGTAAGACTTCCGCCCGTATCCCCCCCTCAAAAATATATATGCCTAAAAAGATTGAGAGGCAATGCATTCATATACAACTTTTCGAGGGGGGATACGGGCGGAAGTCTCTACATAAGACAATTTGCGACAGGCCTCTAGAACAGATTTCAAGAATGATTTCTTAGCCAATAAGATATATGATTTCAAACACAGGGAACTAATTATAGATTGTAGATATAGATGACACAACTGTGTCATCCTGACCAGTTGAATTATCTGAACTGATATTGAAAATACAGGCCAACACAAACCAGAAACAGATGAGCCCTAAGCAAACTTTGACCACCCAATCAAAATGAAGGATGCATGGGTTCTTGAGCCAATCGGATGTCAGCTTTCTAAAATGATTTGACTTCATTTCTTTACTACCTTGATTCAGAAATTTTGATTTGTACAAAAAAAACCAACACAGAACATAAGTATTTCTTTGATGGTACTCCCTGTAGGATGAAGACGCCATGTCACTCAGTAGTGTATGAGTGAGTGAGTATGGTTTTACGCAGCTAGAAATGGGCTTCACACATTGTACCCATGTCTGGAATCGAACCCGGGTCTTCAGCGTGACGAGCGAACGCTTTAAGCACAAGGCTACCTGACAACCCTGTCATTCAGTAATGACAGGGTGTATAACAACAACAAAATTATGCAGCTTTATGTTTATCTACATTCAGATTTTGTCGTGCTTTCGAGATACAAAAATCAAGTATGCTCGTGTAAACGCATCACTCACTCGTATTGAAAATTTAGAAGCCTCAAACCTGATTGGCTGATAAGAAAAATCAACAGGTGTCCTCAGATCTTCAAGCAGAGAGATATCATATGAAAGTGTAGGATCTGATTTGAATGACATTTGGTGGATGACCCCCCTTTCACCTGAGTATCAGTATTTCATCTTATCATCTAAAGTCAAAATAATTCCACATCTCGTTCAAGACCAAGATACAGTAGTGAATTGTTTATGTCAAGGGACTGTATAGGCGTTATAATAAATACTACAGTGTTTATTTGCCATGCAGTGTTTCACCAAATGAAACTATCAACAATAATTTGTTGTCTTGAGTATAGTCACCAACAACAGTGACACTGTCACCATGTACTTAATCCCCTCAGTGTCATGCATAAAGATTTGATTGAATTGTTTTACAAGGATTGACTACATGTCAAGTACAAAATCAAAGTAAAATCAGAAAAAAAAAATCTGTTTCCTTTTTCTTACCCCCCCCCCCCCCCGAAATATATAAAATATGGTTTGGCTTTGTTGAGAGGTTATACAAGAAGTTAAGAGAAACAGCTGTAGATATTATAATTAACATGGCTATAATTGTGACTGTTGACAAGTCACATTTCCTATCTTTTTTTCATGATGTAGGTGAGGACAATCCTGAGAATGTACCAAAAATGGCTCTTCAACTGTTTAACAAACGTATCGTGTGTCATCGGAAGAAGCAAACTCTAGCTGTGCTTGCTGCGGTTGTGCTGGTGTTCTGTCTGATGCAGCTGTTCTCCTTGTTGAAGCTGAACATCTTCCGGCAGCAGCAGGGGGAGAGTGGCCTGTATGGAAGCAAACACAACAATGGCAGGAGCACAGGGATACACTATCCTGACAAAGACAGAGAATTGTTTACAAAATCAAAAAAAACTGGCAACCACAGGAATGTGATACAGGATGATCTGCCACGTGGTGTTCACGTTGATGTTGCACACCTGTTCAAACCAAATGACCGATACATGTTCACCTGCATTAAAACAAAGGTAAACACATGGACATTAGAATTTAGACTTTCTTGGCACATGTTAAATCTACTCTCAAATGTTGGGATGTCATGTACATGTATCTCAAGGCAACACATTTTCTTAATTGGTCTATGGATTGCTCCAACCCCGGAAAATAAAAAGTTACCAAAAAAATCTGAAAAGCACTTTTTCTTTTATTCTGCCAAATGCAAATGTAACCAGAAATGAGTGTGGATATGATAGGTTAAACTGCATGGGCGTAAGTTACTATTGGTAAAATAATGAGACATGTTTAACTGTGTGCATATGATAGGTTAAACTGCATGGGCGTAAGTTACTATTAGTAAAATAATGAGACATGCTTAACTGTGTGCATATGATATGTTAAACTGCATTGGCGTAAGTTACTATTAGTAAAATAATGAGACATGCATAACTGTGTGCATATGATAGGTTAAACTGCATGGGCGTAAGTTACTATTGGTAAAATAATGAGACATGCTTAACTGTGTGCATATGATAGGTTAAACTGCATTGGTGTAAGTTACTATTGGTAAAATAATGAGACATGCTTAACTGTGTGCATATGATAGGTTAAACTGCATGGGCGTAAGTTACTATTAGTAAAATAATGAGACATGCATAACTGTGTGCATATGATAGGTTAAACTGCATGGGCGTAAGTTACAATGGGTAAAATAATGAGACATGCTTAACTGTGTGCATACATGTATGATAGGTTAAACTGCATGGGCGTAAGTTACTATTAGTAAAATAATGAGACATGCATAACTGTGTGCATATGATAGGTTAAACTGCATGGGCTTAAGTTACTATTAGTAAAATAATGTGACATGCTTAACTGTGTGCATATGATATGTTAAACTGCATGGGCGTAAGTTACTATTAGTAAAATAATGAGACATGCATAACTGTGTGCATACATGTATGATGGTTAAACTGCATGGGCGTGAGTTACTATTAGTAAAATAATGAGACATGCTTAACTGTGTGCATATGATAGGTTAAACTGCAATGGTGTAAGTTACTATTGGTAAAATAATGAGACATGCATAACTGTGTGCATATGATAGGTTAAACTGCATGGGCGTAAGTTACTATTAGTAAAATAATGAGACATGCATAACTGTGTGCATATGATAGGTTAAACTGCATGGGCGTAAGTTACTATTAGTAAAATAATGAGACATGCATAACTGTGTGCATACATGTATGATGGTTAAACTGCATGGGCGTGAGTTACTATTGGTAAAATAATGAGACATGCATAACTGTGTGCATATGATAGGTTAAACTGCATGGGCGTAAGTTACTATTGGTAAAATAATGAGACATGCATAACTGTGTGCATATGATATGTTAAACTGCATGGGCGTAAGTTACTATTAGTAAAATAATGAGACATGCATAACTGTGTGCATATGATAGGTTAAACTGCATGGGCGTAAGTTACAATGGGTAAAATAATGAGACATGCTTAACTGTGTGCATACATGTATGATGGTTAAACTGCATGGGCGTAAGTTACTATTGGTAAAATAATGAGACATGCTTAACTGTGTGCATATGATAGGTTAAACTGCATGGGCGTAAGTTACTATTAGTAAAATAATGAGACATGCATAACTGTGTGCATATGATAGGTTAAACTGCATGGGCGTAAGTTACAATGGGTAAAATAATGAGACATGCTTAACTGTGTGCATACATGTATGATGGTTAAACTGCATGGGCGTAAGTTACTATTAGTAAAATAATGAGACATGCATAACTGTGTGCATATGATAGGTTAAACTGCATTGGCTTAAGTTACTATTGGTAAAATAATGAGACATTCTTAACTGTGTGCATATGATAGGTTAAACTGCATGGGCGTAAGTTACTATTGGTAAAATAATGAGACGTGCTTAACTGTGTGCATATGATAGGTTAAACTGCATTGGCGTAAGTTACTATTGGTAAAATAATGAGACATGCTTAACTGTGTGCATATGATAGGTTAAACTGCATGGGCGTAAGTTACTATTGGTAAAATAATGAGACGTGCTTAACTGTGTGCATATGATAGGTTAAACTGCATTGGCGTAAGTTACTATTGGTAAAATAATGAGACGTGCTTAACTGTGTGCATATGATAGGTTAAACTGCATGGGCGTAAGTTACTATTGGTAAAATAATGAGACATGCTTAACTGTGTGCATATGATAGGTTAAACTGCATGGGCGTAAGTTACTATTGGTAAAATAATGAGACGTGCTTAACTGTGTGCATATGATAGGTTAAACTGCATTGGCGTAAGTTACTATTGGTAAAATAATGAGACGTGCTTAACTGTGTGCATATGATAGGTTAAACTGCATGGGCGTAAGTTACTATTGGTAAAATAATGAGACATGCCTAACTGTGTGAATATGATATGTTAAACTGCATGGGCGTAAGTTACTATTGGTAAAATAATGAGACATGCATAACTGTGTGCATATGATAGGTTTAACTGCATGGGCGTAAGTTACTATGGGTAAAATAATGTGACATGCTTAACTGTGTGCATATGATAGGTTAAACTGCATGGGCGTAAGTTACTATTGGTAAAATAATGAGACATGCTTAACTGTGTGCATATGATAGGTTAAACTGCATGGGCGTAAGTTACTATTAGTAAAATAATGAGACATGCATAACTAACACTGCATGCATGGGAACATATTGAGATTGCTTTTAAAAATAAAAAAAATAAAAATTTTCCCACTTACCAACCATGATAGTTCTCAAGAAGATGTAATAATTTTCTTGTGAGTGCCATGACGGAATCGTGATGTAATTATGGTGGTTTCAGAGTGAGATTCCATGGGAGCATGTGAATGATGACTACTGCGACTGCGAAGACTCCAGCGATGAACCGGGAACTTCAGCGTGTCCAGACTCCAGGTGAGGGGGATGAGGAATTGGATTGATTGCTTTTACATTAGTCTACTTTGTTCGAATGCCTAATCAGAATGTTAGGACTCCTTGGATTAGTAAGATGTTGAATTTATCTGTCTGAAAAGAGGTGCTCTTCTGTTTGTAAAAATGTTTCACATATATGAATAAATGATATTTTAGGCTGCAGCTCACTCCATTACAGATGCACCATAGCCTGATATAGCATATTCACTATTAAGTCATCCTGGGTGCTTAGGAGATTGACAAAGCTGTGTGCTTATTAAGACAATACGCAACATGTTAAATTTGTTATAAAGATCAAACTTGGTTCAAATGTCAATGAAACTTAAATGTTGTTGACTTGAATATTTGTGAGTATGGCGTTAAGCAACAAACACAGCTCTTTATTAAAAATTTCATTTTCTACTTTGTTTTACAAAGTTAAGCTTCTGAAAACTTCATATGGGGAGGACTTTTTTATGTGTCTTCTTATGAAGGGGTACTTGAATCTATTATTATTTGAAACATGAGAACACAGAGGTTAATGCAGTAAATATGGTACCTGTGTATATATATGTTTTACAGATTCTACTGCACGTACCAAATTCCCCACGAAGATGTGCAGTTTGTGCCAGGAAGCAGAGTGAATGATGGGATATGTGACTGTTGTGACGGCAGTGATGAGTGGAGCGGCCACAAGGTACCAAAGCACATGCACTTGACAGGTGAGTCATATCGGATTATTGGAAAGAATGTTACCAAGAAGTGTCTGGTAGGTTTGTATGGGATATATTACCCTGGTACATGTCCATCAGCTTCCAGAACACACACACTTGACAGGTGAGTCATATCGGATTATTGGAAAGAATGTTACCAAGAAGTGTCTGGTAGGGCTGGTATGGGATATATTACCCTGGTACCTGGCCACAAGGTTCCAGAACACATGCACTTGATGGGTGAGTTATAGTGGAAAGAATGTTACCAAGAAGTGTCTGGTAGGGCTGGTATGGGATATATTACCCTGGTACCTGGCCACAAGGTTCCAGAACACATGCACTTGATGGGTGAGTTATAGTGGAAAGAATGTTACCAAGAAGTGTCAGACAGGGCTGGTATGGGATATATTACCCTGGTACCTGGCCACAAGGTTCCAGAACACATGCACTTGATGGGTGAGTTATAGTGGAAAGAATGTTACCAAGAAGTGTCAGACAGGGCTGGTATGGGATATATTACCCTGGTACCTGGCTGTCAGCTTCCAGAACACATGCACTTGATGGGTGAGTTATAGTGGAAAGAATGTTACCAAGAAGTGTCTGGTAGGGCTGGTATGGAATATATTACCCTGGTACCCGGCTGTCAGCTTCCAGAACACATGCACTTGACAGGTGAGTCATATCGGATTATTGGAAAGAATGTTACCAAGAAGTGTCTGGTAGGGCTGGTATGGGATATACTACCCAGGGTGCCATTGTACAAAACAACCTTAGCGCTACGACTGTAGTAAGTCTATGTTATGGTATGGGAGTTACGATCACCTTAGCGCTAAGATCGCTTTGTACAACGCCACCCAGGTAAATGTGGTGGGACACAAGATTGGCCACCTGACTTTGTTAGCTGTGATCTGTCATGCAACATACCAGTATTGTAAACAGTACTCAAAATAACTGCTGGCTAATCATGTGTCATGTAATATTCTTTCTGTCCTGGTAATCTTTCATGTTTCCTATCCCATCCTTGTTTTTGCCCCTTAATGCCAAGCCAGGCAGTGTTACAACGTTTACAATCTTTTAGCATCCTTTGGTATGACATGGCCAGGGATCGTACCCCCGACCATCTATTCTCCGGGTGGACGCTCTACCACAAGACCACAGAGGCTGTCTCTGCAGATGCAGGTCTGATGTAGGTTAATGTAGAAGTTCACTGTAACATCTTCTTTTTACATAGACATGACTACAATGTCTAGACTGACTGGAAATATACAGACTCACTGATAGGCTGACATGTAGCTGACATACAGGCCTTGATGCCATTGAAATACTCCCAGTCTTACACCCAACTCACTCACATTGTCCCTTATAGAGGAATCTCAGGAGAAGCACGTCTACCAGTCTCCGTGTGGCAACCACTGTGAGAAGATTGTGCATCTCCGCGGCAAGGAGGAACAGATCAAGCACAAGGGACAGAGGCTGAGGAGGAAGTATGTCGACCTGGCCAAGTCACTTCCCGCATCGCAGAGACAGGTGGGCAATGACATGGTGCTACGTCACCATGGCACCTTCACACCAATGTCATGGTTGGAAAATATTTTCTTGCCAGTTATATTTTAAGCCATTTGTGGAGACCATGTTAATATTTGGCCAAACATAAATTATTGAATTTGGTTACCCAGCCCTGCCTAATGTTTGCTTGCCACCCATCATGTTATCTGAAATTATTGTGACCAATACACAAAGCCATCTTGGTTATCCTGGCACTAATTGGTACTAATTATTACTTATTAACCAAATGTTAGAGGCACTCTCTTTTCTACATTTGTCCAAATCAAACAGTGGGTTTTGAGATAATTGACACACATTTCAAAAGATTGCTTCCAAATTGTATCTCATTAACTTCCAAATTACAAATGAAAGTACAATGCTGTAATTACCATACAGGTTAAAGGGCAACTGCCCTTCAAGTTTTTAAGGTAAGTTTTTTAAAGCACAAAAATAACTTTCCACCATTCTGCCTGCGAGGGTAATCGTAATTCATCAAAGGGCAGCTACTCCAGTCCATCACATTTGTTTAGTCTGCCTGATTCGCTCATTACATTAACATGAGTGAGTGAGTGAGTGGGTTGGGTTTAAAGCCGCTTTTAACATTATTCCAGTTATATCACGGCGTGTCAGCTTAATGTGGGAGGAAAGCCCGAAGTGATGCAGGTCTCAGACGTTTACCACTTCGGTGAAACCCACGAGCACGGGTATGGTGCTGACAAACCTAGAAACATAATCGGGGCGAACCAGGATTCAAACCCACAATCATAGGTTTCTAGCGTGCCCAAGGGACGCAACTCTGCACAGCGAATCACGGCGCCTTAGACGACTGGGCCACCCGTGCCCCCTACATTGACATGAGGGAATGAAATGCAGTCAGAGTGACCAAATGAAACAACTGCTTTATTATTCATGGATCAGAGAAATGAAAAGATACAGTACAAAACTCGAACAAAATGTGATTGTTAACTATTTGAATGGTATTTTAATTGAATGTAGTCTCTGGTCACTGCAAACACCACCTACAAACTTCCCACTGTCCTATCTACTGACTCCTTGTCTGCTTGCAGGAGTATGGTCCGGAGGGGGTGTTCTACCAGCTGGCACAACAGTGTTTCGAGCACCATACCACAGAGTATGAGTACACTATCTGCCCCTTCTCATCCGTTACCCAGCAGAAGTTCCCCCACCCCCGCATCTCCCTGGGGAAGCGACCGAGGTGGGAGAAACAGAAGCCTGGAGACTATGTGCTGGTCATGGCAGAGGGGGACGCCAATCTCTGTCCATTGAATCATGCTAGAAAAACTAAGGTAGGATTGGGGGTAAATCAGACATTACAAAACAAAAAAGATAGGACATATTTGGGGGTTAGATAATGACAAGATAGTATAAATGACTTGATCGTTGCAGCTGTATCATGGTTTGGATGTAGATTCTCACACCAATAACAAGCAAGTAATGCACAAAATAAGCAGATGAACATATCACATGCTTCGTATGGGAACAATCAAACTTATATTTCATTTCTAAAATTGTTTTTTCTCAGTACATATTATTATCCTCTAAACTGATGTTTTCTATTTTCAGATCCATTTCTTCTGTGGTGTTAAGGATCATATTGTGAAGATGGTGGAAAAAGAACGATGTTCTTACTCTGCTACATTCAGCACTCCAGCTGCTTGCAGCTGACATAGAAATGGCATACCATAGTGTGAGCTGACTTACCATAGTGTGCAGCTGACCTACCATAGTGTGCAGCTGACCTACCATAGTGTGCAGCTGACATATCATAGTGTGCAGCTGACCTACCATAGTGTGCAGTTGACATTCCATAGTGTGCAGCTGACCTACCATAGTGTGCAGCTGACATACCATAGTGTGCAGCTGACATACCATAGTGTGCAGCTGACATATCATATTGTGCAGCTGACATACCATAGTGTGCAGCTGACCTACCATAGTGTGCAGCTGACCTACCATAGTGTGCAGCTGACCTACCATAGTGTGCAGCATACATACCATAGTGTGCAGCTGACCTACCATAGTGTGCAGCTGACATACCATAGCGTGCAGCTGACATACCATAGTGTGCAGCTGACATACCATAGCGTGCAGCTGACATACCATAGTGTGCAGCTGACATACCATAGTGTGCAGCTGACATACCATAGTGTGCAGCATACATACCATAGTGTGCAGCTGACCTACCATAGTGTGCAGCATACATACCATAGTGTGCAGCTGACCTACCATAATGTGCAGCTGACAAACCATAGTGTGCAGCTGACCTACCACAGTGTGCAGCTGACCTACCACAGTGTGCAGCTGACCTACCATAGTGTGCAGCTGACCTACCATAGTGTGCAGCTGACATATCATAGTGTGCAGCTGACATACCATAGTGTGCAGCTGACCTACCATAGTGTGCAGCACACATACCATAGTGTGCAGCTGACATATCATAGTGTGCAGCTGACATACCATAGTGTGCAGCTGACATACTATAGTGTGCAGCTGACATACCATAGTGTGCAGCTGACATATCATAGTGTGCAGCTGACATATCATAGTGTGCAGCTGACATACCATAGTGTGCAGTTGACATTCCATAGTGTGCAGCTGACATACCATAGTGTGCAGCTGACCTACCATAGTGTGCAGCACACATACCATAGTGTGCAGCTGACATATCATAGTGTGCAGCTGACATACCATAGTGTGCAGCTGACATACTATAGTGTGCAGCTGACATATCATAGTGTGCAGCTGACATATCATAGTGTGCAGCTGACATACCATAGTGTGCAGTTGACATTCCATAGTGTGCAGCTGACCTACCATAGTGTGCAGTTGACATTCCATAGTGTGCAGCTGACATATCATAGTGTGCAGTTGACATATCATAGTGTGCAGCTGACCTATCATAGTGTGCAGCTGACATGAAACAATGCTGACTTACCATATTTTGCAGCTGACATGAGACTATGTTGACCTAGGTTGTCAATAACAGATGTTCTTTGTATTCTTTCATATGCTAACAAACTTCGATTTTTGTGAGAGTATATTTTGGATCTTCTAAAGATGATATAATAATATTTTTATCAGTGTTTTTGTGCAACATGTATTCAGGATGACAGACTGTGTAAATATGTGTTTTATGTCCAGTCTTATCCAATAAGTTGGTCATTTTGCTTGAACTGGAGATAACTCTTACGAAACTTCTACCTCTATTACATCTCTAAAGGCACTACTTGTAATAAAGACAAGACACCCATGGCTACCTAGCTGACCGACCGACTAACCAATCATCCAGCCAGCCGTCCGTTAGAAGAAGGACCAGCCGTGCGCTGACCGGCCAGCCACTGGGTTACAATATGATTTTCATCAACCGGCAGCTTCCAAGCCAGCCGCACGGACCCCATGGGATTGTCCAGTCAACCGTTCTACCGACCCGTCAGCCACCGCACGGCTACCGTTACCCACGGACCATCGCAAGCCGCACAGGGATTAATGATACCGGAATCATGGACACCGGAGGAGGACCAATCCCTATGATTACCCAACCCCCACCCCATCCCTGAAGGTACCCAAGGTCACTCAGAGGCAGAGGCGGAGTACGAAGATCAGGCTGATGACTCATCCCAGCGGGACTACACCGAAAGTTACACCTTCGTAGAGCTAATAGATGAACTCTACCATCTTATGCCTGTACTCCAACCTCCTGTGACACAGAATGAGCCACCCCAGATGTCAGAATATGGGGGATGTCATGCTCCTACATCGTCTCAACATATCCATCGGACATTACCCTGGAAAAGTTGTAGACAACATGTCTGACAGTCTACTTAAGCCCAAGCATGATGAACAACTACCTTTCTAATCAGACCAAGAGGGTTAATAAAATCACAACCTATATCAGCAACCACAACATTCAACGGACAATTGGGCCACGTGATAGATGAAGTGAGACAAGACACTGCTGCAGAACGATTCCAAACTTCAACTATCAACTTAGCTGCTAAAGCCCACGGATCGTCAAAGCCTTAGAAACGTCCCAGGGACTACAAATCTTCATCTTCCAAACAGCCTCCTAAGAAGTTTGTCCCCTCCGGGAAGGATTCATTCCATCCGAGTCGGGGGTACAACAAGCGGTACGTCATAACCGGAAGTGAAATAATCGCCGGTATTTAAGGTCACAAATCCAATTTATAACGATCATGATCAGCAAATATAATGGTAAATCTAGTGAAAATATCACATATTTGACTGATTCTTGACACATTTCTGATTTTCATGTCCTCAAGGGGAATTTCAGAGGAAATTATCTCAGTAGGATTAGAATTAGTAAATAATGGTTTCCAGAAGAGGATTGCTGTCAATTACACAGGGAGTTACTAGATCCCTAGGGGGTCCCTCTGGTTTATTCTGGCAGATATGTAATAGAGGTAGAAGTTTTGTAAGAATTATCGAACAATAGTTCGGTTAATAATTCTAAGAATAATACCTCTATTACATCCGAAGTACTCCCTCCCCAATTTATCTACCTCTAGTAGTAGATGAGTGATAAATTTGATGTTGCAGCCATCATGACGTCATGGCTTGGGCAGTTACGAGACTACATGGGGACAACTAATTGTGTGATTGACAGTGTTCTGAAAATTTTAGTTATGGCAGGGATTGAGTAGAGGTAGTATTCTTAGAATTATTAACAATGATTACTATTGTTTGATATTTCATGATTTGTGCGTCTCATCTGTTGGTGTCAATAGGGTGTCATAAGCTCAGCACTCCATAAATAATGTTGTGATTTGTGGTCATTTTCTTCAGACAGACACAACAAAAAGTAATGTCATCCCACTGTTTGGTAATGACATGTCATCCCATTGTTTAGTATGGATGTCCTCCCATTGTTTGATAATTACGCCACTATGACATTATTACATATACTGAACAAAAAAGTCAGATCATGAATATTTTTGGGAATATTTTTTGTAGCGAAGACTGAGTTTCTTTGAATGTGTACTGTATATAGAAATATTTCATGATCTCTTTGTTTAGTTTATATATATTGTCACACTGACATTTTTTCAGTACACTTGTCCCGATGATCTGTTGGCATTGTACATATCAAATCAGATTAGATGTGTCAGTTATATGTTTTATGATACTCCAAAATAAAAAAAACAATCTCATTCAGATAAATTAAAATTAAATATATTTGCCCCAATACAATACCTCTCTGCATAGCGCATGAAGATCTGACAACCCCTTCATAAAAAGCTAGCTTCAGTTGAACTTTTAATAAGCCAGTCAGCACTGAGTCTTCTAAAGTTACATTTGCATGAACAAAGCATTCAGTGAAAACAAACTTCAACACCCAGTTCCGAATGTAAATAATAATGACTGTGCCATACTCTTGTAGTAGAGATTGTTTCCATCTTTATGTCACCCAGAGCATTTACACTCCTAAGGAGAGTACCATCGAAGACATATTTGTGATTTTGTTGGTTTCTTTTGTTAAAATAAAATTTTCTAAATCAAGGTGGTAAACAAATGGAGCAGAGTCATGTTAAAAAAGCTTACATCTGATTGGTTAAAGAACAAACGCATCCTTCATTATAACTGGGAGGTCAAAGTTTGATCAGGGTTAACCTGAAAAGATTAGCTGACAATATTTTATTTTTCTAAACTTATTCATATAGCCATGAGCTACTTAGCCTCTATTCTATTAGAGATTATTCAGTTAACTCAGTTTGACAAGGGTTATCTCCCTTTAACAGCTTGTCAAGTTGTGACAAGCATGTGAGGGTGAGATGTTGTGTTATGCTGTTTCAGAGAAAGGACATACATGTCCAAGAGTGTGCCTGCAGAATGATCTATATTTTGCGAGTCTTATATGAATAAGAATTTTGAAAATGGTAAATTAATGCTCTTGAAAATAGGTGAAACTTGCTTTCAATAATGGTGAGTTTGTCAAATTTTGGATAAATTTTAATCCAAATTTGACCTTTGTTTTTTATTTTTTCGCATTTATTTTTATGTTATTTTGTGAGATATGTAATTCTTGTTAACTGTACTTAAAACTGATATATGTTGTTTCTTCATAGATTGGTGAAGGTGTAAACAACAAGTCTCTCGGCAGTATGACTATTTACATCTGTTTGTTACTGGAAACTGATGTTTGTGTTACAGTGGACCTGTGTTATATCTGGCAGGGTGGTGTGGTATGAGTAGGGATCCTGTGGTAACAGAATAGCAATGGCTGGAGTAAGGATAGCAATGACAAGATGTAATTTGGGACAAGTCAATTCATACAGGGCGGTGGGTTTTTTCCAAGGTTTTTGTACTTAAAATGAACTGAGAAATAATCACCCTCTGCTGATGCTTGACATATTTTGGATGACCCTACCCATGACCTTGTACATTGTTTCATGACCTTCCCCAAATGACAAATATATATCTATATATTTTTTTTTAGAATGTTAATTTTTCGTGACCCTCCCAAATAAGTGTATTTTTTTATGACTCTGTCCTTGAGACTGTCATATTTTGCGGTGCCACTCCCCTGATATTTACGGGTTATTCCTCCCCTCTGACCCAACCACCCCCATAAATAAATGAGCAGTCCCTTAGATGTTATTTACGTGATTACCTGTCGGAAAATTGTAATGTATCACTGCTTCCATATGACACACAGGACTTCCAAAAACTAAGATGTGTCCATAGAAATATGAATGTCAAAATTGCACACCAAAGGATAAAATAGATGAATTATACAACGAATTTGTACACAAAACTGCTTGCGCAGTCTGTTGGACAAAGCAGTAAGAAAACATTGAAATGAATGTCATACTTTTTAGAGTGCTTGGTCTTTTTATTAATTTGTAACAATTAAATTTACATGTACGTTTGATAGTGTACATTCAGTGGAATGAATGGACCAGTGCTTGTAAGATTAACGTATTTGACGTAACAAGCGCCAAGGGTGCTCTCAAAATTAGAAAGAGGGGGCTCTTATTAGAATATAATTTTGTTGAGAAAAAAACCAGAGTGGAGACATCGTAAATTTTGTGGTTTATGCTGACAGCCTGAAATGATACAAGAGAAAAGTCTGTGCATATTTATACACGACAGATATATTTTCCAGAATTTAATTGCCCATAAATAAGAGTGCATATAACACACGAGTGTGTATTAATACAGTATTATATACAAATAAATAAGTGGACATTGATCAATCGGAAGGGGTGCTAATTGTGATCGTTCACTAGCCAATATATTAGCAAATATCGCCGTGGGCACTTATTAGAGCGGGGCACTTATTACGTCGACTACAGTAGTCAGGGTCAGCGGATATGTAGAGAATAACCATCGAGGTATAAGGTCTTATGGATTATCTGTTGTTAGTGAATGGTTGGTGTTAATCCCCAGCAGTCATTCTGAGAGACAGGTAATTCGTAATTCCCACTTGTGAGTAGGTTATTCTATACATAATGACATTTTAAGAGTGAAAATGAAGAAAAACATGTGAAATGTCTACCTTACAGAGAAACTTCACTGAAGGCAGTTTGTTATTCAGATGGCATAATGTGATCAATGTCTGACGTCATGAATAATGGATGAGAATCACATCATATGTTTTAATAATGAAGCAATGTGATGTCATATGGTTCAAGTGACCAATCAGCATTGAGAATTGCTAAAATGCACATGTGCAAAGGACAAGATCATCCTACGCTTAAGGGTATATGTTGTTGTATCTCCAAACTAAGATGTCATTGACCTATTATGCCTATATCATAGATATGACAAAACCTGGGAACAAGTGCCCCATTTCTGTATGATTAATTGAAAACCCCCTGAAGCCACCATGCAGAATCTGGTTAAGAATAAGTGCCAAGTAACCTATGCTGGCCATTAGAGGCGACTTAATGGATTGAGTGTTCAGACTCAAAAACTTGTTGATTGTGTGTTATTTTACCCCAATGACATGGACCATTGCTCATAATATCAATCACTGGATTGACTGGATTATTTACAGGCTGCCATCATGTAGCTGGAATACTGCTGAGTGCATCATTAACCAACAAACAAACAAGTTTTGATGTGTATGTAAGTGATGAATGACTTTGCTTTATAGTTGTTTCTTGTTTTTCTTCATAATTTGTTGTTATACATGTTTTGGGCAGGGAGATTCAGGTGGTGAATTATAGCTGCTCACTTATTTCTGTCATGTTTATCTGCTGTATGGCATTCCAATGTGGTACAATGCGGATGCACAGTGTTCCCTTGTTGTTGTGCTCTTCAATATAGTGCTAACACGGTTATAGTGCGCGGTAAAGCATTGCTCCCATATTTACTAACATTTTAAATAAAGATTTCCAATGACTTGATGTTTTCCCCCATCTCAGAAAACATTATCAGCTGATCACCGCGATCACGTAACAAATCTGAACTCAAGTACGCATTTTAATCCTATTATTATAATATCTGGTTATAAAAAAATTGTTCATTGTTTAGCTGGACTTATGTTTTATTCAAAATTTCATTCAATAATTATAATAATGTTTAAAATAATTTTGGTGAAATCGTATGTGAAGTGCTCGGTATATTGACAACTCACCGTTATTTACAACAACCATGGTCAGATTACCACTATAGATGCCTTGAAACAAACTCCCGGAGAAGCGGAAAGTCAGTGTATTGATCTCCTGGTCACATTATACCAAAAGATGTTAAACAATGGTACTTGTTGTTACCCTGCTGCCTGAGTGGCGTATCCATCTTTAACATATGTATGTGGGCTGGCGATATAACATCGACATAAGCATGTTGCTATATACGTGAAATAATCTTTAATGCAACATTGAAATCCATTTTACCTCCCTTTTATTCAGTAGTCATCAAGTCTACTTATGTACGCTAATACCACTAGAAGTCTAGTTATGTACGCTAATACCACTAGAACGGTGTAAATGTTTTGAACCTTTGCAAACCTTAACTATGAATCCATAATTTGGCCCAAACTAAACAATATTTACATATTGTATTCATGTATATTCCTTGTGAGCACAAGATCCCAAGCAAGAGAGTAAATCTATGCAAGATGACATTCCACTACACCAGTATTGTTCTCATATTCTACACACAAAAAGTTCAGATCACCTGATTCTTTAATATTACTATCAGGTGATCCTTAACCTGTTTTATGACCAGTTTATGTTCTTGTTGTATGGATAAGTCTATCCTAAAACTGGGGGCACGGCTGCAATACTGTTAAAAGTGGTGTTAAACCCAACTAACTCACTCACTCACTATCCTAAAACTTGCAAAGGATAGAAAGTATCTATGGCTCTTGATTGAAAATATGCATTTTTCCTACATTTTGCTTTTATTTTTGTTACATTTTTAAAATTCTTTTTTAATGAAATTTAACTCACAATATAGCTTATTTTGTCCTGCCTTGTGTCATATTGACCATGAAATCTGTGAAACAAGAATATAAACTGGTGTGATCTATAGTAGATATTAATACAGATATTGATATGGTTGTTACTGAACAGGGAGTTAATATGGACCAAATAGTGATTCACAATTCTGGACCAAAGATTAAAGTGATTCTCAATTGTGTGTTAGATTAAATATATTTTCATTTCTCTGATTTTTTTGCTGTTATTGACCGAAATTATTCTGTTGACAAAATAATGGAAATTTCTTGATCTTTGAATATCAGCATGATTCTATATTAATGAAACTGGAAACAGAATATCTATCTCAAGCCTTATATATATCCTCGTACATGTATGTTGATGGTTACGAGGTTGTGGGACTTATTGTCTGTTACAGTGTGGTTGTGAAACATGATTTTAATAAAGAACAAGATCTTTAAATGTGATTATCTCATCTGTTTGTTGCAGACTTCGTGGGGAAGCACTAAGTTTGTTTGATGGAAACATATAAGTTGTAGCAGAATCATGAGGGGTATATGGGGTTTTATGCATTCCTTGTTTAAGGTTTTATGCCAAAAGCCGGAGGCGGGTGGTATAAAGCCTAACGCAGGACGCAAAAAAAACCATGTACCCCGAGTGAGGCTTGTGGCATAAAACCTAACGAGGAACGCATAAAACCCCCTGTACCCCTCGTGACCCTGCTGCAATGAATTTATCTTACCAACATGTTTTAATGTGACATTGTAAAAGAATAAACAAAAATTCAAACTTGTTAGAAAACAGCTGTTCGATTGAGCTGAGTTTAACTTGTGCTATGTCACATTAATTCCATTGACTCAGAAAAACATGCATCTTTTTGCTTTGAAGCCGGGCATAAGGGATTTATTTTGTCTCTCAGAAATCCATGTGCAGTCTCTATTGCTCGTGGCGGGGTGTAGGAGATTTATTTCCCTGCTTAGAAATTTATTACCCTCCAAGGCGGGTTACACAGTATTTTATCAAGATCACGTGGACCAATCAGATCTCATCATTCTGACATGGAGGTATGATAAGAGGAATTATCTATTTGGCTGACAATAATTTTGAGTTACTATATTCCTCGAAATGTGTGTTTTGATCTGAAATGTTTCATTTCCTAAATATCATCCCACAGGAAGACCCTAGGAAACCAGCATGTGTGTGTTATCAATGCTGCCTTCAACAATATTCCAGTGAGAGCAGGGGTGGTGGGGTAGAATTTTCTGGTCAAGCTGAAGGTCCAGGTTCAATTGCCCACATGGGTACAATGTGTGAAGCCCATTTCTGGTGTCCCCAGCTGATGTTGCTCAAATATTGCTGAAAGTGGTGTAAAACTATACTCACTCACTCTGGCAAGAGCACAGCAGATTAGAAGGGGACAGTGGGCCAGGGTGGTTCTGTCATCTAAGGTTCTGTGCATATATGGCATTCCTTATGTGTGTCAGAAACCTGTGATCGTTGGTTTGAATCCCAGATTCGCCTGATTATATTTCTAGGTTTGTCAGCACCATACCCGTGCTTGTGGGTTTCATGAAAGTGGTGAAAGACCTGCATCACTATAACTGAAATACATTTCATTTGGTGTTAAACCAAACACACTGGCAGTTGACACCACATTGCAGACTTTGTGCCCGCAGCATGAATTTCGGACATCAGTGGGATCAGCCAATACTCAAGTTCCTGCGGTCATCTTCAGAGAGGCCAGAATGCAGCTGCATGTGTCACCACCACACCAAGACGTTCTCAGCACCTAACACTGGTGCTGAGACAACTCCCCTGACTGCCTACAGTGTGGAACAGAGGACTTGCTCCACCATACTGTCTCCAACCTACTCCCTCACTCCACTCACCAGTTTATGTGAAGGAGTTTCTCAAAGCATTGCAGTCATTATTATCAGAAAATCACAGCAACTTTCTGTGCCCAAGGTCATTGTCAGCTGCAGATTTAAGCTTTGGAACTCAATCTCTGGAGACCTCAAATGTGCCCAAACAGCTGAATATTTCTGCAGTCTTCTTGAAACTTCTGTATTAAATCTGTCCTATATTGTTTCCCATGTCAAGTGCTGCTGAGCAGATTTTCAGGCCAGACTAAGTTTAACTTGGTTTACAAATCTGCTAATTCATAGAAATTGAAATGTGAAAAATTTAATAAAACTAAAGGCATTGAGTGTTATTCCACCAACCATAAATAAGTAAACAAACCCTTTTACTGTTGCTATCAACACAATACAGAAATTATTTAAAATACTATAATCAAATCATGTTGAAAATTTAGGATAAAAATTTCCACCCCTGCTTTTTTTAGAAAAAGTTTAATAATATTTAGAGGAAATAAGAAAACCCTCCATATTTTTTCAACCTATAGACCAGAATCTTAGGCCCAAAAATCTGTAGCCCCCAAAATAAGTCTGACCATATTATACTGTATATGGTAAGCTGGAACCACTGGGTTACCACACCACCTCTGGAGAACCAGTAAAATTGCCAGGGTAGTTTCTGCAATGGGTATCAGGTGGACATAATGGTGGATGGAATGTCTACCCACTTGTCTCAACATGAGGATTCTGAGGTAGAACTCATGTTTTGTCACCCAGGGCAGTTTAGATCCCCAGCACCCAATGCTATCTCGACATGGGGATTTCAGGGCAGACTAAATCCCCAGCACCCAATGCTGTCTCAACATGGGGATTTCAGGGCAGACTAAATCCCCAGCACCCAATGCTATCTCGACATTGGGATTTCAGGGCAGACTAAATCCCCGGCACCCAATGCTGTCTCAACATGGGGATTTCAGGGCAGACTAAATCCCCAGCACCCAATGCTATCTCGACATGGGGATTTCAGGGCAGACTAAATCCCCAGCACCCAATGCTATCTCGACATGGGGATTTCAGGGCAGACTAAATCCCCAGCACCCAATGCTATCTCGACATGGGGATTCCGGGGCAGACTCAATCCCCAGCACCTAATGCTATCTCGACATGAGGATTTCAGAGCACACTAAATCCCCAGCACCCAATGCTTGTCTCAACATGAGGATGCCAGGGTAGTCCCCAGCACCTAATGCTATCTCAACATGAGGATGCCAGGGTAGTCCCCAGCACCTAATGCTATCTCAACATGAGGATGCCAGGGTAGTCCCCAGCACCCAATGCTATCTCGACATGAGGATTTCAGGGCAGTCCCCAGCACCCAAAGCTATCTCGACATGAGGATGCCAGGGTAGTCCCCAGCACCCAATGCTTGTCTCAACATGAGGATGCCAGGGTAGTCCCCAGCACCCAATGCTATCTTGACATGGGGATTTCGTAAGAGTCATCCAAGATAGGAATGTATTGCCTTGGTGAACATACCCCGACTCACTGTCCTGATGTTATCAATCACTGGTTTGTCTGGCCCCAATAACAGTCCATCATGTTATAGCTGTCTTTTAAGTCTAGGTCACATCTATGTCTGCAGTATGACTGACAAAACAACAGTGAAATAAAAGATGAAGGTCAGGCAACTTTATTTACTTATCACAGTATTTGAGGCACGAACCTTTATTCACATACGTCTTACATAATTGCAAGTATCACAGAGACAAAGATGAATGCATTGCACAGCAGAACAAGAAAAACAGGGTTAGAAACATATATATATATAGATACACTAAAGTCCATCTATCCCTAAAACGAATGAACATCGGTCAATGAAGGATAACTCACAAGTACCAGTGGAAATTCTCTACAAATAATGTACAAGCAAGCAAAGCTGGTGAGTATAGAATTTGTAACAAATGTCTAGTTATGAGTGTGTTATCTGACTTAAATACATCCAAGTAACAAAATACTGCATAATCAGATTTAAAATACTGCCTGAAAATTATAATAAGTACAACAAACATATGTGGCATGGGCATTTCATGTAGTGCATTCATAATACATGAGAATCTTTAACTTGATGCTTCGATATCTGTGCTGCATTTGATCTAGCCTGTATATTCATACCGCACATGATTAGGCTTAAAAAAATAAAGGAATTGGTTCTCAGGCAATGACTTTTGAAAATATAGTGCTTGCTTTTGCTTGTTCAAACTAGTATGTAACCATATAAACAGTTGTGTACCATCAACCTAGGAAAGGGCCTTCCTACATAGGCAAGTTTACAAACTCCTATTGCCACCATGACCATAACGTGAGATGCACAGTAAAGGGAAGTAACTGTGTAAGTTTTTGGGAAAATGGAAATAAAAACAAAACGTGCGGGTGACTTTATGATGATGCGGGTGGTGCCTGAGAACCAAGACTATTATTTCTTTTAGCCTTAGAAACAATGCAGGGGCTTAAAATGTGCATTGCAGAAAGTAGGTCAGTAAACTGTCCATTCGTTACTGATAATCTACAGTTTAAACAATAGGGTGACATAGGTTGTATTTTAAATGCAGAAAGATGGTATGTGGTCAGAAACATATGTATAGATACACTAAAGTCCAGTCCCTCCTCCATGGATGAACAGATCTACATTGGTCAATGAAGAAGAATGATGGCAGGTGCTTGTAGGTGATCTAATCTACATCTGGGTGACAAGCGATGAGTCCACAGAAAGATGTGAATCAGGATCCTTGCATCTTCAGCACTGAGATTACTTTAGTGCACTCTCTACTTCAACAGTATTATAAGTTACACCTGTATCATGGAGGGATTCAAACCCATGCCTTCTGGATCCTATCACAGCTAAACTGGACCAGCTGGCCACTTGGGCCCCTTTGATATAAGAGTATTTCGGGCGAGTTCATAGGGTAGGGTGCTGATGTCATCATTTACAGATTATTTACATTGAATATTGATTTGGTTGCCGTAGCTACAGCATCACATGGTGTGTTCCACACAGAGAGGGTCTTGCACGATGCGCTGGTGGATCTCGATGAAGAGCGGTATGTACGTCACAAAGTCCATGAAGTCAAACATCCCCTTTCCCTCACGGTTGAACTTGCTCAGGACCTGTCACATTCCAAGAAATTGCTGTCAGAACTCAGAGATGTAAAATACATGGAACCCAATGTACCTATTGGCTGTAGTATTGTGAATATGTGTCACTAGTGAGTGAGTTTTACGCCGCTTTTAGTACTATCCCAGCAATATCACGGCGGGGGGACACCAGAAATGGGCTTCACACATTGTACCCATGTGGGGAATTGAACCTGGGTCTTCGGGGTGATGAGTGAATGCTTTAACCACCAGGCTTCCCCACCTGGTCACTAGTAGGTAAACATTAACATCAATATGTACCTACAGACTACAGTATATAAAACATATTTCTGGCTATTACATACCCATTAGTGGCCATAACTCAGCCAGAATGTAATGACGTTTCAAATCATTTTGTCCCCATTATTTATACTTAAAAGAAATGAATATCAAGGCAGACAGCAACTTTTGTTTTATAGCTATCTTTGTTGACGTGCAAACCATTGACTCTATAGGTGAGCTACAGTACATTGAATACAGTAGTGGTATGCTTACATAGCTGATGTGTTCTGGCCTCAGACCTCCAGCAGTCAGCTCCAGTGCCAGGGTGGAGGCAGGAGCTCCCCCAGCAGGAGTACTGATGTCATCATCCTTCAGCAGGCTGAACAACTCCTGCAATATCGCAGGCAGTTGTTGGTGAGTGAGTGAGTGAGTGAGTGAGTGAGCGATGTGAACGTTACTGTTTAGAGCAACATCGCAAGAAGTTGGTGGTGAGTGAGTGGGTGGGTGAGTGAGTGACTGAGCGGTGTGGATGTTAGTGTTTAGAGCAACATCGCAAGCAGTTGGTGGTGAGTGAGTGAGTGAGCGAACGTTACTGTTTAGAGCAACATAGCAAGCAGTTGGTGGTGAGTGAGTGAGTGAGAGAGCGTTGTGGACGTTAGTGTTAAGAGCAACATTGCAAGCAGTTGGTGGTGAGTGAGTGAGTGGGTGAGTGAGTGAGTGAGCGGTGTGGACGTTAGTGTTTAGAGCAACATCACAAGCAGTTGGTGAGTGAGTGAGTGGGTGAGTGAGTGAGTGAGCAGTATGGATGTTAGTGTTTAGAGCAACATCACAAGCAGTTGGTGAGTGAGTGGGTGAGTGAGTGAGTGAGCGGTATGGATGTTAGTGTTTAGAGCAACATCGCAAGCAGTTGGTGAGTGAGTGAGTGGGTGAGTGAGTGAGTGAGCGGTATGGACGTTAGTGTTTAGAGCAACATCGCAAGCAGTTGGTGAGTGAGTGAGTGGGTGAGTGAGTGAGTGAGCGGTGTGGACATTAGTGTTTAGAGCAACATCACAAGCAGTTGGTTGTGAGTGAGTGAGTGAGTGAGTGAGCGGTGTGGATGTTAGTGTTTAGAGCAACATCGCAAGCAGTAGGTGAGTGGGTGAGTGAGTGAGTGAGCAGTATGGATGTTAGTGTTTAGAGCAACATCACAAGCAGTTGGTGAGTGAGTGAGTGAGTGAGTGAGTGAGTGAGTGAGTGAGTGAGTGGTGTGTGTTTAGAGCAACAGTACATCCAAGCTGGATACTGCTTGCACTGATCTCATTTATGATCACTTCCAATTAACTAATGCTTAAGACAATTCATAGCCCTGAAAACCTTTAGATTTGAAGATTGTTAACTAAACGACTTTAAATTGGATGGTTGGAGTTTAAGAAGGCCTCGTTCTGAATTCCAGATATTCACTGTCATCTTTTCTTTCTGATCTGATCGTATGTCACAGAAGCGGGAAAGTTGAATCAAGAGATTAATGAAAAATTGATCATGTTAAATGACAGCATCATGTACCAAGTGTTATATACGATGTATCCTTAAGACTCTTTACATATACCAGTATTATGAGACCACCTCCGTGGTCTAGCGGTAGAGCTTCCACCCCGAGAGAGGGAGGTCCAGGGTTTGATCCCCAGCCGTGCCATACCAAAAGACATTGAAGTATGCTACTTGTTGATACCCTGTCTGGCGCTCATAATTAAGGGGCTAAAACAAGGACTGGTCGGCTCGGAGTCAGTATACTGTGTCTGAGTGGGGTATTCATGTTCAACTGCGGCATGGTATCTCAGTCGGCTTGCGATATAAATCAGCATCAGTCCGGACTAGTACAAGCAGCCACACACACGTACATGCACGTCACTATATGTGGGTAAGAGCATTAATCTTAGACTCGACGTTAAACCCCATTTCATCCCACCTCACCTTACATATATTATGTTGTGTCACTCAATCATGCAAAGAGTGTGGCAAAATACACAAGCCACCTGGGCTACCATTTCATTTCCTTTTACAGGTCTTTACACACATCTACTAGCCTCGGACAACCATAATAGCATGTTGACCCAGCCATGTTGAATTTGCCGTGGTTTTTGTTCCCTTGAAAGTGAGTTCAAGTGACTTGTTTCCACACATAATTCATTATTCACTTGTTACGTTTGTAGGCCAATGCATTAGAGATAATACCTTGCACTTTTCCATCTTGACGTCCAGGGCATTGTAGTCAAATTTGTTGAGCAGGTTCCTCAATACCGGACTGAAAGAGGGACAACAATATCCTGTAGTTGTTTGGACCTTTTGGTGGTGGGTGTGTGAATACTGAACTATCATGACACTATCTCAGTCATATAATGGTTTACAGAAGAAGCCTGGCAAGATTCATGTGTCTAGCACAATTCAGAAACTTACACAAGGGTATGGTCTTGACAGACCGAGGCTATGAATCAGGGTGAATGGGCTTTGGAACCCATAACTAGTGGATTGTAGCAACTAGGGGACATAACTCTACATTGCTAAAGTCCTGGCAAGAGCACTGTGTAGTGCAAAACTGATTTGCACACACATAAATATATTATCAATTGACAAAATATAGCTGAAGTATTTGTCAGGCCACTGGTGCAAAACTGATTTGTACACACATAAAGATATTATCAAATGACAAAAGTTGCAAGCAGAACTCACTCCATCTGTGTGACCTTCTCTGACAGCGCTGCTATCACCGAAAACAAGCGGAAATTTATCTTGGACCTCCCAGGCAAGTCCAGAATCTGAATACAATAATCAATGCAAGCCATTAGTCACACATCACCTTTGTCATCATATAATCTACATAAAAAAAATACATCTAATGCTGAAATATGAAATCATTGTTCTTTGCCCCAAACAACAAAGTACTAAAACCTCACAATGTCTTATTTATTTTTTTATGATTCTATTCTTTAGCCAAATGTACTGGACATACTTGTAGTTAGCAAGGTGCCTAGTGCACAGATCTGATTTGTAGCTGATACACTGACTTTTCTTTAAACTATTATTTGAGCTAATACTTTGCAAACATCAAAGTAGATTCTTGTTGTGAATGATTTAATAGTGGTAGTTTATTTGCCATGGACCAAAATACACTTAAAGATGGTACTTGTTGTTACCCTGTCTGGCATTCAGCATCAAGGGGATAAAACAAGGACTGAATTTCTTCCTTGGCCGAAATCCAAGTGCTACAAATTCTTGAAACATTTTTATTGTAACTAAGGTCTATCCTAGACACATTGTTGAAACATTATGTGAGTGAGTGGGTGAGTTTAATGTCGCTGTATACAGTGATACCGTGGCGTGTCAGCTGAAGTGATGCAGGTTTCAGATGTTTATACGGTTTGGGAGAAACCCATGGATGTGATAACAAACGTTAAAATGTTTTGATGCCATGATCATAGGTTTCTGGCATGCCAAAGGGATGGAACCCTTCACAGTGAATTGTAGCACCTTAGACAATTGGGCCACCCGAGCCCCTGAAGTGTATGAACTGTATGCAGCTGTATGAACCTACGAAGTAGAGGTACTTGAACTCCTGGTCTGTCAGCAGGTGGTTGTTGATCTGCTGCAGGGCCTCTTCCACCAGCTCCAGGTTCATCTCGTAGTCCTGGCAACACCCACAGGGAACAGAGTCATGGAAGGTTGGTTGGTTGGTTTGTTGTTTAACGCCGCACTCAGCAATATTCCAGCTATATGATGGCGGTCTGTAAATAATCGAGTCTGGACCAGACAATCCAGTGATTAATATCATGAACATCGATCCACGCAATTGGGATCGATGACATGCATCAACCAAGTCAGCGAGCCTGACCACCCGATCCTGTTTGTCGCCTTTTACGACAAGCACAGTCACTTTTTACCGCAAGCATAGGTTGCTGAAGACCTATTCTACCCTGGAGTCTTCACGGGTCGAGTCATGGAAGGGGGAAAGACAGACAGAGGGGGTCAAGGAAGCTGTTCGAGTGGGCGTTTTATGTAAAAAGAAATTTCTCGTTTATTTTACATACACATAGAAAGGTCCATCTTCCCTTTGCTTTAGTTTTACAACCAGGCTACAGGCCTGGCTCAGACAAACCAGTAATCAGTTGAGTGAGTGACCACCGTTTAACACCCCTTTAATAGGATAAAACATAACACTTGTACATCATCACCATGTCACTGAAGAGGTCCATATTCAGATTTTCATTCAGTGCATAAATAAAACAGAAAAAAAAGATAAAAAATATACTTTCAGATTTTTAAACAGTTATGCATAATTTCGCTCTCGTCAAGTCATATGTATCATTAGAAAGATTCATGAAATACACAACCTACCGGGTCTGGATGGAGCTTATTGTATAGCTGACTCTGCTGTCTACGGAATCCTGATGACCTCTGGTTGTCTGCCTGGCTGGTGAAGAACACTTCATTACTGAGGATGTCCAGGAGGAGCTTCTCACCTGGGGACACAGGTGAATGTGGATTTATTGCAGGAGGGGATGCAGAGTATCACTGGAGGGGATGCACACTTATAGGTGGAGAGAATGCATAGTAATCACTGGAGGGGATGCAGGGAGATATACAGGACTGTCAGTAGTTTACCCTAGTTTACAATGTGATACAGAGGCAGTGCCTACCTTCCAGCTGCTGAAGGCGGTTGTGGACATCATGGATCTTCTCCCTGGTCCTCTCCCCCTCCAGGTTCAGCTGACGGACCTCCGGATCAGAACTCAACTGGACACAAAACACCACACTGCATCAGCAGGTTTATCATCTTACAGCAGCAGCAGGTTTGTTATCTTACAGTAGCAGCAGGTTTATCATCTTACAGCAGCAGGTGTATCATCTGACAGTAGCAGCAGCTTTGTTATCTTACCAATCTCATTAAAATCAGATCTAAGTTCACGCTGCCGCCAGACAAAGATCTGAGGACACCCCATTATGTGTCACGTCAGAACGACCTTTCGCGAACTTTGACCGACCACTGAAATGACTAACAAGAAGTTGATATCAGCCAATTAGAAAGCAGCTTTCTCGAGCTATACGGCACTGGTTTCAACCTGGCGACTTCCATTTCAGACTACACTTGACACTGTTCTCGATTAAAATTTTGAAAACAGTAGCAGCAGATTTATTATCCCACAGTAGCAGCAGGTTTATCATCCTACAGTAGCAGCAGGTTTATCATCCTACAGTAGCAGCAGATTTATTATCCTACAGTAGCAGCAGATTTATCATCCTACATTTGCAGCAGGTTTATCATCCTACAGTAGCAGCAGATTTTTTTATCCTACAGTAGCAGCAGATTTATCATCCTACATTTGCAGCAGGTTTATCATCCTACAGTAGCAGCAGATTTATCATCCTACATTTGCAGCAGGTTTATCATCCTACAGTAGCAACAGATTTATCATCCTACATTTGCAGCAGGTTTATCATCCTACAGTAGCAGCAGATTTATTATCCTACAGTAGCAGCAGATTTGTTATCCTACAGTAGCAGCAGATTTATAATCCTACAGTAGCAGCAGGTTTGTTATCCTACAGTAGCAGCAGCTTTATTATCCTACAGGAGCAGCAGGTTTATTATCCTACAGTAGCAGCAGGTTTATAATATTACGGTAGCAGCCGGATTAAACTCATACAGTAGCAACAGATTATTTTTATCCTACAGATTATGTGTATTTGACTCTTGAATATAGTTCTGGGAAATAATGACAAGATGTCCCTAACTTCTAAAGAAGTTGACATCCATGAATTCTCTTCCTTATGTAAATCATCAGTTTGCCAGGTATTTGGCCAACCTGTCTTACACACCACACATGAGAGAACTTGCTAACTATTGTGATTTGTATTGGACCGCGCAGTTGGTGTATCATCCCAACCTAGACTGTTTATGTGCATGTTTTGTAACGTTTCACTCAAAACTAACAACAGAGTACCGGTAACATTGTACATTTCCTACATCTATTTCTCCAGTGAGTGCCTGTCAGAACATACAAGAAACAAGCAGCACGCACCATAGTGAGCTGGGCATCAGTCAGTCTCTCCACAATCACCTCATCCGGAATTGGTTCCCCTCGGCGCCGCGGTGTTACCATCTCCATCTCCTTGTCTTTTTTAGATTTCTATAGGCAAGATGTGCAGTTCAATTATAAGTTACCCCTTCTAATTGGTTTACAGGTCTGTCAGCGATCAAACTTAAATCACAATGAAATGATTATTATTCTTTGAGTGATCTTGTTATGGTATTGTTTATGGTGAAATATAAATAAGAAATATAGAACAAAAAGTTGTTTTAAAAGAAAAAAAAAGGCAAAGAGTTACTTCCCTTCTATCTACATTCTTTAAAGGTTAATTCACTAAAAGACTTAAAATGAGACTTTCCTCAAAATACTAATTATATTTGTCTTGTGAAATTTTTGGTAATTGTATCTGTTAATCAATTCACTATAATATAAGTTAATGACTTACTACAGCCTTCAAAATTTGACTTATTAAAGACCAGCCCAGGGGACTAGTGGAAACAATATTTCACTGATCCTGCTTGAACGAGACAAAACTGTTTGCTGTGTATACAGACAGTTTTTTTCCAGCTATTTCAGTGGCAAAACTGAAGCAATTAGAACTGGTTCAGACCTATAGCCCTAGAATGCTGCCAGTCTATATGCTCCAGTGGGTAGTAGTCTGGAGCTCAGGCAATGGAGAAAAGTGAGTGAGTGAGTTTGGTTTTATGCCGCTTTTAGCAATATTCCAGCAATATCAAGGCGGGGGACACCAGAAATGGGCTTCACACATTGTACCCATGTCGGAAATCGAACCTGGGTCCTCGATGTGACGAGCGAAATTGACACAGTTGCTGCCCATGTTGCCACCTCCACCAAAAGCACTCCAACCCATCTGCCCGGAGCCGAATCCTCCTCCTCATTGGACTTTTAATTATCTTCAGCACAATTTAGTAGTCTTGAGCTAGAGGACTAGCATGGATTTTGAAGGCTGTTATGTCAGTGTTATCATTATTTTAGTGGGTCAGCTGGCAATGCTTACCTTCCCTTTCTTCCCCTTCTTCTTGTCTGGGGGTATGTAATCGTGGGCACACACGTCTGGGAGCAGGGTCCTGGTGCTCTCCGCCAGCGTCGACACTCGCCGCACTGCACAAGCATGGATCAACAGATTCTGTGATGTAAGACTGACATAGGGTACAGTACTAGACTTGATTAATGATTTTACATGGCTGAAGTTGGGTTCTGTAAATTTCAAACAGCCTTTTCCAGCAAACAATTTTTTCAACATGGTTTCTGAAATAACAAAATGTAAATTCACAAACTAGCACTAGCAGTTCACATTCCTGTCATAATTTAGGCATGGAATAATATAATCCTGAAAAAGTCCCTGTTTATCTAAAATACTTTCAGGCATGAAACAACAGCATTCTTACAGGTGTTGGAAACCTTTTAGGGGTCAAACTTCATTGCAATCTCTTAAATAAAAAATAGTCTATATAATAAAGACATATCAGGAAAATAGAGCAAGTAAATGTTGTTTTACTCCACAGTTAGCAATATATAAACTAGTCTAAGAGAGCAGGACTAATGAACCAAGCTGTTAGGAACAATGACACAGCAGGAGTGAGTGAGTGAGTGAGTATGGTTTTACGCCGCTTTTAGCAATATTCCAGCAATATCACGGCGGGGACACCAGAAAATGGGCTTCACACATTGTACCCATGTCGGGATTCGAACCCGGGTCTTCGGTGTGACGAGCGAACGCTTTAACTACTAGGCTACCCGACCGCCCTGACGCAGCAGGAAGTGATCACAAGGTGTCACTTTCATATTGCAAAGGCATATTATTCCATGCTGTAGTTGTGGTTACACTGACTGTCTAATTGCGTGAGCTGAGTCTCCAGTCCCCTGGCCTTCTCCTGCAGAGTCTCCAGCGTGTACACAATCTTCTCGCGGTACTCCTCGGGGGCATTCTGTCCCTGCACAATGTTCAACACACAACTTCATTCCAAACATTTCCTCAACCCTCCAACATAGCATTGTTGTTGAGTATGGTTTTACGCCGCTTTTAACAATATTCCAGCAATATCACGGCGGGGGACACAAGAAATGGGCTTCACACATTGTACCCATGTCGGGAACTGAACCCGGGTCTTCAGCGTGATGAGCAAACGCTTTAACCACCCCCCAACATAGCAAAATAGCGGTCAACATTTTTTAGCCTTCCTTTATTTGAAAATATATGTCTTTAACATGTCTTAGCTTGTAAAAACAGTTAGTAGCACTTTATGCTTTCTCTATGATATTCTAATACAATCTAGTTAACTTTAGGTTTGGTACAGACAAATTTGGATCATAATCAGGACCAAGTCTGAACCAGAAAAATCAGTGATTGATTAGAAGCAACAATCAATGCCACCAGGGTACAGTGGCACGCAATTAACCAAGTCACAGAGCCTGACCTGACCTGATCCATTTAGTCATCTCTTACAACAAGCTTAGGTTGATGGGGACCTATTCTAACCTCAAATCCCCATGGGGCCCAGATAGCTGATGAACACAACATGGCACACAAGTCACAAGCTGTCCACTGACCGATGACCACTGACCTACTATCATCAACCAATTTGTAGGCCCGTGACCACAGGTTTGGTGCAGACAAACCAAGATCAATCGGAGTGAATCTGAGATTCTTTAAGATAAGCAGATCCTGGCAGTTAAGGGCCATAACTCTTGACTACAGGTTCTGTTTTCCCCTGACAGGAAGGTATCACTAAACTCACGATGCTGCTTGTGATGCCCTGTCTGTGGTTGATGAGCAGCATGTCCCGTGCCAGCTTCAGTTCATGTTCAGACAAACCCTCCTCCTCCGACTTCTTTGAAGACTTCTTGCCCTTGGTCTTGACCTTGTCCTTGTCCTTGTCCTTGACCCCCTCTGTGACCTCTCTTTCCACTGGTTCACTTGCTGCTTGCAGGAGCTCATACCTTGGTGTCTGGTCGGTTACCATGTTCTCAAAGATGACCTCATAGAATGGCAGGCGGTTGGGACTGGTGAGAAACATAGGGATATACTTTAAAAGATGCAAGACCAGATTCCAATTTTTTGTGGAACAACAAATTCCATAATATGAGGTGCTTTACACCACCCTGAGCAAATATATCAGATGTTCAACCAGACAGAAACAAACTCTGTAGGAAGAATTTCTCATAAAGATAATGCAGCAAATATCCTGCCATGTACCCGTCTGTGTAAGAAGGGTAATGTATGACACACTGAAACATCCTCAGAGCAGTGATGAGGGTGGTGTACTTGGCAAGGAATTAAATATACTTTGCAGTCAATAATCAGTCCAATTCAAATTGAGTGTTTTTACAGATCATATGAGACATTTATTGGTATGATATTGCACACAATTTTACGGGCTTTTTTCTCTTTTAAATAGCCATGGTCCTTGATCGCAAGACCAGTCCTGATGAGGAGTATGAAAGAGGGAAATACATGCTTCATGAAGTGTTAGTTATGAACATACTTGATAATGCAGTATTTGGCAAGGAAGTCAAGTGGATCACTGACTTCCTGAAGTGCACCAGCCGACATTGGGGCTTCAGCGGGCCGTGACTTTTTACGATAGTGCATCTTGGGCCTGAAAGACAGAGTGAGTCACATTTAACAGTTTTGGCTATACACATGTACAATGTCATTTGCTGTATTTATTGCTAGAAATCAAAATATATTTTACCCTATTACACAAAGAATGCATGCCCAGAAACTCCATCTACTGGAATAAAGATATTATTTGGTCCTAATGAACTAGAAATTGATTCGATTAACCAGGAATTTGTTCACAACCATAGGTCAGTGTTTGAGACAGTCGGGCAGGTGGCCCATAAGTGTTGCCTGCCCATCTTCAAAGTTACCTGCCTGCATTTAGACTATAAATATTCAAACATATTGAGTTGAAATACAAGTTGAAATGATGTGAACAATTACCAGAGTTATAATAAAACTGAATATGTAAGTAGTTTTAAAATTATCTGCCAGACAGTCTGGCAGGTGTAGGAAGTTTCATGCAGCCTGACATGGCAGGCGGCCAGGCAGCTATTTCGGATACTGATCCAGGTGTCTGAATAGTCAGGCTATATGTTTTGTTCTGCAGCTGAAGGCTCTGAAAAATCTTGTGTTGCTGTTTTTTAGACATGGGGCAAGATACACGCGGACATTTCAAAGGTAAAGGATTGTTGAATGGGAAAAATGAATATGGTTGCTTTAATGTTGTGCAGCACTCACAGTTTTCTGACTTTCGGGGCAGCTTTCCTCTTCTTCGGGGGAGCCTTCATCTCAGGGGGTCCCTCGACGAAGAACCTCTGAGCCTTAGACGTTTTTCCCTCCTGCAGGGGCAAATATGAGAGATCGAGTGAGAATTGAGGAGTCACAGTGATCCGCTCTTATGCTAAAGTCCAAGTTTTTCACCTTGGTGAAACAAGAATGGACACACAAAGGATCATAATGGGGCAAATGCAGGATGTGATCCACAATCAGCAGATCCTGTCAACTAGAGGCTTCAAAGGATCAAAGTACATGTCATGTGACATCACAGTGACAAACCTCAAAGATCCTTTCCCCCATGTTTTTCTTGTTTCAAAATAACCAAAAGAAAAAAGTAAGGTTTTGGCAAAAATGCTTGCATTGAGGAGATGTTATTTGTGAAAAGTGGTCTGTGGTTGGAGGAACAAATAAGGTAAAAAGGATGGAGCATATCTTAGAGAGAATGTTGCCATGGAAAACAGATGGGAACAATCTGGATGAAGCAGGAAATAGAGGATAAACTGGTGTATATGGTGGTATTTGTTTTGCCATGTGTTACCCTTCCTAATGAGTATAGACCTGTGAAGATCCGGGTAGAGAATAGGTCCTCAGCAACCCTTGCTTGCTGTAAGAGGCGACTATGCTTGTTGTAAGAGGCGAATAACAGGATTGGGTGGTCAGGCACGCTGACTTGGTTGATGCATGTAATCGTATCTCAATTGCATTGATCGATGCTCATGTCAATCACTGGATTGTCTGGTCCAGACATGATTATTTACAGACTGCTATCATTTAGCTGGCATATTGCTGAGTGTGGCATTAAACAACAAACAAACGTAATGTGTTGCTAGGACAGGAATTTCACCTTTTGCTCCTGTCTATACTGGGGGAGATCTGGCATGCTGGTGGTGGGGACGTACTCCTCCTGAGGTGGTGGGGTCAATGTCCTCTCCCTGCTGGGGGGTATAGGGCTCCAATCATCCACAGATTTGGTCTCCTCAGGCTCGGGGGTTACCTCAGGGGAAGACTGAAAGTTTATCATTCGTCATTAGAAGTCCAGAAATATACATTACACAAAGATTCTACATGGACCAGAATCCAATTATCACATCTGAGATTAAAGTACCCTAAATTATCTGAAAAGTATAAAATCCTGACATCAGCATACTTTATAGATGACATTTTATGAAGTACAGAACAAGCTAGGGCATGAAGCTTCCTAAATATATCTTGAAGTATTGAAATTACAAGAATTGTACATATTAAGGTGCTTTGGGGTTCTTTATAGACCAAAACCAAACTTAAAAACGTTCTTACAATGATTTCTTTCTCAGAAACCCTTAGTACCAGTTTATACAGATGACTGCACAGTAGAACATGGATATAACAAGCTATAAGGGACCGGAGAAATCAGTTGGTTGTAAACGTAGTTTGTTCTACATGTAGTTCTTTTTACATGTTTTCACTCGAAACATCACCAACTTGGATTGCACCCGAGAAATAAAACAAAACACTCAAGTTGTTACTTAGCGATAACTCTATTAAGCAAACCATTCAACTCACATGTCACAACATTGATAGATGCATTGTGTTAAGCATGTGATTATGATCATCTGGAAGACTACAAAGTTGAACAAGCAATTTTTACAAGTATTATAGCCTATTGCACATGCATGACATGAAGGTTTCATAATGAATACACTTTCATTACTCCAGCCACATTTCACAGGGGAATTTAGTTCCCCCGGAACATTATTAACAAGGCCCAATTTATTGCTCACATATACAGGTATAGAAGAAAATATATTCTCAGTTTGCTCTACACGTCACCAAATAGTGTTACCGTATTCAACGTAATAAGCGCCCCGCTCTAATAAGAGCCCATGGAGATATTTGTTAATATATTGGCTTGTGATCAATCCCAATTAGCACCCCTTCCAATTGATCAATGTACACAAGACTTATTTATTCGTGTAAAGTACGCACCCGTGTGTTATATGCACCCTTAATTATGGGCAATTAAATTCTTTTGTATGATTTCAGGCTGTCAGCTTAAACCACGAAATTTACAAAAAAATAATTTCATCTCACTAAAATTATATTCTAATAAGAGACCCCTGTTTCTAATTCTGAGAGCGCCCCGAGCGCTGATTACGTTGAATATGGTATTTTGGATGGCGGGGATCAATGTCAGTTTGCTGTATACCTTAATTTGCAATAAATTTTTGTTATACAAATATATTATATATGATAATATATAGGAGTGAAATCTGGGATTTCGTAACCTATGTTCCATCAATTTGTTCGTTCTGTCCATTTTCTCTCTATCCATGTTCTACTGTGTGTTAGAGGTTAAAGGTGTGTGCAACTTTTACTCTGATATGAGTGTTAGATAGGATAGGCTGTGAAAGTGCTTCGTCCCTTCTTACAGTCATTGGTTTCCGGCATGTTTTGTTATTTACAGCAATACTCACCTTCCGCCTTGTGAACTGTATCGGTGATCGTTCTTTCTTGACAATAGCAGATCTCTGCTTCTTGGGGCTCTCGGGACTGAGGGACTGGCGTGGACTTTCTGTAGTGCTGGTCTCCTTACCGGAGTCTGTAACATAAAGTGTCAGCAGTCAGGGGAGATAATCCTAGTGATCAGCACATGGGCACAGACACAGTCAGCCGTCAGGGGAGGTAATCCTAGTGTTCAGCACATGGGCATAAACACAGTCAGCCGTCAGGGGAGGTAATTCTAGTGTTTAGCACATGGGCATAGACACAGTCAGCAGTCAGGGCAGGTAATCCTAGTGCTCAGCATAATGGGCATAGACACAGTCAGCAGTCAGGGGAGATAATAATCCTAGTGATCAGCACATGGGCACAGACACAGTCAGCCGTCAGGGCAGGTAATCCTAGTGATCAGCACATGGGCATAGTCACAGTCAGAATTCAGGGGAGGTAATCCTAGTGATCAGCACATGGGCATAGACACAGACAGCCGTCAGGGGAGGTAATTTTAGTGTTCAGCACATGGGCATAGACACAGTCAGCAGTCAGGGGAGATAATAATCCTAGTGATCAGCACATGGGCACAGACACAGTCAGCCGTCAGGGCAGGTAATCCTAGTGATCAGCACATTGGCATAGTCACAGTCAGAAGTCAGGGGAGGTAATCCTAGTGATCAGCACATGGGCATAGACACAGTCAGCAGTCAGGGGAGGTAATTCTAGTGTTCAGCACATGGGCATAGACACAGTCAGCAGTCAGGGGAGGTAATCCTAGTGATCAGCACATGGGCATAGACACAGTCAGTCATCAGGGGAGGTAATCCTAGTGATCAGCACATGGACATAGTCAGGGGAGGTAATCCTAGTGATCAGCACATGGTCAAAGACACAGTCAGCAGTCAGAGGAGGTAATCCTAGTGATCAGCACATGGACATAGTCAGGGGAGGTAATCCTAGTGATCAGCACATGGTCAAAGACACAGTCAGCAGTCAGAGGAGGTAATCCTAGTGATCAGCACATGGACATAGTCAGGGGAGGTAATCCTAGTGATCAGCACATGGACATAGTCAGGGGAGGTAATCCCAGTGATCAACACATGGACATAGTCAGGGGAGGTAATCCTAGTGATCAGCACATGGGCATAGACACAGTCAGCCGTCAGGGGAGGTAGTCCTAAGGATCAGCGCATGGGCATAGACACAGTCAGCAGTCAGGGGAGGTAATCCTAGTGAACAGCACATGGGCACACAGAGAACAGTTTTTCCAAGGAAAATTTTTCCATGATACATTTTAACTATCAACATTTGCTCTGGATGGAATAAATTCCATGTGAAACTGATCATCCATGATATCATCACAGGTTTTACACGGGTATACTCAAGGTATATGCTGGTCATTGGCAGAAATTCTGTCAGTTTTAAAATTCAAAACTTAGGGGCGAAAGAAATTATACCTCTCAGTTGATTTCATGTTTGATTTTCAATTGTAAATATCTTAAGTTAGCGATATCATACAAAATAAATTACCTGTATTAGCACTTGGTCGGTACTCAAAGAATACTTCGCCATGTTGTTTTTTTCATTTAAAACTTTTAATTTTTTATATTTTTTTTCATACTACACAACTGCTCATAGCTATCTTAGAATCATATCTTTGAAAATAAAAGAAATTGCTTTTTTTGGTACAAATGTACATTTCAAAATATGGTAGGGGGTTATGAGGTTGCAAACTCATTTTCCACCAATGTCATTGAACCAATTTATTTTTACACAAAATTACAAAGCCTCTTTACAAACTGTGTGAATGAGTGATGGTTAAATAGACTCAAATTGAGCAACAGTTTTTTAAAATTTTCAATTACTTAAAAAACAAACTTTCTATCCTTTCTTTTGCCCAACAGTTTATAAATCTCACCATAAGAATATGTCATGTCATATTTTTAAACAATACTCGAGAGTATTCTTTAGGGTTTGTTCTCACTTTGCCAGCAGGCAGGGGGATTAAAACTGACGGTCATGTTAATTCAAAGGTATAGTCTGTTTCATTCTTGAATGGTGAGCTGAACTCAGTGTGCGTGGTATCATCTAGCCAAGCCTTGTAAATTACCAGAACCATATTCGACGCTCTCAAAATTAGAAATAGGGGGCTGAGTTGAAAGATTGTAAATTTCATAGTTTATGCTGACAGTATCATACACGACAGATATATATTCCAAAATATAATTGCCCATAATAAGGGCGCATATAACACACGAGTGCGTGTTAAACATGAATTATTAAGTCTCGTGCACATTGATCAATCGGAAGGGGTGCTAATTGGGTTTGTTCACTAGCCAAAATATTTGCAAATATCGCCGTGGGGGCTTATTAGAGGGAGGTGCTTTTTACCTCATTTAATCCCCATTGTTCTGGGATTTAACTGGGTGTGGTAATTTATGGTTCCGATAATACCGGCCAGCAAAGTGAGAACCCCCCCTCGTGAGAGAGTGAGTGGACATTTTTTTTTGTGATGCAGTCCATGATGTATACCATATGTAACGGTAGTCAATCAGATATGGTAAAAAGATATTTTAATAGCGCTTTATTGTTTCTTCTCATTAGTGGTGAGTATTGTTTTTAGCTGGGGTATGGAGCGAGTACCATGCTTTCCGGTGAGAAAGGCCTATGTTTATCCGCATTCCGTCAAGATGTTTTACGGATTTCAGGGAATTGGACAACTGTGAGTTCTCTATATTAGAAATTCTGTAAAATAAACATCATGAATACTCAGTTTCTCCGTTCAGAGTTTTCGAAAACATTATACCATATGAGAGTTTTCAGACATGGGTTTATATACACTTTTTCATTTCAATGAATAGAACTAAAAATCAACATACAGATGACTTTACTGCACTGCAAAAAGTGTTTTCCAAACTGAGGTTCTGTAGCAATTACATTTAATCAAATATATAGGCCCAAAAAGAAACTGCACACCGTAAAAAAATAAGGACCAAAAATATACATTGGACCTTCATACAAAATCAATTATGTTTCACAATAGAAAAATCATTTCTACACAAATGTGAATAACAATAAATTACTTATGCTGTATTGCCTTGACGTCAGAATGCCAGTCTTACGTAGTGGGTCAAACCCGAAAGTCACAGGCTCATTATCGTGTAAGGCAACTGCATCAACAACAGCTGGCTGCAAAATGGATCGGTCAAGACGCAATGCAGATTTCAAGATTTTGTTTTGTTTGTTTGTTGTTTAACGCAGCACTCAGCAATATTATAGCTATATGACGGACGGCGGTCTGTAAATAATCAAGTCTGGACCAGACAATGCAGTAATTGACATCATGAGCATCAATACTTGCAATTGGGATGCGATGACATGCATCACCAAGTCAGTGAGCCTGACCACCCGATCCCATAAGTCGCCTCTTACAACAAGCATAGTCGCCTTTTACAGCAAGCATGTGTTGCTGAACATCTATTTACCCCAGATCTTCACGGGTCCCTATTTAAAGACCTCTTCGATAAAAAAATATTTATATATAATATATCACAAAACACCTCGTGCCTTGTGACGTTCATCTGTAGTCAATGTTGGCATGGCGTCGTAGTCAGTGGAGTCGGGTGAAGCAGGTGGAAATGTGAATGTTTTGAACGTCCAAGTGTTGGCTTTACACAGTTGGGGCTGGTATATATATACAATCAAAGACCTATAGTCTTCCTTGTTTTCTATATGTGCTTGAATCATTCAAATGTAAAAAATAACTAACTTTGCTTTTAATTTTTGAAATCAAGACATATTTCTAGAAAAATATAACATATAGACATTCATCAAACATTCATTATTATGTGAAAATCATGCATACTTTGGTCTTCATATTTAAAATCACCATAATTTAAACGTATCCAATTATTTGTGACAATTTCAGCAAGAGAAAATCTATACTATAGACTATAGACTCACCAAATTGTTGATCTTGTCCTAGATCCGGTAACTCCAAATCAGTTTCTGTAACATAGGGATGTTGTATCTGGGCTTGACAATTGCTCAGGTGAATTTAATATTAAACACGCACATAATTTGGTACATAGTTACAAACTACAGGTAAATTATACATGACTTATACATGAATGTCAACATTTATTTGCCTTGACTTACCTCTGCCATCAAGAGAGTTTTCAACATCTGAGCTACTCAGTGAGATTATCTTGAGAGCTCGTTCTCGAGCCTGCTCCATTGTGGCAAAATCCTTCGATTGTATGTCCTATTTCAAATTATAACATGTTACCAACTTTGAGAATCCATTCAGAATTTGTCAGTAATACAACAGATACCTCCCTGTCCTTCAACCTCAAGGAACAATCTTAATGTAAAAACATCCTTCAAGATCATCAACACTTAAACTTCCACTGCTTTGAGTCACAGAGTCAGTATAGCAATATTACAGCTCTGACAGTGCATGGCAGAGACATTTAATCCAGCTCTCTAGAACTCTCCTATCCATCAGTTTAATATCCTCCAATCCCTTGTTATTATAACCTATCAGGTTTCAACAAATGATACACAAAAAACTCCTCATATTCACGAGAGCAAGAAAGTTATTGAGTTATTATTCCCACTCCAAATGTTGCTAAATCACATCAGACGGAGATGACGAGTTCAGTAGATCTCTAACTCTTTACAACGATCAAGATGACGATCTGAGGAGGAGAGTTGGCATCACTTAGCCGAGTTGTTGCTAAATCACATCAGACGGAGATGACGAGTTCAGTAGATCTCTAACTCTTAACAAGGATCAAGATGATGACCTGAGGAGGAGAATTGGCATCACTTAGCCGAGTTGTTGCTAAATCACATCAGACGGAGATGACGAGTTCAGTAGATCTCTACCTCTTTACAACGATCAAGATGATGACCTGAGGAGTAGAGTTGGCATCACTCAGCCGAGTAACTGCCTCACAGATCCCAGGATCGGTTTATGAAGACAGAATATCCACTCCACTGGATGAGTGAGCCTAGGTATCCCTCTTGACAGGAACTGTGACAACGTGTAAATGGGTCTTGTTAATTTGTTCTAAAACTACTCCAGATAAGAACAGAGCCAATTCCAGGATACATAACTCAAGCGATGAACCTGTGTGTGAACATCACAGGCAGAAGCGAAGAGTCAGATCGGACTTGTCAACAGCTCATTTTTGGACAAGTTGTTAATGTCAAAACATGAGTCCAGATTTTCACTAGTCTCAGGCCTAGCGGACTTATGTATATATAAGTTGGTGTACACACAACAGTATCTGTTCCCATCCCTTGAGTCAATGTACAACAGCACTTGTCAGACTCAATGTGAATACAATACACAAATTAATTAATCTGAAATTCCCGTAAGTCTGAAATCCAGTTCTGATATAAATAACTCTGAAATCAGGTGTGAAAATTGAATATATAAACCGAGAAGTTCCATTAAAGCTCAAGGGATTGGCTAAAGTAGATGAATATTAAGCAATAAAACCTCGCCGCTGGGTCGTGCTTCATGCCCTGACTGGGGCAGCTGAACTTGTTTACAATGAAGCCAGATTTCTTTGTTAGTCTTGAGATTAGTTTCCTAAGACGCATGTTTATTTCCAATCTATCATGGCAATAAAGTATGTTATATGATGCCTTGAATGGCGGCTGATCACCAGCTGAGACCGACTCTGCCCCTGGGATGACTACGCTATAGATCAGTGTCAGCTCGCCTAGTCTGGCGGTAAGCTGTAACTGCAATACCGTCAAATCTACCTGTTAGCCTGGGCTACACTCATTACTGACACGTTGATGTTTACATGTTTCAGTCTTTGTGGCAACAACCTACTGAGGTGTTCTGTCCTCCATGAAGAATGTAACTTGTTGCATGCTTAAGGTCTTAATCTATCTGTGAAAAAAATACATTTAAAAATAGGGAAACTAAAGACACTTGAAAAACTATGAAATCAATTCATTTGTGTGGCTAATTCAAATGAAAGAAATATAAAAAAATAATGTTTTTATGACAGGTTGTACTGTAGATTTCTTTTTCTAATGAAATGTCAACAAGATAATTTTGTATAGTGTGTCGATGTTACCATATGTCTTGTTGTTGAGGAATTAAATGATTGAATTCATACTGCAAAGGATGGATTTCCATTGCAAATAAATTACTTATAGTTTTCTAAATCAATAGCAAGTTCATAAAACTCAATATCGATACATATTTTTGAAAAAATTTAAAAAGAATTGTAACTTGGCAAATTGCTTTTGATTGCCAAACATGCATTAAAAAACCTGGGTCAGGCAAACTGATGGCTGACAGGAGGAACTATCAGCACCACGGTACCAGATCACACATTGCACCCACCTCCCCATCACTGTTCAGCCTTGTGACAAGTATAGGGAAGTGGACACTTGTTCTGCTTGTATCCCCATGAGGACACTGTAAAATGGTACTTTCTCTCAAGCAATATTCAGAGGCGAAGATATGAAGTCTTAGGTCTCTGACTTTAGCCACAAGTCTGAACCCTGAGTCTTGCAAAATGTCTTTCTGATTTGAAACATCAGCCCATATACTAACATGAAAGGTATTAAATATGTTATCAGTTGACTGAAAGTCATTGTAAGTCACTGAATCATAAGAAACAAAATCATGTAAGGCTTTTATCCTTTTTTTCATTGGTTTACTGATCCTCAGACACAAAATACTGAGAAAAAGGAAGAAGACATAATGAAATTATGATTTAATTTTTTTTTTTCTATCACTGATGACCTGAATTTCATTTGTACTGAAATAGAAAAATGTATTTCTATAATCTTGCAACGCAGTAAAGAGATTACTTTGCTATCAAGACTAATCGGTACATTGCAGAAAGACAATGCAGTGTTGATAGAAAGGTGCGGTCAGGTGAAATGCGGTTTATCGTTGTGTCCAAGATTATTGCACTAGTATAGCGATGTGCATGTGTAAGAGTGAATATTATCTTATCCTATTTTTTATCCCAGGGATGAAATTCTATAGTGTCAGGATGATTCTTCCTAGTGAATTTGAACCCATAGCAGTGTGTTTAATCCTATCTTATACTATACTCTAGAGTAAAACTTCCCCCGGGATAATATTTAGGTAGGATATAATCCTTGCTTACATATGCACATGTGGCTGCTTGTACTAGTCCGGACTGATGCCGGTTTATAGTTCTAGCACACTGAGTTACCATGCCGCAGGTTAACATGAATACCCAACTCAGACACGGTATACTGACTCCAAGCCGACCAGTCCTTGTTTTAGCCCCTTAATGTCGAGCGCCAGACAGGGTAACAACAAGTACCATCTTTAAACGTCTTTTGGTATGACATGGCCAGGGATCAAAGCCCTGAGCTTCCGCCCCCGAGTACCGTATTCAACGTAATAAGCGCCCCGCTCTAATAAGCGCCCACGGCAATATTTGCTAATATATTGGCCAGTGAACAATCCTAATTAGCACCCCTTCCGATTGATCAATGTACACAAGACTTATTTATTCGCATATAATAAGCACACATGTGTTATATGTACCCTTAATTACGGACAATTAAATTCTGGAAAAATATATCTGTCGTACATAAACATTTCAGGCTGTCAGCATAAACCACAAAATTTATCTTTTAACTCGTTTGTTTTTCACTATTCTAATATTCTAATAAGAGCCCCCTATTTCTAATTTTGAGAGCGCCCTGGGCGCTTATTATGTCGAATACGGTATTAGTAACAGTAGCTACATCCCAGTACCTTTTCTTGTCATGTCAGAATTTGTTTGTTTTTTGGCTACTGAATTGGGAAAAACCTGTAAACCAACCAAACAAAAAGGCTATTAAGTGCAATGCTTTAACTCCTGTCAGACCTGTTTAGACACGTCACCAAGACAAGCATGTATTGCTCATACCCTTGGACTCACTACACAAAGTGAATAAGTGTGATTGTATGATTGTTTGAATTTGTGATTGCATGATTGTGTAAATTGTATTTTATACTGCAGTCAGGATTATTCCAGTCATGTCCCTGTGTCCTGCCACATAAATCAGTGGTTGACAGCATGAGCATCAGCCTATGCTGTTGTGGTAAAATGATGCAAAATCTCATTCATATGGTTCTTAAGGATTGGTGTTAGGATTGTATCATACTGATCCAACACCCCCATTATATGTAACATTTTTCCATGGCCGCAACTCAATACATGTAGCATTTTTTTTTAATTTGAAAAATAGAACTGTCATTTTTTCATAAGTTGTGATAAATCTGGCTTGCCCCTCCCTCCTTCGCTGTATCTTTCACCATAAATGGCCTACTTAATAAATGACCAGTCCCTCAATTACATCCATGGAGAACTGGAGACCTGTTGTTTTATTTATCACCCAGGAAAAATGTCATCAATATTATTTTAGATGAGATCTACCTTTACGCATATCACATTTCGGAAGGACAAATATTGCAAACTGTTGAAAGACGTCTGTTTCAGAAGCACCTGCTGTTTTCTGCCTAACTGTGTTGTAACAGTACTGCGTTACCATGGCAACAGTAGGAAAAAATCATCATATGACATTTATAATTCAAGTTGTCAAAAACATGTAAAGGACAATTAAGCAAACTGTCTAAACAGATACTACCGTATTCGACATAATAAGCGCCTAGGGCGCTCTCAAAATTAAAAATAGGGGGCTCTTATTAGAATATTATTTGGGGAAAAAAAAACAGAGTTGAAAGATAAATTCCATGGTTTATGCTGACAGCCTGAAATGTTTATATACGACAGATATATTTTTCCAGAATGTAATTGCCCATAATTAAGGGTGAATGTAGCACACGAGTGCGTATTATACGCAAATAAATAAGTCTTGTGTACATTGATCAATCGGAAGGGGCGCTAATTGGGATCGTTCACTAGCCAATATATTAGCAAATATCGCAATGGGCACTTATTAGAGCGGGGTGCTTATTACGTCGAATAGGGTATATTGTCTAACATGATATGAATATATAACAGGAGATGCAACTTTAGAACATAACTCATCACATTCCTAGAAATCAAATTTCAAATGGTCTTCTGACTCATCAATTAGCTACCTTTCCCTATGAAGCTGTGCACTAACCTGTCTATCAATACTTTTACAATATTTTCAACTTGACCTGACCTGCCTTTATTTGGCATTTCCTGCCACTAACTTCTGGGAAGTGAGATCACGTCAAGTGGGAGAAATTATGTTTGCAAAACACCTTTCACTTCTTATCATATAGAACTATTTGAAATGAATGATTAGTTTTCTCTGTTAATCATGTGATTATTCAGAGTAAATAATCAACACTCTACAACAAACATGACTGAGAAGCTCTTTTTCAATTGTGCTTTAGACATTAACTACATGTTTCACAAAATATAAATTAAAAAGAATAGATTGAAAGAATGAGTTTTTTCAAAGGTTTGTATGGATACTTCTTTCAGTTAATATATAAACATTGATACAGGCAACTGACATTTACATCATTGTCAATAAACAAATATTGTTTGCGATCCTGCCCATTCATATTGTGATGGCAAGCGATGCAACTCCCGCTAAAACCTCACTTATCCGGACCACTTTCTAAACAGGTCTAAACTTTTGGTCCATGACAAGTCGGTTGTAGACAGATCCACTGTAACCCTAATTAGAGCAGTATTCATCATCATCATCATCATCAGCAGCAGCAGCAGCAGCAGCAGCATTTAAAATATTATACTCATGTTTGACTGACAAGTTGATGACATTTAGGGATGAGGGTCATAATCACACTCATGATTTTAATGTTAAAAATTCAGGAGGTGTGAAGTTCTACTTCTACAAGAGTCATTAGTCATACAAACAGTTACGATAGTCGTATGTGGAACAGGTCAAGGTCAAGGTCATCTCACAGGGAGAGCACTCAACAAGAATGTTAGACATCCATGGCATTTCTTGGTTTCTCATCTACATGTTCACCTTCAAAGGGAGCGGGTAGTGGAGGAAAATATAAAAACAAAGAATAAAAACTACCTTTGTTCGAGAATTCAACTGATAAGTTGTCTCTTATATATTTATGAAGGTGTAAAAAAAGTTAACAGTTTCATTCTAAACCCCCAGCTTTCGAATCTGGTTGTTTAAATTTGAACAGTTTTCAAAAGTGCATGTGCTCCTATTAAACTTGTGCCAACCTTATTAGGCTATTTTTCATGTATCAGTATTGGGAGTTTACAAGATGGAAATAAACAAGAGATAAATCCCTTTTATATTTATCCTTCATAGAAAATACTTTGAGGGTATTTTTGGAAAATGGATTTACTTTTTTAAGTATCCTCAGGATTTGATGACATATATTTACATCGGTGAATGCGTGTACTTGCAAAACATTTTGGAAATTTTGTGTGGGATGGTAATTTGGGACTGTATGGAGATCAGAAACACAAAAACTTACAGACAACAGTACAAAAAGAGTTACAGAATTTGATATGTGACTTATAGAGAGTACAATACATACATAATAGACAGACTTGATATATTTTATACTACTCAATACCATCTTGTACCACACAGTTATAATATCATTAATACATATCTACATTCCTTTAATACATCTTGAATTATTCCACTCCAGATATACTAAATTTCTATGTTGTACAATAAACAAACCATCATTATATGTAAAAACACATATAAGAAATAGCAAGATAGAAGTGGATACTGCTATCTACAATAACATCACACAAGACGCAGGTTTTCACGAAAGTCAAGATTTCAACTAGCATGTTATATGGGTTCTATAAACAGCCATGTATCATCCACTGGAGAACATTCAAATCCAATCTGATCATCATCAATAATAATTAGTAGAAAATAGACAAGACTAGAACAGAATAACCACTCGATTGACCATCACCATAGAAACCAACACAATCTAGTCAATTCCATCAATCTTTCACAACAAGAACCAATCAAAATCAAACTTGCCATTTCTGCTGATCAGGCCAATACCAAGATTCAAATAATAATTACACACAATTGCATGTAAGCACTTTTCCGAAAACCAGAAACCATCGCCTGAATCCAAGTTGGGTGTTCTAAGTGCTTCTCTGGGTTGTGATGTATAATAGCCAGAGTACAAGGAGACTAGTGAAGCGACCCTATCGCCAGCCCTATCTCCCCTCGGCAAACAGGGTTAGTGGGAGAACACTTCAATCCCACTGCGGAAAAGCTATAGATGGGCTATCTTATTAGTCCCTGCCTATGGTCTATCAGCATGAGCTGTTCTTGTGCAAGCCAAACAGAGTTTCAAAGGGTGTCTTTTGTCCTTGTTTAAATTCATACGGCCCAAGAGAGGGTATCCTATATCATCTCCTTGTCCAACCCCATTCAAACTCATTTAGGGATCTATAAATACAGGCTTCTTGGTTTGCCAACTGTCTTAAAGAGATTGTTGTCATTGGCTGTGATGTTTATGAGCTGGTTTTTGTGTTGGGTCGCTGACACACTGATGAGTGCACGCATATTGCCCACTTTATTTATTGTGTAATAAATGGCGTGGCTACAAGTCATTTGTACATGTTACCGATAATGCCTCCCCTTGTTGGCACTAATGGTTGTAAATTTATGCAAGAGTCTGTCAGTGGGGTGTGATATAGTTGACATCTGGATAGGCAGGAGATTTTAATTAGACGTACATACTTCAGACGCTAACACTCTTGGCATGATGGCTGCATTGTCAGAATGTAAATGAATTATACATGAGGGCAACTTGGTTAATACTTTGCAGCAGATTAAAATAAATTGCAGACACAGGTGGGACTGTGATCAAAGACAATGCAAATTGCTGTGAAGAGTTGCTTCCCTTGGCCATGCCAGGAATGAGTGTGAGTATGGTTTTAGGCTGCTTTTACAGAGTTAGAAACTGGCACTAGTCCTGAAGTCCTTACCAAACTGCCCAATAGTGAAGGTATCCAAAGGACTAGTAGAAATTTGTCCTTTTTAAGTGTTTTACTACATGTTATCACTATAAGGACAAGTGGACTAAAACTGTTAGTTTATATCGCTGCTTTTAGCAATATTCAAGCAATGTCACTGCAGGGGACACCAGAAATGGGCTTCACAAATTGTACCCATTTGGGGAATTAGACCTGGGCTTTCCGCGTGTGGAATAAACGCTTTATCTACTTGGCTTCCCACTACCCTGGCCATGCCAGGAGTGTTTGCTGGTCATTGGTTCAAATCCCAGGTGGATGTGACATTGTAATGATCTTTGATCTGCCAGCACCAGTGCCTATGTAACTGTCTGCTCCATGCATCACGTCATGCACTGAGATGCAGTGACATAATTGAACTACTGTTAAATGTGACCCGTGAAGATCCGGGTTAGAATAGGTCTTCAGCAACCCATACTTGCTGTAAAAGGCGACTAACGGGATCGGGTGGTCAGGCTTGCTGACTTGGTTGATACATGTCATCGATCCCAATTGCGTGGATCGATGCTCATGATATCAATCACTGGATTGTCTGGTCCAGACTTGATTATTTACAGAACGCCATCATATAGCTGGAATATTGCTGAGTGTGTCGTTAAACAACAAACAACAACAACAACAACAACAACAGCTGTTAAATGTGGGCTGAAATTACTATCCTCAAGACTGTCACTATTACAAATACATATTGAACAAAATGAGTTATGGATCATAAATATTTTGGGGATATATTTATTTAATTGTGTGCTCAGTCTTCACAACTACAAAATATTGTCTTTTTAACTTTTTTTGTTTGGTATATTAAGTTATCAGTACCGGTAGTTTGAGACAAGTGGAGAACCAATGTTACTAGACCAAATTGCCGATAAGGATTCTGCTGGGCCTTACATCATTTTAAATAATATATAGAGTTAATAAGAGTCACACAGGATAACAGTAACTGACACCCTATTTACATTTCAGTATTTGGCCAAAGTGGATAAGTTTGAATTTCAATATGGGAATTTTTACCAACATTTGCTGTGGATCTGATCTGAGAATGCCTGTTGGCTAGAAGAGGGTAACCAAAAACCAAGACTGCTTCTGGCAGAGTGTCAATTGAGGAATTATTCAAGGTCTTGAAAGCTGACTACTTTGGGAATTTCAGGGAGGGTCTTAATAAGGCATTATTAGTAATTTATTACATACTTATGGGAAGGGGAACTAGGTTTCAGATTCCTGGATAAAAAAACTATAGAAACAATTAGATTTTATTTAAACCCGATTTTACTTAAACCAGTATTATTTTTATATTTATATTATATTTATATTTATTGCTATTTTTTATGAATATTTTGTGGAGGGGTTGCAGTAGTTTAGTGGTTAAAGCATTTGCTTGTGTGAACTCAAAGGGCAAGTATTAAGTATTGAGTTTTTTGCAAATGTCAATTTTCCTAGATACATTTAGTCAATTTCCAAGAGAGAAAAATTCATAATAACTGTAGAAATATTTAAATGTCCAAATGAAAGTGATGAAATCACACTTATAGAAATTACTTATGGAAATTACTTATGGATTCCTAGATGGATCATGTTCATGTTGCTATTACAAAACCAGCAGAAAGTGTCAAAATTAAACAAAGTGTGACAACATTTTGACCATTTGTCACAGTGCTGCATTGCTGCACTTTGAATATTTTTTTTAATTGTTACCAAGCGTTGTGGTGTCATATCTTGTCATTGTTCAACAAAGCATTCTTTGAACTTTTTTTATTTTTTGTTTGTTTGCTGTTTAAGGCCGCACTCAGCAATATTCCAGCTATATGACGGCGATCTGTAAATAATCGAGTCTTGACCAGACAATCCAGTGATTGACATCATGAGCATCGATCTATGATTGGGATACGATGACATGCATCAAAGAAGTCAGCGACTCTGACCACCCAATCCCGTTAGGCGCCTAGTCGCCTTTTATGGCATGTATGGGTTGCTGAAGACCTATTCTAAGCCGGATCTTCACGGGTTATGATTATTGTATGTTAAAGTATAGGAGTTCCAGGCATCTAAGTTCTTAGGTGGGTCCATGAAACGGGTCCTGCTTAATTAATATTTTAAACATGGTGGCAACCTAAAACTATTGGCGACTCAGTTTTGTTTTGTTATGCATTCAGCTATGTTTCAGCAATATTTCAGCAATATTCTGTGTGGGACACAAGTATTCTTCGTATGATGACATCATATTTTGTTCAAACCATTAGATGTTAGCTTTATTTTTTAGTCCTCAAAAGTTATACAGGAAATATCTGAATATCACTTCTGACAACATCTTTGCTGACATTATATATTGTTAACTACCCATCCAGGTGAGCTACAGTGCCGTGTATTTTACACTCACAATACAGTTTCTTATTCATTTTACACTGTAACTATTTCTCTAGATGCATTAAACAACAATTATTTACCATCAGGACCCTCTTACAAAGACATCACAAATAAACTCTTTGTAATGTTTATGATAATTTGGTCGAAAAGTTATTAATTTTGGTGGAAGATTTTGGCTTCAGGATCCACTGGTCCCCTGGACAAACCAAAGATAGTTGATAGCTTGATTACCCTGTATCCTGTGAAATCTTGAAGTTGTTTTGTCATGAATGGTCTACTGTTACAGTGGTGATAGATTACCATCATAAAACATGTCTTCATGTGATGCATGTCAGGACCATGTGTTTTAAGTGTTCAGTTGAACTGATTCAATCAATCTACACCTGAGAAGTATACATGTAAATTTATAGCAGTGACATAACAGGCGGACATATACACACTGTAAGGGCCACCAAATCCCTCAGTGGAGCCCTTACTCTAAAATTATCATGTGTGCGTGCGTGTGTGCGTGTGCGTGCATGTGCATTTCAGCAGTAGAAAATAACATTTTGTGTCCACTAGTCCTTATAATGATAACATATAGCAAAACCCTTAAAAATGGCAAATTTCTACTAGTCCTTATGATACCTTAACTATTGGGCAGTTTGGCAAGGACTACTGGACTAGTGCCAATTACTCACGCTGGCGTTTGCAGCTATGTTGCATCTCTGTGCCTGCACGTATAATCTGTCAGCATGTGTGTGTATGTGTGTGTTTCCTTATGACTAACATTAAGTTTGACTAGTAAATTTCAGTGACCTGAATCAACCAGAGTTGACTTGATTCAACCAGAGTTGACTTGATTCAACCAGAGTTGACTTGAATCAACCAGAGTTGAGTTGAATCAACCAGAGTTGACTTGATTCAACCAGAGTGGACTTGATTCAACACAACATTATCTGTATACATCACTCTTCAACTCGTCTGGCACTTGCAGTAACCCTGAAATCTCATGACAAATTCATTCTGAAATATCCAGATCAACTTACCTGTGTTTTGTTGTATTGAGTCTCTGAAATTGTCTTCTGTGGACTCCTTCAATGATTCTGAAACTTAAATAAGTTTTTCATAAATCGGATATCCTTTCAACAACTTTAGTTACTTAATTAAGTTTGGCTGTTATGTGTCAAGCTTCATTCAAAGCAGTTAGTTGAGCTTCTGCACCGATTCGTGAAACTTAAATCTTTGTTTTGACATTCCTATTCTGAGTAAGTAACATCAGTAAAATAGTACAAATAGCTTCAAGATTGCTTTTACTGCACAATAATCATCTTCCCGAGGCAAAGGAGTTAACTGACTATAAAAGTCCAGTTTCCACCCTTGCCGAACTAGGCTGGTATTATGGAGTTACATTTTGTCTGGACTAACAAGTCTATGCATAGTCCAATCAAAATCGCGCACCGAAATCAAAATCTGGTTCGTAAACTGTTGTGCAGATTTTGATCGATTGCAGGGTTTGCAAAGCATGTGCATCGCCAATTCGTTGTCGGCAGATATGTTCCAAATCCTTTCATGTTTTTAATCAAGGTGCACACGTGATTTGATGCATTTCGCGATGTAAGACCCGTTTTATCACAATATAAGATCTTGATTATCGATCAGATCGTCCTGACTGGGCGCCACCATTTTGTGTGAAGCAAACACAAGTGATACGAGAGGTGGAATCTGATTGGTCCATAGGAGAGGCTTAGAAGGGACATAATTGGTAATAGCCACTGGTGGTAATAGCCACAACGATCGAGCCCAGTAATTCCAGCCTAGTTCGGCAAGGGTGGAAACTGGACTTTTAAAGTCAGTTAACTCCCTTGCCTCGGTAAGATGCACAATAATATAAGGCAGGCCCACTAATTTTCTGGCCATATAGATTTTCTTGGATGGATGGAAAATAGACTTCTTTTTGTCAGTGTTGATTTTATATTATATTTTTTAACAAAATGCTCTTGAAATAGAAAATTAAACAAAAAGAGACAATTATTTTTACTTCATTAAGACAATTCATTTGTAACACATGGAAATAATTGTCTGGCCTTATAAATATTTTAAAAATCATCTTATGTTTTTATGATATTTTTGTACTTAGTCAGTTGTTATTACCTCCTTTTATATAGAGGACATTGAGATCCTATGTTGATCCAATCATTTATATGAATCTGTATTCCTTAAATTCCTTGACATTGTACAGAGCTGTACATTAAGAGTTATCTCCCATGCACTGTGATACCAGTAGGGTGTGACAATGTATGATGTCAATGTATTGGATTGTATTTCAGAGCAAAGAGAACACTATTAGTAGATTTGCATATCATGCATAGAAGTTTGCACCATCTAAACAGGAAACACGTAATTTGACACACAAAATAAGACACAGCACTCAAACCATGCAGCCCTTCAAATAAAGTTGACTCTCATTCAGTGCAATCCTGAGGGTTGAGGGTAAAGTAAATATCTAACGCACAAGATTCCGACGTCTCCATCCCATACAACATACGATTTGACTACCTACACGAGGGGGAAATAACAACTGCAATAATTCACGCTTAACGGGGTACGGCTTAACTGCCTGTCCTAGAAAATTTTAAAACTCACACTATTTGGTACCTTGCCGAGGTGGAACATATGAGTGAGTAGGGTTTTATAACCCTTTAAGCAATATTCCAGCAATATCAAGGGAAGGGGAATCCAGAAACAGGATTCACACATTGTCTCTGTATGGGGAATTGAACCCAGGATTCGGTGTGACAAGCAACACTTTAACCACTTGGCTACTCCACCGCACCTGTTGAACACGATACCTGTCGCTGGCAGCCTTACTTCTACTTTTATCTATCTTAAGCCTGCACCTTCACTGTCTACATATAAGCAGTTGTACGTGCTACCCATACTTGGCTTAACACCTTATTAACAGGCTTTGACCTGTGATGTCATGATAATTTGAATGTACAGTCAACTGTCCACTGTCAGCCTAGTAGGATGGCCAACAGCTATCAACACCTTTCTGATGTTGACGTTTCTTGGTACAGGCAAATAAATACGTTTTAATGAAACTCAAATACTTTGAATATTGTCTGGGACAACTAGAAGCCTGACCCTGCGACATACCTTATTAATAACTGCACATGCTTATAAGAATGATCACCAAATGATTTGTTGTTAACAGATGCTGTATGCAGCAACTGCCAATCAACAGATAGTGTGCGGTGATCACTTGCGGCTAGATAGTTGTGAGATATGTAACCAGATTGTTTGAAAAAACAATTTCCTGTACACTTACATGATCCAAATGTAAAGTGATTTGGGGCCCCAGAAAATGGATCTAGATATTCGTTATTTCTATTTCAACAATTCCAGCTTTCATGAATCTATTTGAGCATTTAATTTTCCAAGTAAACCAGATTCCACATAACGAGTATAAGTGTAAAACAAACATGAGTGATCGGGCTGGGACGGGTAACTCGGGTACCCGGGTTGGGTGGGTACTGAGTAGGACCCAGACTACCCGGACCCGTGGTAAGTCATGTGATATATTGTTTAAAGACAAAAATTATCTATAACTCTATGGCTACACGACAAGTCACTAAAGTTCACATTTCTTTCGGACTATGCACCCATTCCTTCTGACTTTTCATATGGTTGAGTAAAGCTATACTAGTAACTTCAGTGTATGCATGACCAGAATGTTAAAGACATGTATCTCAATACATTTTGCCAGGGCTATTGTAAAATAATTCCTTTGCCAGGGCTATTGTAAAATAATTCCCAATCGGACATTTTGTACCTAGCTCTTGAAACCTACAGTGGGTACCCAGGTAGGGTCAGGTAATAGGGGGGTGGGAACCGGGTAGTAAATTTGGACTCATCCCAGCCCTAGTAACTGAAAGGATAACGGATGAGGCTCATTGCAAGAATGAAGTGTCTTGGCCAGAGAAAAGGACAAGAGTTAGTGTGGAGAAGACCACAGCATGCACAAGAGCAGCACTCAATACCTGTCTCCATATCAGTCTCACAAGGCCTGATCGCTACCTTCAGTCTACAGTTAAACCTTAATGTTGGGTCTGTCTTTATGTCTTTCCGCCTTCTTCCAGCAGGGACACGTGAGTATACTGTATAGCTAAATAACCGCGCAGTAAACAGGTTTCTTTTACTTCTTCCGTGTCGAGATGAAGCAATATTTGGGATTTGCTGTAAAAGCCTTGTGCTTCTAGTAGGGTGTGGTCTCAGAGCCTCCTCATTCGATGATGGTAACTTTTCTGTTCGGGAATGTAGATAATATATTCATCACCTTTGATCATTTTTGTAACCAAAATGCAATTTTGAGCCATGAGGTTCATTAGCTCACCTATCATATTGGCAAGTGCAAAATTCAAACAGTTTGAAAAGACTTCATCAACATCCACTTCTAAACCCATCCTCAGGTAGAAATGAAAATGTGTAGCCTTAAGCATTTTTCCATATTATTTCACCCAGGTTAACATAAATAACAAATGTCAAGGGAGGTAACTATACACTCTTCAAAAAAAGAAACACACAGGTAGATGTTTAGTGAATTAATTGTACCTAATAAAGTCGATATATTTAGTTTAATATCATATATACAAATAAGAAATTTTGGAGCTCAATAGTCACATGTTGTCATGTACAAAGGCATTGAAAACTGTTCATTGTCATGTCACATAAGGCTACAAGGTAGAGCTGAACTCAGTATCTCGTGTGACCGCCCCGGGCAGCAATCACGGCCCTGCATCTCCTCGGCACTGACTGGATAAGTGTACAAGTTCTGTCCTGTGGATTCTGCGCAATTCTGCCTTGTTGGCCAGCTGAGGAAGTGTCTGCGGCGTGTTCTGATGTTGACGTACACGTCGATCAATTTCATCCCAGAGGTGTTCGATTGGGTCGAAATCTGGAGATCTCGACGGCCATGGCAAGACATTGATGTTGGCATTATGAGGGTAGTCTACCATGACACGAGGTTGAAGAATTTGATTCATGTTGTGATTTGCTGTCAAATTTCCCTGAACTACAACCAAGTCAGATCTCCTGGTGTAGGATATGGCCTCCTACACCATGACACTACCGCCACCGAAATTGTCGAATTCACTTACACAATGTTGGTCCAAAAGCTCATTTCGATGAAGACAAACACATTGGCTTCCATCTCGCCGGTGAAGTAGAAATCGTGATTCATTGCTAAACCATACTTGTCTCCATTTTCTCATATTCCAAGGCTGTATTGTAAGGCACTAACGCAAGCTTCGTGGTCGATGGATCTGTTGCAAAACACGGACGATAACTGGTCTTCTGGGTTGGATTCCAGCCTCGCGAAGACGTTTCCTGACAGTCTGGTCTGATATCCTCCTAAACCAGGGATGCGTACTGCAGTGTCCTTAGCTGTGGCGTTGTGATGACGTAGGTGGAACAGTCAAATGTAACGATCTTGTGCAGGGGTGGTAACTCTTGGTCGGACAGTTCTCGGACGATCTGCAGTCGAATTGAACTGTGTGTATCGGCCCCAAAGGTGACAAATGGTGCTGTGGTGGATGTTGAAGTGGCGTGCAACAGATGACTGTTTGGATACGTCCTATGGCGATGTTCCGATCGGCAGCGCTGAGTCTTGGCATTTTCAAACTTGAAAAATGTTGACAAATGAATGACAAATTATTGGCTTATGCTTGCCTTTTTATAGCCACTACCACGAGTTATGAATGCCATATCTGGCACGTGCGTTTTGCGTTACTGTTCTCCTCCATGACATTTTTTAACAAGGGTGAGAAAACAATGCCGTTGAAGACATTGCAAATCAACAATGGCTCACCATTTGACTCACCGTTTGTTGAATATCAGGCCATTTTCCAATAACATATATCCAATTTATATGCCAGATTTTTTGTGTAGCCAGGTTCAATGAACTACATACTATCTGTGTTCCCTGTGCCCCCTCTACACGCAGCCCAGGCAGCGAATGGGACTTCTCCCAGGACGCGCTGCCTAGTCAATCGTCTTGTATCGATACAGAAAGAAATGTATCATGTATCGTAGTGTCGCATGAAAACTCACGATGCACCTGTGCACTGATGTATCGTTTCACCCTTGATTGTCACCATTGTTTCGATGTTAAATTTTAACACTCACTCACTACTAAATGGCGATTTAAATTCACTATGACCATAGATTTAAGTGAATTAAAAATACTGGTCCTTGCAATACATTGTCCCGATTTAAAAAAAACAAATGCTGAAGTAAAGACATTTAACACATAGTTTTAGACCCAACTTGTATTAATACCTATGACTTTCTGTAAAGAAAGAAGTGAACATCATCTGCATGGGCACTGATGAAAATGAAATATTACTGGTAAGCGGAACCACTAATATGGTTTGCCATTGGTCTCTAGTCATTAATAGGTCATAAATACTGTAAATAACATAAATACTGTAAATAACATTAATACTGTAAATAACATAAATACTGTAAATAACATAAATACTGTAAATAACATAAATACTGTAAATAACATAAATACTGTAAATAACATAAATACTGTACATAACATAAATACTGTAAATAACATAAATACTGTAAATAACATAAATACTGTACATAACATAAATACTGTAAATAACATAAATACTGTAAATAACATAAATACTGTAAATAACATAAATACTGTAAATAACATAAATACTGTACATAACATAAATACTGTAAATAACATAAATACTGTAAATAACATAAATACTGTACATAACATAAATACTGTAAATAACATAAATACTGTAAATAACATAAATACATGTACTGTACATAACATAAATACTGTAAATAACATAAATACTGTAAATAACATAAATACTGTAAATAACATAAATACTGTACATAACATAAATACTGTACATAACATAAACACTGTAAATAACATAAATACTGTAAATAACATAAATACTGTAAATAACATACCTGTCACCACCTCACTGTCCAGCCCTGAGTCAGGCGACAAGCTTCTCTCCAACTCTCTCCTGCAGTGAAGGATGAGATTGACATGACCATTAAGTGTGTAGAGATCTCATCACCATGCTTGTGTTAAGAAATATTTGATGTTAAATACTCTAATAGTTATTGTTGAAGATACATAGTTTGTTTCTTGTTTAATGCTGCAATCAGCGATATATCTCCCTGTAAATGATGGAGTCTGGACGAGTCAAATCATTACGGACATTAACAGCCACACCCATCAGAAAACGATGACATGAAATGAACCAAATGACCAAGCCTGACTACATGATCCATTTAATAGTCTCTCACAACAAAGATTCCTTGGAACCTCTTCTATCCTGGAATCCCCAAGAGCAACATTTAACCAGATTATAGTCCAGTTCAAATGAGAACACATATTTGAGAACAAAATATTGTGTCTCCCAGACAAAAAGAATCAAATATTGTGTCTCCTCACAAAAAGAATCAAATCTTGTGTCTCCCAGAAAAAAAAAAGAATCCAATATTGTGTCTCCCTCACAAAAAGAATCCAATATTGTGTCTCCCTCACAAAAAGAATCAAATAATGTGTCTCCCAGACAAAAAGAATCAAATATTGTGTCTCCGTCACAAAAAGAATCAAATATTGTGTCTCCGTCACAAAAAGAATCAAATATTGTGTCTCCCTCACAAAAAGAATCAAATAATGTGTCTCCCAGACAAAAGGAATCAAATATTGTGTCTCCGTCACAAAAAGAATCAAATATTGTGTCTCCTCACAAAAAGAATCAAATATTGTGTCTCCCTCGCAAAAAGAATCAAATATTGTGTCTCCCTCACAAAAAGAATAAAATATTGTGTCTCCCAGACAAAAAGAATCAAATATTGTGTCTCCTCACAAAAAGAATCAAATCTTGTGTCTCCCAGAAAAAGAATCAAATATTGTGTCTCCCTCACAAAAAGAATCAAATATTGTGTCTCCCTCACAAAAAGAATCAAATAATGTGTCGCCCTCACAAAAAGAATCAAATAATGTGTCTCCCAGACAAAAAGAATCCAATATTGTGTCTCCGTCACAAAAAGAATCAAATATTGTGTCTCCCAGACAAAAAGAATCAAATATTGTGTCTCCCTCACAAAAAGAATCAAATATTGTGTCTCCCAGACAAAAACAATCAAATATTGTGTCTCCCAGACAAAAAGAATCACTTTTAGGGTTGGTAGTTATTGTGTCTTACCGTTTCCTCTCCAGCACTGACAAGTAATTGGCTTCATCCTGCAACACATATTCATCATACAGTTACCGGCAAAAGAAATGCAAACCATAGAAACATGTAGAGAAAATGTATGTTAAGAAGAGATGTTTCCAATGTGTACCACTTAATGACAAAACTTACAATCATTCAAGTGTTACCACAGAGTGACCTTATTCTTATCATGATATGCTGCATGTGATTTCCAAACTTTCCGCGCTTTCTCAAATTATTCTCAAATTTCAAAGTCTGTCTATGAAGTTTTATATTCTTTTGACAAGTTTTAGTGAAATGTCTGATCACATTGCATTCCTTATTAGGGATGTATAGCAGTTTGAAAGGAGTGGAATATTTTAGATGTGACTTTTTCTCTGACGCAGGACACATTCAAACATCATCAAGTAGCTTGTCTCAACAGTGGTATGCTAGAACGCTGATCAGTCCGTAGAGTCATATAGTCAATATCATTAGAATTACTGTAATTTTGACTAATCAGGGTAACAGTTTCTGTTGCTTACTAATCTGTTATATTCTGTCAACGTCAAGATTTCCTTCTTCTGTTCTTGTATTAGACTTCATGTTAGGTTTGTTTGAATGAACAAGAGGATTTGCAAACAGATGTGATAATAAATGGTTAATTTAAGATACACCTTACTTGGTTGAAGTTGTGAACATCCATAAGAATTCATGCTTCATAATGATTTAAATATTAAACTATACAACAATAACCATAACCATACAACTTTACTGTTGGACCTGGCATGATAATGTAAACATGGTTTCTTGCCACATACTTCCTGTCTTTGACCTTTGTTCTCGCCGCGACCTCCACCTGACCTTGGCTGCCAGAAGGATGTACTCTTCTTTTCAGTATGCTGAAGCTCAAACTTTCGGGGTGCCTGCAACAGTGTTGACAAATCATGCATTGGCAATTCTCCAATTTTAGTTCGTTTAGTTACTTCCACTTCAGTTATTTCATACTTGGAGAATATTTTATATAATAATTTTTTTTAATCCGACTTGAAATATTTTGTCTCTAGCTAAGATGTTAGGTGAAATGGGGTTTAATGTTGTGTTCAAGATTATTGCATTTATGTACATCTAAATACCTTAGCATTTGGTATGAATTAAGGTACACATGACATGGCTATAAAGACATATGTATTCTTTATCTCATCTGGAATATACTTGGTATTCTTGTAAATATTCCAAGAAGCTGCATCATAACTTGTGACCTTGACCTTGACCTTGAACAATACAATGATGACAATGAATCACCTTCCAGTTTGATGCAGACTTCTTGAAGTCCATGAACTCTGTGGTGGACTTGGTGCCCTTCTTGATGTCCAGGGGTCTTCCTTTAGGGATGTCATACTGGCGGTCGGTGGAGAAGGGTGACCTTGACATGATGGTCTGACGTTGCTTCTTCTTCACCTTGAAGAACCTAGGTGCTGAAGAACCATATGGAGCAAGGGTATGACACCTCAATACAAAGACACATGTCAGTTTCACAACATTTTGTCACATATATTCACACGGAATTTAAACCTGAAATCTTTTGATTGCTTGAATATCTACAATGATGTTCCACTCACTTGCAGAAGATAAGATACTGATCTGCCCACATCCAGTGAAACCTTGAACTTGAACACACATTTAAGATGGTAACTTCATGATCCAAGCAAACTCCTGTTTTTATAGGAATGTTTTTATAATGTTTTAAGACTGTTTTTAACAGTGATCACATGTTACTAATCATGACACATGAGGCCATACGTATGAGTGAGTGAGTGAGTGTGTGATAAATTGAACCTTCAACATGACAAGCTAACACTTAACCACAAGGCTACCCAACCGCCCCTTAGGCCATATGAAGACAAAGAATACCTTTATACAAACTCTGCTTCTTTGAATCTGTTTCAGTAGTATCTGAAATAGTCATGGAAATATGTGAAACGTGTCTACTGAGTTAAGATACACAGTCACTTAGACTTCAGATAAAAGCTTTTCATCTGTTGATGCTAGACAGGTATAGATCAAATATAATCTGCTAAAACATCTCAGTTTTCAAACTCTGACTTACAACTGCATTAACAATGCTAAATACTGAGGTTTTTAATTAGAAACTTGTAGAAAATGTAGGTGGCTATTGGTTCAAACATAGCATACAATGCATATCTCTTGATCAGTGAGGTAAAGTTACATTTTGTTGCAGTGTGTTACAACAAGGTCACCATACAATACACAATACAGGAAAACTTGAGCACTAAGCATATTTCTCATGAAAGGAAATGAACACAAGAACCCAACAGATACATGTTTTGAAACTTCAGTGCAGTAAAATACAAGGATTTCTCAATTCTTGTACATACCAATAGAACATAATATTTTCCCCCATCATTTGTATACTCCCCAGGGAGCTGAGAATGAAAAATTAAGTGCACTCTGATCCACTGACTCGGGTAATAATAATGCAACGCTTTGTGTATGCTTTGTGTAAGGAGTTCTGCACTTTCAAACAGACTATAACCATTATAATAATATTTACTTTTAACTTTTAACTTTATGTTTAAAAAAAATACATAACCTCACACTACAAAACATGGTCATTGTTATACGGATCCCAAAAGTAAACCTATATTTTATATTCCGGTACTAAGCAATTCAGCACCTTCCTCCTTGTCAGAGTCGACGATGTTGCTGGTGTCGTACATGCTGTCACTGTCCCAGCCTCGTAGCCGGTCAGTGTCGGGTCTGGAAATGGTCTGTGTGGTCTGCCTTGTGGTGGGTTCTGTTGGAACACTCTCCTCCTTCTTCACCTTCTTCTTCAGCTTGAAGGCTGCAGAATATATAAACTTTATAAAACCAAAACCAACCTAGATTTTAAAAAGCAACTCTAGTCAGTTCTATGAAATCAGCATCAGGAAGGAACAACTGTGTTGTGTAATAGTGGATTTCATGGAATATATGTTTGTCTAGATGTCTGGCTAACCCTGCCAGATACAGTCTGTTTTTTGAGGAGGTATGACAATGGTCTACTATACTCAATTAAACTGTCACCTGACAGTAGACAGAAAGAAGAACAGTGATTACTTGTGGTCTCTCCACTCTCCACTCACTATATTTCTTCTTGGTGGCATCCCTGGTCTGTAGGATCTTCTCCAGCCTGGTGTAAGACATAGCATCCGAGTCCGTGTCCACTTCTGGAATCCGGACCATGCTCGGCTTGTAACCCTCATCCCCACCTTCCTCCCCAACCTCATCCCCAGCAGCTGGTGACACTGAAACGACAATAACTGAATACTGTTTTTGTTTGTTTGTTGTTTAACACCAGCAATACTCAGCAATATTCCAGCTATATGACAGCGGTCTGTAAATAAATTGAGTCTATAGGCAGATTCAATGACACATGCACACGATATGCAAATTCATTTATGTAACTTATGTTTTCTTTTCTTTGTTACTTAACGCCGATTACGGCAATATTCCAACTATATGAAGACGGTCTGTTTATAATCAACCCTGGACCAGACAATCCAGTGATTGATGTCATGAGCATCGATCCACGCAATTGGGATACGATGACATGTTTTAACCACGTCAGCGAGCCTGACCACCAGATCCCTTTAATCGTCTGTTACTGTAATTATCTGTGTCACAGTTAGTGCTCCACAGTACAAAGGTAGTGACATGGGACCACTTTCTCCTCCCAGCACATGCTCTGGCTACACCTATGGGTGTATTTCTCATACAGCACATGCTCTAGCTACATCTATGGGTGTATTTCTCATACAGCACATGCTCTAGCTACATCTATGGGTGTATTTCTCATACAGCACATGCTCTTGCTACACCTATGGGTGTATTTCTCATACAGCACATGCTCTGGCTACACCTATGGGTGTATTTCTCATACAGTACATGCTCTGGCCACACCGATGGGTGTATTTCTCATACAGCACATGCTCTGGCTACACCTATGGGTGTATTTATCATACAGCACATGCTCTCGCTACACCTATGGGTGTATTTCTCATACAGCACATGCTCTGGCTACACCTATGGGTGTATTTCTCATACAGTACATGCTCTGGCTACACCTATGGGTGTATTTCTCATACAGCACATGCTCTGGCTACAGCTATGGGTGTATTTATCATACAGCACATGCTCTCGCTACACCTATGGGTGTATTTCTCATACAGCACATGCTCTGGCTACACCTATGGGTGTATTTCTCATACAGCACATGCTCTGGCTACACCTATGGGTGTATTTCTCATACAGCACATGCTCTGGCTACAGCTATGGGTGTATTTCTCATACAGCACATGCTCTGGCTACACCTATGGGTATATTTCTCATACAGCACCTGCTCTGGCTACACCTATGGGTATATTTCTCATACAGAAAATGCTCTGGCTACATATATGGGTGTATTTCTCATACAGCACATGCTCTGGCTACACCTATGGGTGTATTTCTCATACAGCACATGCTCTGGCTACACCTATGGGTGTATTTCTCATACAGCACATGCTCTTGCTACACCTATGGGTGTATTTCTCATACAGCACATGCTCTTGCTACACCTATGGGTGTATTTCTCATACAGTACATGCTCTGGCCACACCGATGGGTGTATTTCTCATACAGCACATGCTCTGGCTACACCTATGGGTGTATTTATCATACAGCACATGCTCTCGCTACACCTATGGGTGTATTTCTCATACAGCACATGCTCTGGCTACACCTATGGGTGTATTTCTCATACAGCACATGCTCTGGCTACACCTATGGGTGTATTTCTCATACAGCACATGCTCTGGCTACAGCTATGGGTGTATTTCTCATACAGCACATGCTCTGGCTACACCTATGGGTATATTTCTCATACAGCACCTGCTCTGGCTACACCTATGGGTATATTTCTCATACAGAAAATGCTCTGGCTACATATATGGGTGTATTTCTCATACAGCACATGCTCTGGCTACACCTATGGGTGTATTTCTCATACAGCACATGCTCTGGCTACACCTATGGGTGTATTTCTCATACAGCACATGCTCTTGCTACACCTATGGGTGTATTTCTCATACAGCACATGCTCTTGCTACACCTATGGGTGTATTTCTCATACAGTACATGCTCTGGCCACACCGATGGGTGTATTTCTCATACAGCACATGCTCTGGCTACACCTATGGGTGTATTTATCATACAGCACATGCTCTCGCTACACCTATGGGTGTATTTCTCATACAGCACATGCTCTGGCTACACCTATGGGTGTATTTCTCATACAGTACATGCTCTGGCTACACCTATGGGTGTATTTCTCATACAGCACATGCTCTGGCTACAGCTATGGGTGTATTTATCATACAGCACATGCTCTCGCTACACCTATGGGTGTATTTCTCATACAGCACATGCTCTGGCTACACCTATGGGTGTATTTCTCATACAGCACATGCTCTGGCTACACCTATGGGTATATTTCTCATACAGCACCTGCTCTGGCTACACCTATGGGTATATTTCTCATACAGAAAATGCTCTGGCTACATATATGGGTGTATTTCTCATACAGCACATGCTCTGGCTACACCTATGGGTGTATTTCTCATACAGCACATGCTCTGGCTACACCTATGGGTGTATTTCTCATACAGCACATGCTCTTGCTACACCTATGGGTGTATTTCTCATACAGCACATGCTCTTGCTACACCTATGGGTGTATTTCTCATACAGTACATGCTCTGGCCACACCGATGGGTGTATTTCTCATACAGCACATGCTCTGGCTACACCTATGGGTGTATTTATCATACAGCACATGCTCTCGCTACACCTATGGGTGTATTTCTCATACAGCACATGCTCTGGCTACACCTATGGGTGTATTTCTCATACAGTACATGCTCTGGCTACACCTATGGGTGTATTTCTCATACAGCACATGCTCTGGCTACAGCTATGGGTGTATTTATCATACAGCACATGCTCTCGCTACACCTATGGGTGTATTTCTCATACAGCACATGCTCTGGCTACACCTATGGGTGTATTTCTCATACAGCACATGCTCTGGCTACACCTATGGGTGTATTTCTCATACAGCACATGCTCTGGCTACAGCTATGGGTGTATTTCTCATACAGCACATGCTCTGGCTACAGCTATGGGTATATTTCTCATACAGCACCTGCTCTGGCTACACCTATGGGTATATTTCTCATACAGAAAATGCTCTGGCTACATATATGGGTGTATTTCTCATACAGCACATGCTCTGGCTACACCTATGGGTGTATTTCTCATACAGCACATGCTCTGGCTACACCTATGGGTGTATTTCTCATACAGCACATGCTCTCGCTACACCTATGGGTGTATTTCTCATACAGAACATGCTCTGGCTACACCTATGGGTGTATTTCTCATACAGCACATGCTCTGGCTACACCTATGGGTGTATTTCTCATACAGCACATGCTCTGGCTACATCTATGGGTGTATTTCTCATACAGCACATGCTCTAGCTACATCTATGGGTGTATTTCTCATACAGCACATGCTCTCGCTACACCTATAGGTGTATTTCTCATTAATGTTCGCAGAAAAAGCCAAGAACATCCAGTCAGTGTTAAAAGAGAGACAGCGTTCACATTGATTACCATGCTCTTTATTGTTTCATTGCAATATTTCGGTAGAGATGCTAGTACCCTTAAGCAGGTGATAACGGTACACCTGCTTGATGAAGGTACTATCACCTCCACCAAAATGTCACAAGAATAAAGACATTGAAATCCATTCACTTAACTCTGTTTTCCTTCACACTACAGCTTCCATAATGCTACTTACATTATAGGGGGTTATGACAAGATAACTACTTTCAGAAGCCTATAATGTTTAAACAGTGGTGGTTTCCTTCTAGAAAACCTGTATTATTACTGCTTACGTGCTCGTTTTGTAAATAGTAATTCTTTCCAAAACTTGCATCCAACAATAGGGGGTGCGCATTATGCTCATGAATAAGTGAGTTTGGTTTAATCCACTTTTAGTAGTATTCCATCAATGTCACAGCAGGAGGACAATAGAAATGAGTTTCACACATTGTATCCATGTTAGGAATCAAACCCTGGTTATTGACGAGCATATGCTTTAACCACTTGGCTACCCCGCCCCACTCTATAAACAAGAAAATATTGTAATATTTAAATAAAATCATGAAATGAACTTCATTATGGTCACACTTTTTTGTATTGTTTTATGGTTCCGCCAACTGTAAATTTGGTAGAAATGGACAATTATTTTTCCGAATTTGATCCTTTTGTTTATCCTGCAGATAAACTTACAGCATATTGCACTCAAAAAATGTTTTCTAAAGCACGATCCACTGAGGTTGACATATTAAACATCATCAGAGAATCAAAATAAAGTTTGTTGTCTTTCCTGAAATTGATAGGATGCATAGATACACTTCAGTATTCCCGCTTGATTCGTAAAGTTTGCACTGCTTAAAGCAACAACTGTGGCAGGCTCTCCTCCCACATAAAACTATTTATAGTTTTTTATACCAGAAGACCTGTAGTGGAGCAGAAAACTACAATTAATTGAATTGCTTTTTTATTCTTTTTCCCCCCTACCTGCCGACAGTTATTTTCCTGTAAAACATCTGAAAAGCAAGTAAAAATAAAGTAAAAGGTGTAGCCTGACAGTACAAGTGAAATATACATACCTAGTCCTAGTTCCTTCATTTTCTCCAGAGTTAGTTCATTCAAAGGGATGTCATACAGCCAGGGGTAGTGGGCAATCAGCCGCGTCCACAGCGCGTCCTTCGCAGCCTGCGACATCGCATGCTCCGCTACAGGCAAACGAGACAAAACCTAATTAACGAGCGAACATTGTATACAGCAGGTAGTAGGATAGGGGTTACACAGAGGCATAAAGTGATTGGTCAGAAGAACAAGTTGTATTGCCTCAACCCATTCTGTATTTTGTCTGTATTTGTTGTCATGTAGAAACAAAACTATAGAAGTCACACACATGTTTTCATAAATACTCAAAGAAACACTTTGCTATCAAATTTAAAGTTGTTCATAACAGTAAATTTGGTTTAGATCACTCCATATTATAGATAACAGTAGGTTGTCATCCCAATATCTTGATTCAAAGTCAGTTTGAATAATTTCCTTTGATAATCAATCAATATCATTAAAAGCACATTATCATCAGGCCAGTTCTTGAGTGGTCATATGACCAGTTGAGCTAACAACCATACACTTCATCCTCCTTACATTCCAGCAGCAGCCTGAGTTCCTCCTCAGGGATCCGAGGCATCCAGCTGGACGGGTGTTTGGACTCATCTTCTCCCTCTGGTCGGTCCCTCTTCCAGTAGGTGTAGCCTCCCCCTGTCTTCACCGGCTGGTCATGGTGGACGCTGCAAGTGGAGCTAGTCTTAGAGGAATTGTTTGTTTGTTGTTTAAAGCCGCACTCAGCAATGTTCCAGCTATATGACGGCGGTCTGTAAATAATCAAGTCTGGTACAGACATTTCAGTGATTGATGTCATGAGCATCGACCAGAGCAACTGGGATACGATGACATGCATCAACCAAGTCAGCGAGCCTGACCACCCGATCCCGTTAGTAGCCTTTTACGGCAAGCATGGGTTGCTGAAGACGCTGGTGGCATGTCAGTATGGACAATATAAGAATGGAAGCAACCAAAGGGATCGCATAAAAACAACACAGTTTTAAATTATTTTTTAAATTGATATTACGACCACAGATGAAAAATTTGGGAAACATTTGCCCTGCAAATAGTGGCTAAAAATGGCCTTACTGGAATGTGGTGGCCTTGTTGCAGCCATAGCAGAACCCTGCCCGGCGACATCCTTTGCAGAAGCCCGGGAACTCATACAGAGCCTCTCGCTTGTCATCGGCGGGGAACACCTTCTGATGCAGCAGCAGTCTTGCAACGATGTGGAAGTAGATGCGGTCACTGCTGCCGCCAATCTGGCTGTAGAGATTGTTGAATGCTGACAGTCTGGGAAGTTGGCGTAGGCTGGAAAAGAATGACAATCATATAATATATTTAGTTTGACTTTACAGATGTGACGAGAAACGAGAAACAAGCCAAACCTTCGACTGATTGACAGTAAGGGGCAGTAACTCCAGCCACATCTGGGTATTTTGCCTTGACATGTTGACATTTTTTTCACACCGAGCTGATTTTCTTGGGGGGAAATGCACAAACCAACTCTAAAAAAATAGCCTTATATATGCAAATGTTCATGTTAATTTACGATCATTTGGTTTTGAGGTTTCGGTGAAAAACTCACTTTAGCTACCAGTACATCATCTACACTGTCCAAAATGAAACGGTGATCATGATACTCTAAAAATTGGCATGGGGGTTGGTGGGGTAGCCTTGTGGTTAAAGGGTTTGGTTGTCATGCCAAAGGTCGGGTTTGATTCCCCACATGGTACAATATGTGAAGCCCATTTCTGGTGTCCCCCACCGTGATATTGCTGGAAAATTGCGGCGTAAAATCAAACTCACTCACTCAATATAGTCAACATAGAGGATCAAGTGATCACTGTCCATGATTACAAACTAACCACATTAATTTTGAATATGTAATGGACATTCGGGGTAGATTCATTAAGGTCACATGAAATTGGTTCACTATGACAAGACGTTGCTTTATCATTGACGATGAGGGAACTGGTGAGGTGGTAATTTCCATCTGTCTGAAAGTTGTGCCTCTTACTTTGTGCTATGATCCAGCTATATATGAATTTATTTTTAGTGATGAAACTTAACTGCGAGAACAGCTTGGCCTTCAATGACATTTATCTCAACTTGTTTACATCAACAAAATTGTTTACAAAATTTCGCAAAAGCCAAAACTGCATTTGACTGAAAATATGCTTATTTTGATTTATATTGAACCGTTTCATATTTGTTTTAAACTTATATTTTCCATGTGTTCTCAAGAATATTATCCTCAAATCAACCCTGACAAAATTCAAAGTGTTCACATTGCCTCTCCCGTCCTGACATATCGACCTTATAAATTCTTAAATCAGGAAACATTATGTGCCCTAAATGTTGTTTTTTTATTTCTAAAAAAGTTAAATAAAGATTTGAAGATAGACTTACACAACATACAAGCATACATACTAGCACAAATGACAAGAGTACCATGGCAAAACCATCTGTGACTGTGGCCTACCTAGCCTGGGACCTGTGGACAAGACTGTCCGTGACTGTGGCCTACCTACTCTGGGACCTGTGGACAAGACTTTATGACTGTGGCCTACCTACCGTTGGACCTGTGGACAAGACTGTCCGTGACTGTGGCCTACCTACTCTGGGACCTGTGGACAAGACTTTATGACAGTGGCCTACCTACCGTTGGACCTGTGGACAAGACTGTCCATGACTGTGGCCTACCTACCCTGGGACCTGTGGACAAGACTGTCTATGACTGTTGCCTACCTACCGTTGGGCCTGTGGACAAGACTGTCCGTGACTGTGGCCTACTTACCCTTGGACCTGTGGACAAGACTTTATGACAGTGGCCTACCTACCGTTGGACCTGTGGACAAGACTGTCCATGACTGTGGCCTACCTACCCTGGGACCTGTGGACAAGACTGTCTATGACTGTTGCCTACCTACCGTTGGGCCTGTGGACAAGACTGTCCATGACTGTGGCCTACCTACCCTGGGACCGTGGACAAGACTGTCCATGACTGTGGCCTACCTACCCTGGAACCATTGGACCTGTGGACAAGACTTTATGACTGTAGCCTACTTACCGGTGGACCTGGGGCTCTTGGCTGACAGACTCCTTTGATATACTGGGTCTATCCATCTCTTTATTCTTTCACAGGATCACATGAATAGTCTATGTTTCACATGCTTTTGCACATTCAAGAAATTAGTTTCCACACAAATATCCCACTCTCATTTGTTCCTTGTACATGAACTTGACGAGTATTTCCTGATATATTCTTCCTGGTGAGGTTCATCAAATGAACAAACTGGCGAGTTACACAACAGTCGATCCGTACCGTCAACACAGGATAAATAATCTGTCCATATCCTCTTATATCCAAGTGGAATTTGGTTGATGTCCGCCATGCATGAGAGACAGACATCCATCAACAAGAGTGAGTGGGGAAAGTAGTTTCATAATTTCTCATCATCAGTTGTGGTCAACACAATTGAGAGAGCTAACCGTTAGGGGAGAGGGAATTTAAGTTTGGTAGGAAATGACCGTATTCGGCCGACATGACCACACTAAAATGTTATTCAAGGTAATCCTATCTCATAGATGGATCCTAAGGGTGTGTGTGTGCGAGGGGGGGGGGGGAACCTAAACGTATGTTGTACATGTAAAATTGACTAAGGGAGGATTTTGATATTTAGGACCCTTCCCTTTTAAAAATGCTTGATCCGCCCTTGTGTTTTATTGATTTGGAAGCATTTTCTTTCGTGATACTATGCTTATAACGAACATGCTTATAATGAACTGACCGATATAACGAACCTATTTTTCAGTCCCTGTCATTTGTTGTATATACGATGCTGTATATATACTTATAACGAACTACGGTTATTACGAACTAAAATTAGTGGTCCCTTTGAGTTCGTTATAACCGTAGTTTACTGCCTTTGTTATATTGTTTCATCTAAAGAAACCATTCTTGCACAAAACATATTGCCAAACTTCCACAACACATACATCCATTTTACACACTACATGATCACTCTTGTAGAACTCATGTCAACACTTACACAGCACATATATCAATAACTCCATGCTTAACAACACACATGTATATACCCATACATACCTTATATACTTCAATAATACATAACACATAGAGGTGACCCGTGAAGATCGGGGTTAGAATAGGTCTTCAGCAACCGTTGTCGTAAGGGGCAACTAACAGGATCGGGTGGTCACACTCACTGACTTGGTTGATGCATGTCATCGTATCTCAATTGTGTGGATCGATGCTTATGATATCAATCACTCATTTGTCCGGTCCAGGCTTGATTATTTACAGACCGACATCATGTAGCGGGAATATTGCCGAGTGCGGCGTTAAGCAACAATCAAACAAACAAACAAATAGAGGTTATCATGCGAGTAAGTGTCCATATTTAAAACAGCACATTAGTCTGTCATAAAGACCATGAAACAAATATATCCAATAGAACACATGCAAGTTTATAATATTTGGCAAGTCTAGATGACTGCGAAATCAGGCTCCTTTTCATTATATTTTATTAGGATAATTTACCAACTGTTGTTTTTCTCTAAAATACTTTCATTTCAGAGACTAGCTGTTGGTCTACAAATGTATCAACACCTACCTTTCGGCCACAAACGAAACATCTTCAACTCCAATTTCCTGAAAGAAAAAACATGAATTGATCAATAGTCATAAAATAAGAAAATGCAGATGATTATTATTTTCAAGATTATAGTCATACACTGCTTTTGTTTATATTTGTCAGGCTGTTGTATACTTTCGCAACAGTTTGATCAAAAGTAGCACCACAAAGTTGTTTACAAGATCAGATCAAATTAATGGGTAATTTCTGAATCATAGCAAGTACGACACTGCAGCATGTCCATCATAAGAAGATGATCATCACATCACAATAATAAAGCTGTCTTCATAATAGAGCATTGATAACAAAAATAATACACTCAATGTAAGAGAATCAGTAGATACTGGCCATGACCTATATGGACAAAAGTCCATTAAATACACCTGTACGATTATGTACATACTGTAACCTAAACAAAGTCAGAGATCGGTATCATTTCACCTTTATACTCCATCCTTAAAAAACAATCAAAAGCAATGTATACAAATTAAATATGTAATTCGTCCTTTAATCCAACAATTTAATCGCCTTAAGGCAACCACAAATTATCAAGATTTAAAATATGCAATGTTATAATTTCAAATATGGCTTAAAGAGCAGAAATGTGAATGAAAAGAAATGTGAATCTATTTGTGAAATGCTCATGTATAGTATGCACTTCATATCTATGGCCTTTCATACAATAAACACTTGAATTGAATATTCACACTGAAACAACATGTTTCTAATATTATTCAAAATCAATTTATCACCGCACTTAACAAATATGCATAAATGTGGCACTGCGCCGTTAGCTTGTGGTGCCAATGTGACTGTGCACAAGGTGGTTATTGCTTGAAGCATTCATACAATCAACAGTCCAGTTGCTTGTCCGATCAGCCAAAGACAGCTGGAATAGCTGTACCGGGCTGAGCCAGGAAAGATTGGTTTTTCTAAAGTCTACCCAAGCAAAGCTGTGGTGGGGCCGTGTATATGCTCTTCAGTGTCTGTATAATGTCATTTTAGTAAGTTAAATAACCAAATTAAATAAACTCAGATTATTAGCTTCATTGAAGTTGTCACGAGACCCCTGACAATGTATTTCCGTGAAAGACAAATTGGCTTTAATTGGTTTAGTAACCAGCATCTAGTCAGGACTAGTGACTCCCTAAGTTAATGTCCAATATGGAGATAGACATAGATTTACCAATCATTACATTTGATTCTTGCATGTGACCACCCCCAACCAAATGTTGTATGTTCTAGTCATGACGAGACAGGATTTCGATATTTTGGACCCCTCCCTTTAAAAAATGTTGGAACCGCCCTTGCCCTACACTCCCACAATTTGCATACAAAAGGAAGTGTTTGTCGCCAGAGGCCACACAGCAGAACTCACGCCATACGACGTCGACCTATAGACAGTCGCGTCTTGAAGAAAAGAGTTTTACATGGCTCCATTAAAGTGATATAATACCATGTCAACTTGGTGTTGGTAGAACGTCCAATATGTCAGTGACACGGGCATGGTACATACAGATCTAGATGTAAAATCGTAGCCATGTACTGCCCAGCTTTTCGACATCTACTGGTTCCTTTGTATTGGGGATCATTAGACGTGGAAATGTAGTACAGTGCGCAGCTGTTAAAGACCAAGTCTGTGACATTGAAGCTATGTACGAACGAATCCAGTCAACCAAGACTCGTAATCAGAGCGAACGCTGGTTTCGACACTACGATAAGCAGATCCTGACACAACTAAGGAAGGTAAATGATCATAGCATTACCTTACCTACGACCCCTGGGTCACCCGTGACTCCGTTAAAGTGAGAACAGTGGACAATGATGCATATCTCCAAAGGGCTTTACCAGGCGTTTCACAGAACGGAATAGCCACCTTGATCCGTGTATATCCGTGTATGAATGTGTAATATCAACACTAAACAGCGAACTGAACAGTAAATATGGCATCGCCGAGTTTTTAATCCGGGCACTTGCAATATCGCGCGTGAGAAATTTCCATAAAGATCGGGTTACACGCCTCCTTTTCGTATTAAATTATCCTTTAACGGATGAGGGAATCATACACTTGTTTAATTCAAACTAAAATGCCGGGCCAAAGAAAGTATACGTCCATGTTTGAGAGTGGCTAAATTTCAATAAACGATGGTAATTAGATGGTGATGTAATTTATACAGGTAATAATAGTCGTGTTTTGAACCTTAAGTTTGCAGTGTTTCGCCGACTGTTTTCAGTCTAGTAACGTTTTAATAACGTTTGTAAGTTGTTGGTGGGTTTGTTTTTTTTTATCTCGGGGCCATAAAAATATATTTAGGCCGAATAAAAAGGCTATATTTGTTTTAGTATGTGGTAAACCAAAAAGAAAGGCATATACAAACTATCAACCTTTTTAATATATATTTAACAACAATTTCCGAAAGCTTTCCCCGTTTCTTGAATTATGCAGACCTATTCTGCCAAACTAAGTCTGATACACCTTCGATCAAACTGCAACCAACACGTGACACAAACACATACAAAAAAACCAACTTGTTTACTTCATACATATTATTGCAAGACGTAAAGTTCGCTTCGCTTCTGACAAGCGTTAAAAATATTGAGCTCGGAAGGGTCATGACGTTGTCAATTAACCCGAACACATGTCAAAACGTACCGTGCCGAACACCTGCACATGTTTAATATTATAAAGAATGTAAAGTGCCATAGCTACGTCACAGTAAGACACTGGTGTTGACTATAGTAGACTATTGACAAGGTAGACACAATTTATGGATGACAACTTCTTTAATACTGTAAAGGCGACGTTTCGGTATAGATCCTCATGTCAACTTCTAAGTAATGCCTATCAAACAATTTATGGTAGATTATTCTTTTGATAATGTAGTAGTAGTTTCTCCTGATTCCCGATGGTTAATTCTAACTCGATCGCAGAATGACAAGGGTGACGCCATGTTTGTAAACGCTGAAAGTAGTCCCTACTTGACCTTTGATATTTGCATCTCTATCCGCATATGACCCCAACGGATATCGTTTTAATCCTGATTTATCCTGCCGAGAAACCTACCCATTATGTGGGTTTAGTCATCATGGGACCAGGTATTTGGAACTTCAAACCGTTTTTTTTTGCGCCAGGAAAAGCAATGGTTGTATAATAATGGCTTTCGTTCAAATAGTAGAAAACTGTTTCAAGGAAACCTCTGAAATCAGCTCTTTAGCCACATTTTAGCCTTACTTCTACCTATGGAGTTGCGGTGAGTCCCAAACATGCACGCATTGGAAACGTGCACATTCATGAACACATCTCATATATTTAAAACGATTTCCGAAAGTTGTGCCCATTTCCTTAATTATGCAGACCTATTCTGCAAAACTAGGTCTTATACACCTTCGATCAAAATCTACTACGACCAACTCGTGACACAAACACACCCAAAAGAACTTGTTTACTTCATACATGTTACATACGAGCGTTACAAACCTTGAGCACTGGGTTTATTGACGTTGTCCATTAACCAGCACGCATGTCAGAGCATGCCGAGCCGAACACCTGCACGTAGTCACACTTACAATAGAAAATCCCGAGTCTAAGGTTCTTAGTGAACAAGATTGAACTGTTTCATTGGCATTTTTAGAAGATGGCAAGTAACAGTATAGACAAGATATTTAATAGAAGTTGTCATCCATGACATATCTTGTCTTTACTATGAATAAAACTGAACAAATATTAAGGTTGTGAGCAGAATATTTCGGGAACAAAGCATATTGCAAATATATTTAATTTGAATTAAAACAGATGGCAGTTATATTTTTTAATTGAAAATTATGTCATGTTATATGTGTATTCAATATGTAACCCGCCTGTTATATATGTTCCAGATGTAACCTGCATGTTATATGTGTGTTCTAGATGTAACCTGCTTGTTACACGTGTTCAACATGTAACCTGCATGTTATATATGTGTTCTAGAGGTAACCTGCATGTTACACGTGTTCAACATGTAACCTGCTTGTTATATATGTGTTCAACATGTAACCTGCTTGTTATATATGTGTTCTAGAGGTAACCTGCTTGTTATATATGTGTTCTAGAGGTAACCTGCATGTTACACGTGTTCAACATGTAACCTGCTTGTTATATATGTGTTCAACATGTAACCTGCATGTTATATATGTGTTCTAGATGTAACCTGCATGTTACATGTGTGTTCTAGATGTAACCTGCATGTTACACGTGTTCAATATGTAACCTGCATGTTACATGTGTGTTTAATATGTAACCTGCATGTTACATGTGTGTTCAATATGTAACCTGCATGTTACATGTGTGTTCAATATGTAACCTGCATGTTACATGTGTGTTTAATATGTAACCTGCATGTTACATGTGTGTTTAATATGTAACCTGCATGTTACATGTGTGTTCAATATGTAACCTGCATGTTACACGTGTTCAATATGTAACCTGCATGTTACACGTGTTCAATATGTAACCTGCATGTTACATGTGTTCTAGATGTAACCTGCATGTCACATGTGTGTTCAATATGTAACCTGCTTGTTATATGTGTTCTAGATGTAACCTGCATGTTATATGTGTTCTAGATGTAACCTGCATGTTACATGTGTTCTAGATGTAACCTGCATGTTACATGTGTGTTCAATATGTAACCTGCTTGTTATATGTGTTCAAGATGTAACCTGCATGTTATATGTGTTCTAGATGTAACCTGCATGTTACATGTGTTCTAGATGTAACCTGCATGTCACATGTGTGTTCAATATGTAACCTTCTTGTTATATGTGTTCAATATGTAACCTGCATGTTACATGTGTGTTCAATATGTAACCTGCATGTTACACGTGTTCAACATGTAACCTGCTTGTTATATATGTGTTCAACATGTAACCTGCATGTTATATATGTGTTCTAGATGTAACCTGCATGTTACATGTGTGTTCTAGATGTAACCTGCATGTTACACGTGTTCAATATGTAACCTGCATGTTACATGTGTGTTTAATATGTAACCTGCATGTTACATGTGTGTTCAATATGTAACCTGCATGTTACATGTGTGTTCAATATGTAACCTGCATGTTACATGTGTGTTTAATATGTAACCTGCATGTTACATGTGTGTTTAATATGTAACCTGCATGTTACATGTGTGTTCAATATGTAACCTGCATGTTACACGTGTTCAATATGTAACCTGCATGTTACACGTGTTCAATATGTAACCTGCATGTTACATGTGTTCTAGATGTAACCTGCATGTCACATGTGTGTTCAATATGTAACCTGCTTGTTATATGTGTTCTAGATGTAACCTGCATGTTATATGTGTTCTAGATGTAACCTGCATGTTACATGTGTTCTAGATGTAACCTGCATGTTACATGTGTGTTCAATATGTAACCTGCTTGTTATATGTGTTCAAGATGTAACCTGCATGTTATATGTGTTCTAGATGTAACCTGCATGTTACATGTGTTCTAGATGTAACCTGCATGTCACATGTGTGTTCAATATGTAACCTTCTTGTTATATGTGTTCAATATGTAACCTGCATGTTACATGTGTGTTCAATATGTAACCTGCATGTTACACGTGTTCAATATGTAACCTGCATGTTACACGTGTTCAATATGTAACCTGCATGTTACATGTGTTCTAGATGTAGCCTACATGTTACATGTGTGTTCAATATGTAACCTGCATGTTACATGTGTGTTCAATATGTAACCTGCATGTTACATGTGTGTTCAATATGTAACCTGCTTGTTATATGTGTTCAAGATGTAACCTGCATGTTACATGTGTGTTCAATCACAGGAGTCCGTATCTAAAAATAGACGCCCTCATGCATATTCCTGACCATCTCAACACGCCAGCCCGAAGGGCGTGGAGATGGTCATGAATATGCATGAGGCCGTCTATTTTTAGATACGGACTCCTGTGGTTCAATATGTAACCTGCATGTTACATGTGTGTTCAATATGTAACCTGCATGTTACATGTGTTCAAAATGCAACCCACGAGCCTGGGTATGGTATGGTGTTGACATATTAAGAAGATCCGACTTAGAATTGGTCCTAAGTAACCTACGCTCGTCGTAAGAGACGACAAACGGGATCGGGTGGTCCGGCTCGCATAGATTGATGCACATGATGTCAATCACTGGACTGTTTGGTCGAGACTTGATTATTTACAGACTGTCGTCATATAGCTGGACTATTGCTGTAAGCGGCGTTAAACAACACAGAAAAGGAAACGTGCAGTAACACATTTGCATATCGTGTGCATATGTCATTGTATCTGCGTAGGCAATACATGTATAGTGGAAATAATGAAAGCGAACAATTAATGCACGAAGACATAGATATTCAAATGAGAATTCGCATTTTGAAACATAATAGGATATATCAACCTTCCCCAACCACAACACTCTACAACCCAGTAGAGGGCGGTCGGGTAGCCTTGTGGTTAAAGCGTTCGCTCGTCGCCGTAGACCCGGGTTCGATTCCCGACATGGGTACCATGAGTGGAGCCCATTTTTGGTGTCCCCCGCCGTGATATTGCTGGAATGTTGCTAAAGGCGACGTAAAACCATACTCACTCACTCACTACAACCCACTCGAGCGCACCAAATCCTTACCACACCCGAGGCTTGTGGCACGGGCTTTCGATGCTGTACAGAGTTATATGCGACTGCCGGTGTAGTAGGCTGAAACGACTCCCCCTAAATTTGACTCTAGAATCATATGGGTCTAGGCTCAAATTACTCTAGAGTTATATGGGCCTAGGCTCACATGCCTCCCCTAGCCAGGCTCAAAACATTCCCTCTAGGCTCAGCTAACTCCCCTACTGGGACCAAATGACTCCCCTTGTTTTGAAATAAAATGATTACAGAAAAGATCAAACATGTCTTGTATTATAAAGGTTTTCAACCCCTCTTCCTTATTTTCTATTCTGAAATGTCAGGTTAAGAACGATCCCAAATATTGTGTGTTAGATGTTTTAGTACCAGTTATTTTATTACAGTTTTATATTTAACTTTATTTGGAAAAACTCAAGGTGCCTCTCTCAGATCACTATACTTTTCTTAACCCTGTGTCCTTCATCCAGTTCTTGAGTATCAGGCTTAAACGACACCCCTTATTCTATATCCTTTTCTTGAGTATGGGGATATAACTGATCGTATTATTTGGGAGGGGGGGGGGGGGGGGGGGGGGGGGGGGGGGACTACAGAGGAGGGTCAACAAGAATGTTGCTGGGTATTTATTGTATGGCCGATATTTAATTAATACCAATGCATTCAGAGTTCGTAAACAAACTTTTAAATGGTTGAATATTTATTTTCGTATTACAAATATACAGTTATATAAATATCCTTGTATTATCCATAATGTTAGTTTGGCTATAGACGCCTTGAGGGACAGGTCAGGGGATACCATGTTAATACACATTACGTGTTCTTCGGTGTCTATAAGCGTGTGTTGGCAATAATGAAATAATGAGGATGTGTGTGTGTGTGTGTGTGTGTGTGGGGGGGGGGGGGGGGGGGGGTTATTGACAAATACAATACTGGACACTCTTCTAGGCACGCTCCCCAAACTAACCTCAACAAGACATCGGCATCAGGCGCAATGGTAAATACTTGTGAATACTAGTTATATTGATTGCATAACTACACCCATTTTAATTTTTCACGACCTGCTCCGGAATGCACGGACGAACGCACGGATGGACGGTTTTGCGGGGATGACAATCATAACCAGCCTGTGCTTTTAACTGTCAATGTTTCACAGCTTAGTAAGTGAGTGAGTTGGGTTTAACGCTGCTTTCACTTCGTGTCAGCTGAATGTGGGAGGAAAGCCCGAAGTTAACCACTTCGGTGAAACCCACGAGCGCGGGTATGGTGCTGACATACCTAGAAACATAATCGGGGCGAACAGGGATTCGAACCCACAATCATTGGTTTCTGGCGTACCCAAGGGACGCAACTCTGCACAGCGAATCGCGAGAGAGAGAGAGAGAGAGAGAGAGAAAGAGAAAGAGTGAGAGGAAAAGAGTGTGTCAGAGCGTGTGAGTAAGTGAGAGTGATTGTAAGTGTGAGTGTAAGTGAGAGTGTAAGCTAGAGTGTGAGAGTAAGTGTAAGTGTGAGTGTGAGAGTGAGTGTGAGAGTGTAAGTGTAAGTGTGAGTGTGAGTGTGAGTGTGAGTGTGAGTGTGAGTGTGAGAGTGAGAGTGTGAGTGTTAGTGTGAGTGTGAGTGTGAGAGTGTGAGTGTGAGTGTGAGTGTAAGTGTAAGTGTGAGTGTGAGTGTGAGAGTGTGAGTGTGAGTGTGAGTGTGAGTGTGAGAGTGTGAGTGTAAGTGTGAGTGTAAGTGTGAGTGTGAGTGTGAGAGTGTGAGTGTGAGTGTGAGAGTGTGAGTGTGTAAGAGTAGAGTGTGAGTGTGAGTGAGAGTGTGAATGTGAATTTGTGAGTGTAAGTGTGAGAGTGTGAGTGTGTGCGTGTGCGTGACGAGCGAACGCTTTAACCACAAGGCTACCCGACCGCCCCGAGAGAGTGTTAGTGTGTGTGTGAGCGTGTGAGAGTGAGAGTGTGAGAGTGAGTGTGAGTGTGTGCGTTTGTCCGTTTGAGTGTGTGACAGTGTGAGTGTGTGAGTGTATGAGAGTGTGAGTGTGTGAGAGTGTGAGAATGTGAGAGTGTGAGGATGTGAGTGTATGAGAGTGTGAGTGTGTGAGAGTGTGAGAATGTGAGAGTGTGAGGATGTGAGTGTGTGAGAGTGTGAGTGTGTGAGAGTGAGAATGTGAGTGTGTGAGAAGATGAGTGTGTGTGAGCGTGTGAGAGTGTGAGTTTGTGAGTGTGAGTGTGTGAAAGTGTGAGAGTGTCAGTGTGTGTGTGTGAGTGTGTGAGAGCGTGAGTTAGCGTTTGGGTGAGAGATGCCTTGGGTACATTGACCTCGTGTTCCGCCCCGTCGAGTTACCGTTCTTGAAGAGCAACATCAAGATCCTATTTAAACAGGACAATGCAAGACCTTACACAGTTCGTATTGTAAATATTTCTGGCCATGAACAACGTCAATGTTTTGCCATGGCGAGCCCTGTCACCAGACATGTCGCTCATAGAACATCATTGGGATCTTCTTGACCAGAACATCTAACGCCGTCCTCCATGAACAGGAAACAGATGGTACAAGCACTGGGAGAGGAATAGGTGACAATTACTGCTGACGTCATTAAACGAACTCTGTCCATGTGCATTCCTGATGAACTTTGTCGGACATCATGCTGCGCACACCTGGAGGCCATACATATTAGTTTGACTCACTGACATTCAGTAAGAGGCGGACCATGGGGGCGTTGTTTGGTTGAGTCATGTGTTGTTTTTTTTCAATGTCAGGGGCTGAGATTTGTTTTTACGGCACATTTCTAATTCAACCTATGGAAAGAATGTTAAAATTCTCTCACTGTACATTAAAACATAATAACTGTACAGATATAGATGATTTTGAAACAGAACACGGCCTTCATATCACCCCATGGGTATTTTGAATGGAATCGCCTCCCTTTTAGTCTCAAAAAAGCTGCAAAGGCATTTCTGCTTACCATTTCAGAGACCATTTCAGAGGCAATAAGAACAGCCTCTACGCTGTGAAATCGGCCATTCACCCCTAGCGCTGTGTTTGATTGGTAATGGTGACGCATGGTGGTCAATAGCGTGCTTATCACAGTTAATATCGCGCCACATTAAATTCTTTCTTGTTCATTGTCACAACATATGCATCAACATGTTGTTTTTTATCATTTAAAAAAAATGATCGTCATACTTTCTTACGATCGTCAGTTAATCCCACAAACGTAACACGCAAATCGCATAAGTTGTTTGTCGATCGAGAGAATAAATGAATGTGTTTGTATCACTGTTGATATTAAAGTCCACCTCGCCTCTCCGCTTAACATGTTGTTTCCAGGGAACGTCCACAAGAGCATTGCTATACATAAATCCGACTGACTATAGAGTTACTTCTGTCCCAGGTAGCCAATATTCTCCTGCCTCAGTTTATTATACTTCACTTAATGCACTTGCCCGTCTTACTGCAATATCTTATTCAAAGCAGCAGGGAAATTACACGATTTGATTTAAGACACTCTCATAGATAAGAAGTTCCTTTTATAACGGGATCCAGAGTTAATGTATAGACATGATTGAAAGATAGCTTTCATTTAGTTGGAGCGTGGTTGTGTTGGCAGTTGCCGTGTTACCATATGCTGGACATGTTCTCTAAAGAATAAATAAAATACAGGCTTAAATATAATTTCTTTACAAGTCTCTCTCTGTACATGAAGTCAGGGCAGTTGGTAAAGGGTAGGCCCTGGCATTGTTAAGCTGTCACATACAAGTCACATACGTCATGCTCAGGTGGACTATTGTTACAGTTAAGATAGTGCAACATATTAACGTGCAATTCGAACTCTTAATGTTTTCCGTAATTATCCTGGATGACTTAAATGCATTACTAATTTCCGGCTCTCCTTACACGACAACACATACTGTTCATAGTGCCGTAGCCAGCCGGGTGGCAGGAATAGAAAACAGTTTTATTTGAATCAAGTTGGGGACAAGTGATACTTGTACAAATATTTGTGTGGTGTCACCCTGTGCAAGTGACTTGGTTCAAAAGATCCTCTGTGGGTAGCCGAAATGTGAGGTGGATGCAGAAAAAACCTCCAGCGCACGTAGGCAGCTTGGCTTGTATATTGCCCAGGGAGTTGAGAATGACATCTGGAATGCATAAGGATCCTCTGGTTTGGGAACAAATAAACCTCATTTGAACAGACACTAGTATCTTGGTAGGTGCGGTTTATAGATGTATTATATAATATATAAAAGAGAGAATCATTGCAAGCAACTGACACTAATAAAATACACAGACGAATTCCAAACTTTTAAGTTTGCAGTAGTGACACCTCAGGAGGAGTGGTGGTATAGCCTTGTTGGTAAAGCCTCGGTTCAAATCCCATTACTGTCCTCTGTCGTGGTGTTATTCAAATGATAATAAAAGCGGCGTTAATCCATACAAGATATGTTTAGAGCTGAACATGTTTAGGAATGTGTTTGAATCCTGAACGGAATACACTTTTGGCGTGTTCTATCTAAACACGTTCAGGGTCTAAAGACACGAAACGAGCCATCATCGTCCCACAGCCTAAACACCACCTAAACACACCATCCCCATAATCTAAACATGCTGAGAATTTAAACACGTTCAAATATGTTAAAGAATTTTATAAAAGGGCATAGAATTGGGGATTAAGTCAAATATGGATAATATGTAGTATAATATGTATTGAAATTAGACGTGCAAATCTGATTCACAGGCACTTGCGGAACACATGATTATGTCAACAGGACTTGCAACGAACTTCATAGGATATTAACATGAACATGTACAATAGGTACACAATATATGGGACACGGAAGTTGTTTAGGGTTGGATTTTATATAGCAGAGTTATTAAAATCCCTCGCTCCTGAAAATAGCATTCAATACTGTATTTTTGTAGATTACACGGAAGTTGTCGCCGAGGCGACATATCGCCTTCTATCTATTTTTAAGTTACAGCCATGATGCATAAGTACCAGACCGGATGTCGGCATTTCCACAGTACTTGACATCATAATGGCTTCTAGAATAAAGATATACTTTCAAACTCAAAATGTTGGATTGAAAATTACAATTATGTAGGCCATTATTTCTAAAATATATAATGAACCATTGATAGTGTGGGTAAAGTTTTACATCTATTAATTATTGTTTTTATTTCTAACGTCTTAAGCCACTTGGTAATGTACTTAATGAAGAGCTTCTGCCAGACAAGTGCCACTGAAAAGAAACCATGGTATTCACATGGATCATCGACTTCAAAAATGTTCCCAATCACCTTCAAGTATTATCCGCTACTGTTGTGCTATAGGTTCATGGCATATATGAATATTATCTTTGAGTCAACCGATCGAGACGAGATTGTCGGATATTGCGGTGAGTTAATATGTTTTTCGCCGCTTTTAGCAATATTCCAGCAGTACCAAGGGGGATACCAGAAACAAACCCGGGCTATATCCCCCGGTCGGACATTAGAGTTAATCGAGCACAGGCAATATAGCACAACACACTACATATGTGCACGATGTAAATTGCGATCCCAGATATAGTGTTTGCACATCCCTATAACGCAACGGTTAATTGGAAAATTGTGAGTACATTTGAACTTGCAAAGAGTGAGGACCACACAAGATAAACAACTTAAATATACTAATCCAAACGTCCATGACATAAATTTAAGGGCAAAAGAAAGTATACCGAGTTTGTCTTTTATGCAACTGAAAATTGAAAGAAATGTTGCTAAATTTGATTAGGCCTATTAAACCATCGCTCATTTCTGCAATGTAAAAAAAAGTAATCTGTCGCTGGGTATTTTTGTGTAAAAATAAATTGGTTCAACGAAGACTTGAGTATGATATAAATCTGCAACCACGTGACCCCTACCATGTTTAAAATGTTGTAAATGTATTCCGAAGAAATCAAATTATTGTTTTTTTAAGATGGGATGCCTGAGATACCCATCAGCAGTTATGTATTAAGTGGGTTTTTTCTTTTTTTAAATTTTATATAAAATTAAATTTTTAAAAATAGAACCATCCAGAATTATTCTTTGGGTGCTGACTAAGCGCCAGTAAGTTCATTTTTGGATATGATATCGCTATATGCAGATATTTTCAATTGAAAATCGAACACATGATAAATTCAGCTGAGAGGTATAATGTTTTTGCCCCTCACTTTACTGATCCAAACACACATGGACATATTTGATTTCTCAAGTGGTTATGAAAGTACCACCTATGAAAAAGCTCAGAACAATTAATTTGCTCCTCGACCGAGACACCACCACACCCTTTACATACACGTTTTCCACTGAATATTCCCAGCGTCAAGCACCCTAGTACCCACCTCCTTGTGTAGTGTACTTTAATGGCACAAACCACTCCGCAACAATACAATCTAGTCCTTGAACCCAGTAGGAGGGACCCTACCTTATAGTTATTAGATAGTGTAATAGTTCACTGTCGGGGAGTTTTATGTGAAGTGTAATCTTTCACAATGTTAAGGACATGTACACAGTAATTGAAAGTGAGTGAGTTGGTATAGGTGTAGCAATATTTCAGTAATATCACGGCGGGGGACACCATCCTACCAGAAATGGGCTCCACACATTCTACCCATAACGGGAATCGAACAGGGGCCTTCGGCGTGACGAGCGAACACTTTAACCTCTAGGCTACTCCACCGCCCCTTTGAAACGTCAAAAAACAAAGTAAATGGTCACATATATATAAAGGACCAATAAAGGTTGTATTTCTTTCGTCGTTTAAGACAATTTCGAGATAACCCTACCATCACGTCAATGTTTCATGTAACATTTGAGGCGGTCGGGTAGCCTAGTGGTTAAAGCGTTCGCTCGTCACGCCGAATACCCGGGTTCTATTCCCGACATGGCTACAATGTGTGAAGCCCATTTCTGGTGTCCCCCGCCGTGATATTGCTGGATTATTGCTAAAAGCGGCGTAAAACCAAACTCACTCACTCATATAACATTTATTTTAAGTATTCTGGCTTTAAAATTCACCAGCTGGTTCGGAAAAATGTCTGTCCGCAACAAAAACAAACCGTTCAAAATCTGTAACACAGCGAATAAAACCATTGACATCTCTCCCCAGGACATCGGCAGTATTAAAAAATAGCAAATAGGTAATAAAGCAAATAAAATATTACGCGAAATCTCACATGTTTTACATCCGGGGTATCAACTTCTTCCTTCTGGCCGCCGACTTGTTGAGAACAAACAGGGCCCGGAGTCCATAAATACCATCTAGTGCCAGGTTTTATGATAAGTTTTGTGATAAGTACTAGTAATTGTTATGAATTTGTGTGGCGCAGTCGTCTCAGGTGCCGCGATTCGCTGTGCAGAGTTGCGTCCCTTGGGCACGCCAGAAACCTATGATTGTGGCCTCGAATCCTGGTTCGCTCCGATTATGTTTCTAGGTTTGTCAGCACCATACCCCCGTGCTCGTGGGTTTCATCGAAGTGATAAACGTCTGAGACCTGCATCACTTCGGGCTTTCCTCCCACATTAAGCTGACACGCCGTGATTCAACTTGAATACTGTTAAAAGCGGCGTTAAACCAACTCACTCACTATATTTTCTTGTCTTATCTTATAATTTGGACATCAGTACCAGCTGTCTCCCTGCATACATGCATTATATCACCATTGATGTTTATAAATGTGAGACACGGTTTTTAATGACTCAGAGTTCTTGATACGCCAAATTACTTATTTATCTTCAAGAAAATGTAATAAGCTTAAACTGATAAGACTGCAAGGCCATGTGTCTGTACTGGTTATGTTATGTAAATATCGTGAAGGTTATTACATTTCAGAGCGTTTTAATTTATCAGGTTCGAGCAAGATATATTGCATTTCCCACTCTCGAGACGAGAAAGCGTAATGGTGAAATCCACACCGGGTTCATCTCTGTGTACTACATCCACCTATAACGGGCTGTTAATTACTTACTGCACGACTGAGCTAAATACTGTTACCTAACCCACACGTGGTTGACCCCTCTCCCCTTACGATGTACCTGCCCGAGCCACGTGACAGGTCGGTATAGACTGTAGATGTGGAACCGTGACAGTACGGGTCATTATAGATTGTAGATGTAAAACCGTGGCGGTACAGGTCATTATAGGCTAGATGTAGAACCGTATCAGTACAGGTCATTATAGACTGTAGATGTAGTACCGTGGCAGCACGGGTCATCATAGATTGTAGATGTGGAACCGTGACAGTACGGGTCATCATAGATTGTAGATGTAAAACCGTGGCGGTACAGGTCATTATAGGCTAGATGTAGAACCGTATCAGTACAGGTCATTATAGACTGTAGATGTAGTACCGTGGCAGCACGGGTCATCATAGATTGTAGATGTGGAACCGTGACAGTACGGGTCATCATAGATTGTAGATGTAAAACCGTGGCGGTACAGGTCGTTATAGACTGTAGATGTGGAACCGTGACAGTACGGGTCATCATAGATTGTAGATGTAAAACCGTGGCGGTACAGGTCGGTATAGACTGTAGATGTGGAACCGTGACAGTACGGGTCATCATAGATTGTAGATGTAAAACCGTGGCAGTACAGGTCGTTATAGACTGTAGATGTGGAACCGTGACAGTACGGGTCATCATAGATTGTAGATGTAAAACCGTGGCAGTACAGGTCGTTATAGACTGTAGATGTGGAACCGTGACAGTACGGGTCATTATAGATTGTAGATGTAAAACCGTGGCGGTACAGGTCATTATAGGCTAGATGTAGAACCGTATCAGTACAGGTCATTATAGACTGTAGATGTAGTACCGTGGCAGCACGGGTCATCATAGATTGTAGATGTGGAACCGTGACAGTACGGGTCATCATAGATTGTAGATGTAAAACCGTGGCGGTACAGGTCATTATAGGCTAGATGTAGAACCGTATCAGTACAGGTCATTATAGACTGTAGATGTAGTACCGTGGCAGCACGGGTCATCATAGATTGTAGATGTGGAACCGTGACAGTACGGGTCATCATAGATTGTAGATGTAAAACCGTGGCGGTACAGGTCGTTATAGACTGTAGATGTGGAACCGTGACAGTACGGGTCATCATAGATTGTAGATGTAAAACCGTGGCGGTACAGGTCGGTATAGACTGTAGATGTGGAACCGTGACAGTACGGGTCATCATAGATTGTAGATGTAAAACCGTGGCAGTACAGGTCGTTATAGACTGTAGATGTGGAACCGTGACAGTACGGGTCATCATAGATTGTAGATGTAAAACCGTGGCAGTACAGGTCGTTATAGACTGTAGATGTGGAACCGTGACAGTACGGGTCATCATAGATTGTAGATGTAAAACCGTGGCGGTACAGGTCATTATAGGCTAGATGTAGAACCGTATCAGTACAGGTCATTATAGACTGTAGATGTAGTACCGTGGCAGCACGGGTCATCATAGATTGTAGATGTGGAACCGTGACAGTACGGGTCATCATAGATTGTAGATGTAAAACCGTGGCGGTACAGGTCGTTATAGACTGTAGATGTGGAACCGTGACAGTACGGGTCATCATAGATTGTAGATGTAAAACCGTGGCGGTACAGGTCGGTATAGACTGTAGATGTGGAACCGTGACAGTACGGGTCATCATAGATTGTAGATGTAAAACCGTGGCAGTACAGGTCGTTATAGACTGTAGATGTGGAACCGTGACAGTACGGGTCATCATAGATTGTAGATGTAAAACCGTGGCAGTACAGGTCGTTATAGACTGTAGATGTGGAACCGTGACAGTACGGGTCATCATAGATTGTAGATGTGGAACCGTGGCAGTACAGGTCGGTATAGACTGTATATGTGGAACCGTGACAGTACAGGTCATCATAGATTGTAGATGTAATCGTGTCAGTACAGGTCGTTATAGACTGTAGATGTGGAACCGTGACAGTACGGGTCATTATAGGCCAGATGTAGAACCGTATTAGTACATGTCGTTATAGACTGTAGATGTAAAACCGTGGCGGTACAGGTCGGTATAGACTGTAGATGTGGAACCGTGACAGTACGGGTCATCATAGATTGTAGATGTAAAACCGTGGCGGTACAGGTCATTATAGGCTAGATGTAGAACCGTATCAGTACATGTCGTTATAGACTGTAGATGTGGAACCGTGACAGTACAGGTCATCATAGATTGTAGATGTAGAACCGTGGCGGTACAGGTCATTATAGGCTAGATGTAGAACCGTATCAGTACAGGTAATTATAGACTAGCTGTAGAACCGTATTAGTACATGTCGTTATAGACTGTAGATGTAGAACCGTGGCGGTACAGGTCATTATAGACTGTAGATGTAGTACCGTGGCGGTACAGGTCATTATAGACTGTAGCTGTAGAACCGTGGCGGTACAGGTCATTATAGACTGTAGATGTAGTACCGTGGCAGTACAGGTCATTATAGACTGTAGATGTAGAACCGTGGCGGTACAGGTCATTATAGACTGTAGATGTAGTACCGTGGCAGCACGGGTCATTATAGACTGTAGATGTAGAACCGTGGCGGTACAGGTCATTATAGACTGCAGATGTAGTACCGTGGCAGTACAGGTCATTATAGACTGTAGATGTAGAACCGTGGCGGTACAGGTCATTATAGACTGCAGATGTAGTACCGTGGCAGTACAGGTCATTATAGACTGTAGATGTAGAACCGTGGCGGTACAGGTCATTATAGACTGTAGATGTAGTACCGTGGCAGTACAGGTCATTATAGACTGTAGATGTAGAACCGTGGCGGTACAGGTCATTATAGACTGTAGATGTAGTACCGTGGCAGTACAGGTCATTATAGACTGTAGATGTAGAACCGTGGCGGTACAGGTCATTATAGACTGTAGATGTAGTACCGTGGCAGCACGGGTCGTTATAGACTGTAGATGTAGTTACTTAGAATGATGCCTGATAGATACGCATATCAGTGTTAAACAATGTTAAAGGTACTTGCCGATAATGGTAAAAATAATTGGGTTTCAGATGTGAGAAATCTATTATGTGTTTGTGGCTTTTCATATGTATGGGTTTCCCTTGATGTATTCATTTATGCAAAGACAAAAGGATATATTTTGTCAACAGTGGCACAAAAGTATATCTGAATCACTTTATCTTATCAATTATAGCAAAGCAAAATCATTGTTACAAACTGAAAGATATTTAACTTGTTTAAACGATAAAAGTTTAATCAGAGCTCATTGTAAACTTAGAACTTCATTGCACAATTTTAATGTAAATGTATGTCGCAGGTCCAAAGACGGTGATATTGTGAACTCTATTTGTACAAACTGTTGACCCGGAGAAGTAGAGAATGAATACCATGTCTTACTTATATGTGAAACGTCTCCCGATTTAAGGTATATATTTCTCCCCATGTTGCAAGGTGTTTTTATAGACCGTCAGCTAATGATAAATCTGCTAAACTCTATAAATCTTGATATGATCCATGTTATTTCTGTATTTTTAAAACATGTCTTTATAATGAGGAATGTATAATTTGATTTTTAAATCTTATCACGTATATCACGTGACAAATGTTGATATCCAATCTGCATTGTAATATGGGCCTTAATGCCTAATTAACTGAATGTACAGTCTGTCTGTCTATTACTCGTGAGGGGCGGTCGGGTAGCCTAGTGGTTAAAGCGTTCGCTCGTCACGCCGAAGACCTGGGTTCGATTCCCGACATGGGTACAATGTGTGAAGCCCATTTCTGGTGTCCTTCGCCGTGATATTGCTGGAATATTGCTAAAAGTGGCGTAAAACCATACTCACTCACTCACTACTACTCGTGATTAGCGAATCCTTGTATGTGTCAAATGATTTCAACATATTTATTCAGTTCATAAGGAATGGGGTTTGGACACAACTTTTCACAACTTAGGGAGCTCTCTCCGATATGTGCCAATGGGAACTTCGCCTTGATAAACGGCGTTTACATAAATTCATGACTCCATGCTTCCTGTAATATATAAATGCAAGATTATTTGAAATTCGATCGAAAGATAAACATGTTAATTAACCTATACATTACAGATGCCACCAAAAGTCTTATCATATTTCAATATTAACCGCCCATCCTGTCTTTCCTAAACAAACATTTATCTTAGCTGTCAAGACCCCGCACTACACACAAACACACTCCGCACTCCATACATATGACATACGTTTAAGCAAATATAGGCATGTTCATTGTCAACACACATAGGCACAAGGGTAAACGTGCTACGCAGCCTCTGCCAATTGGAAATAAGGGGCCGATTATTTAATATGCGGGGGGTGAGGGATAAATTTAAAGAATATTATCTGTTACCGAACTAATGTGTCCTCAGATCCCCCGACTTTATCCCCAACCCTAAAAACAAACCAACAAAAAACAACAACACAAAAACAAACAAACAACAACATAAATGATTCACTATATGCTGGATGTCCTGAAACTTAATGTGTTGTTTATGATAAAAACCCAATTGTTTGGCTGACTGAAAACATATTTTCTTCGAAACAAAGATCCCTTGCTGGGCCCACGCCCCTCCTCTCCCCTTAAACTTGTCTCAGTGAGTTATGATCCCCACAGATATGAGACCTACACAACTTACTGCAGAGTAGCTACGATCATACTTGTACAATTTCTTCTTATATAAATCTTTCAAGTGAAGTGTAGAGGTAAGTCTGGAGTGAGTAGAGTCGGGGCCGCTTCCAGGACATATTCCGGCAATATGGCAACGGGGACACCACAAGTTGTACACAGTGCACACTGGTGGGGAATCGAACATCTATATTGTACATGGCGTCTCCTCTAGCCTTCAAGATATAGTCTTTTTCAAATAATGTCATTCTGTGCTCGAAAAATCTCTTCCCATCTCTCAGAAACATTACCTAAACATGTGCTGTGAGGTAGTCTGATGGTTAAAGCGTTCGCTCGTCACGCCAAAGACCCGGGTTCGATTCCCGACATGAGTACAATTTGTGAAGCCCATTTCTGGTGTCCCCCGCCGTGATATTGTAACATTGCTAAAAGCGGCGTAAAACAATACTCACTCACTCATTCATATGTCGGAGATAGTACGCTTATGCATTCACTTGGCTGTTGAAATACATCAAATTGTATAAGTTCTTAAAGCGGTTATTTATTTCAGCATGAGGGAACAAGTATTCTCCCAACGCTGCAAGTGATTTATCCTATGTTTATCTGAACACAAACAACACTAAGGGCGTCCCCAGTGAGCGTTGTTGCCTTCTGTATACAAATGCAACATAAAACCAGCTCAAGCATATGGAACAGTTTGACCTGACGTGTTCTCAATGGGCCTATTGGTCTCTAACACAGATCACACTATCAACCAAACAGACATATACATACAAACAAACAAATGCAGAACAAACGCCTGCTTTCAAAGAATGCAAGTTATAATGCTACACCTTTATACTGGCCTGTCGTGATATTGTCTGACGAGAAAGAAGTTTGCATTGTTTATTGAAGCGGTTCCTGGGTTCTGATCTAGATCAGTCTCTCAGTTCTCCTACGTTTAAATGTATCGGGGTATCTAGACTTAACTATGAGAGGAATGTTCAGACATATTTTAATCTCAATAATATATAGGACATTGTACAACGAACACGGATATAACGTACTGACTATATTAAAAGTCACGAACGCTGTACGATATAGTATCATAGCAAATTTTCACGCGAGTAACGCGTTCTGTATAACGACAACAGCGAACTGATTGTTCACCCCAAACAGACCTGTATATCAAACATTATTTAAAAAAAAATACAATTGGCTCTACCCCCGTGTGTAGTTTAATAAAGTATAGTTGGCCCTGAACAATTAAAGTTAAAACTCGAGCACGCTAGCTTACAAATGGTTTTGTCGCTTTCATTGATAGAAATGTAATATAATTGGATTCAGTAGCCATAGTGTTGTTTGAATGTTTTTAATCAAACATGTTAGAACTGCAAATTTGGCCGAACCTAGGCCCCTTTATGTAAATGTTTACTCTGGAGTTATCATGAAGGGGAATTACAGTCTATGGTGTTAGTCATTTCAGTCTTGAACTACGAGTGAGTGAGTGAGTTGGGTTTAACGCCGCTTTGAACAGCCTTATGTGGGAGGAGAGCCCGAAGTGATAAAGGTTCCAGACGTCTACCATTTTGGTGAAATCCACGAGCACGTGTATGGTGCTGACAAATATGGAAACGTAATCGGTTCGAACAGGGATTCGAAACCAAGAGTTTCTGGCGTGTCCGAGGGACGCAACTTTGCACAGCGAACTGCGACGCTGGGTCCCCCGTGTACCCTGAGAACCACGAGGTGTGGATGAAAAGTTCTGAGCCTAACTATGATTGTCTGCGTTGATGAAGTTGGTTGCTGATTATTTTTCAACTTAATCTCCTCCGATGTCCACAGTTTCTTGTCAACGATGCTAATGTGCCTAGGTCTCACTGGCTTCCCCCTAACGGTATAAAAAGTCATCCACAGCAGAAATGCATGCTGATTGCGGACAGTTCTTTCTTCATGTTTGGCAAGAGGTGGAAATCTGACGGTGTAAAATCTGGCGAATACGGATGATGTTCAATGACTTCAAAGCTACATTCTTACATTGCAGCCAGATTTGTGCACAGATCCATTGTCCTTTTGGAACAATATACCTTTTAGACTTGTTATCCTCACATAGTTGCCTAAGCAGATTTACATAATAAAGGAATCCCAGAAAACCGAAGCCATCTTCTTGCCTCCCCCTCCTCCTCCTCCTCCTTCTTCTTCTTCTCCTTCTTCGGAGACGGTAGATAACTCCTCTGCTTTGACTGTTTCGTCTCTGGCTAATAATGTTAACCAAAGACTCGTCCATGGTTACCAATCGCCCAACACAACCAGCTGGGTCTCCTTCTAAACGACGTAAATTCTAACGAGAGATGATGATCCTGGAATGTTCAGAAGCCTTGGAACCCATCGCACTGACACCTTTGTCATGCCCAGGACAATCCTCAGAATGTCATCAACCCTCCCATTCTAGAAGCCTACTGTACTGGCTCTGTGACGTGTGTCGTCGATCGTCCATAACCATATCACGCATTTTATCAACATTTTACTTAATGGTGGCAGTTGGAGGTCTTCCTCATCTTGGATCATCTTCGAGTCTCTCTTTTCCCGTCTTAATCTTAACAATGGCAAAGGAAGGAGCATCATATCCTGAAGTTGACACCATGTCCGCATGGATGGTTGTTGGGATTGACCTTACAGTTGTACGTACCTGATGACAAATTCTGTCCAGTTCCATCAACAGAGAACATCTAGTGACTTTGATGCCCTCAGAAATATGCTGCATGAATGTGTATATGGTTCAAATGCAGCATGTAGGCATGGAACGCATTGTACTTTGTACATGCAAACAGTTAAGGGTGTACTATACATCCAAGGTAGCTAGACCGTATACAGACACTCCTCATAGTATGAGCTTAGCTCTACATCACAAATATAAAATTAGGACATAATGGGGCTGTGTTAGTTAAAAAAGCAGGATATTTTCTCTCGGGTAACTCGACATCGTGTGAATCTGGAATCTCATCTGCACTGTAGCATACATATGCTACTTCCTCTATTTTACTTTAGTTTCAAGTTGTCTGTAACTAAACATTAAATACCATCGAGGTAAGATTTGCAAGTTATCTGAATCCAACAGAAAAGAATATGTAATCAAAACGGATGTGATTGGCACCAACAAGAAGCCAACAAGCAGCCACCTCAGCTCTTCCAAGTCTCTCTATGTGTGTGTGTGTGTGTGTGTGTGTGTGTGTGTGTGTGTGTGTGTGTGTGTGTGTGTGTGTGTGTGTGTGTGTGTGTGTGTGTGTGTGTGTGTGCTTGTACTAGTCCGGACTGAAGCCGATTTTAAAGTACTAGCCCACTGGGATACCATGGCTCAGTTTAACATGAATACCCCACTCAGACCATGCTTGCCGTAAATGGCGACTATGCTTGACGTATGACGCGAGTAACAGGTCGGATGGTCAGACTAGCTGACTTGGTTGACGCATGTCAGCGATCCCAATTGCGTGGTTCGATGCTGATGAAATTAATCACTGGATGGTCTGGCTCAGACTCGATTATTCACAGACCGCCGTCATATAGCTGGAATATTGCTGAGGGCGGCGTTAAACAGCGAACCAACCAACCCACCCCACTCAGACACAGTATACTGACTCCTAGCCGACGAGTCCTTGTTTTTCCCCCTTAAAGCCGAGCGCCAGACAGAGTAACAACAAGTACCATCTTTTAACGTCTTTTGGTATGACGTGGCCCGTGATCGAACCCCGGACCTTCCGCTCTCCTTGGCGAACGCTCTACCACTAGACCACAGAGAGGGCCATTAATCTTTGGAGTCGTAGCCGTAAGATATCGTATCGTACGTGTCATCGAATGCTTAGAAAATCTAACTATATGTATCTAGCTGCGTTGTTTTTGCACAAAGTGATCGTTGCACAACTGCTATCGTAATTGTTATATACTGCTTAAAATAAGTCATGTTATGACAGATTTACTGTAGTTATAGGAAAGTATCGGACATCCTTACACTTCTTTTGAATAGTATACTTTGACATGGACGTAGCGCTACGATCACTTTGTGAAACGGGATCCTTGTGTTTGACATCGTGGCGTGCAACTACATACAACACTATCACCATCACCTAAAACAGAAGTTTACTTACCACCACTGAGCCCGGGGGTGCGCTCTGGGCTACCCGGGGTGTGCGGCGGTACTCCGGTCTGGTCGTAGAGTTTTGGGGTACTTGTCTGGAGTAGTCTGGTCGTGAAGGAAGTGGAGCTTTAGGGAGACGCCATTCTCTTGGGGAACGGGACTCGCACGTTGTCCGTACGTTCCACTGAGCTCTGTATATAGCTTCCTGCAACGTCGTGAACGTATCCAGCTCCCGCCCGACCACATCACGGACTACAATCCGAGGCAGACGAAAATTAGAGTCTGTAACATTACTTCCCTTTAGTTCCATGGTTTCAATCTGTTTTCGTCTTTCTGGCGTATAAATTGACGTGGTTCCTCGGTCAAACACGTCCCGTCGCTCATCCCGATGGTGTCTTCCCGTTGGTATAATGGTGTACTCCAGCCCTCTGTCCCTTCTCACCCCGCTAGGACACACATCCGACCCCCACCCCGATCTCTCTCTGCTGCTAGGATACACATCCGACCCCCACACGGTCCTCTCTGTCTCTGTAAAGGTAACTCCTCTCTTGATCCTGTCCTGGTACCTCGCCAGGATGTCACTCCCTCCCCCCTGAGCACTTTCCTCCGTCGACCCCCTTACCCCCAAGGACGCCATCCCCACCCTCAGCACAACAACGCTGTGGTGTGTTGGCTTGCAGGGTAATCCCTACATAATCTGTACAGAGTGCCTCGATCTTACTTTCTCTATCTGTGATGAGTGGATCGTCTTTGCCTCGGCCCACTATACGTTCAAGTAGTGTCTGTCTAACCTGTGTCATACACGGCATGAACTGTAGCAACAACCTTACAGCTGACTTATAAAGTGTCGGTACGGGCAAATTAGTCTTACCTCTGTAGAGTTAAAGAGTCGCTGGATTAAAGTAATGATGTTGGTTCAATTTAAGTTCAGGGTTGTATGCATACATGTTTTACGGATTATATCTTTCAAAGATTGAATCCAAGCGTCTTTAATGTTGTCGTTGTCATTAAGATATTGTGTTACAATCTAGGGAGAATTCCCTGAACGCGCGCGGGTCATTCAGTGTACATGGTGGCTCGAGTTGTAGACCCACTGAACGTCATGACACGTGCTCTAATGTAACCATGGCAACGGGTGTGGCTTCTCTCGGGACTGACTAACCTCAACGTTTTCGCTCCCTGCATTGTCTTCAAATAGAAGTAGGTAGCATATTGGTGAGTGCGTTAGCTGGTTAACTTGGTACGTGGGTTCGATTCCAGACATGATAAACGTTTGCATGTGAAGCCAGTTATGTTTGTACATCCCCCACCGATACAAAACTTGAATACCAGGATATTATTTTTTTCATTCACGAATATAGATAATATAGTTACCTAATATAGTTACCTAAAAGGATGACCATCCGCAAATGTGGGTTCCCCTTACAGTCAGTTATGACAGAACCACCCAGTGACACCAGAATTGATTGTTGACATGGCGATAACACGCATAATTTTTATTTAAAAGAAATTAGAGAGTGAGGTTAAGGATGAGGGTGGGGGTGAGGGTCTAGGTAAGGATTAGGTTGAGTGAGTGAGTGAGTATGGTTTTACGCCGCTTTTAGCAATAGTCCAGCAATATCACGTCGGGGGACACCAGAAATGGGCTTCACACATTGTACCAAGATTAGGCTGAAGGTGTGGGTGAGGGTTAGGGTAAGGTTTAGTATTAGGGTGGGGTTGAAGTGAGGTTTGGGGTGGGGGTGAGGAATGGGATTAGGGTGAGGGTGAAGGTAAGGATTAGGGTGACGGTGAAGATGAGGGTGGTTACTCATTCAGTCTCTCACAGTTTTAACAATTCCCGGTTGTGTACAGGGCGCAGTGAAATGGTAAAGCATTAAATCTCGCCTTTGCGACGTAGAACAACACTCATTCTCGCATACGGTCGGAGTATGGCAATACCAAGGTGTTTCAAATTCAACTGGAGTAATATAAGGGAGGTAATCGCCTGTGGTGGGAATATTACGTCAGTTCACCGTCACCAGAGGGACGGGGAGCGTTCGGAAACACGCAGCGCCGGGCGTGCCGCTGTGGGACTTTAAACAGCATTGACGTGTACTTCATGAAGCAGTGTGAACAAGTCCGCTGTCGAAGACTACACGTATAATTATACCTGTCTTGGAAATTTACCTGAAAGGATATACCAGGGGCCATTGAAGGAGGGACATGACTTCTAGACACGGAGTGTCATTCTCACAAATTGCGGGTGCTTATAGCAGGTTAAAATATGCCCTATTATTAACACAGTAAAAGCAACATTACACAACTGACCGCCGAATAAGAAGAGGATTGGCTTAACCACCTCCTTTGATTCCGATATATATAGAGACCCGTGACCTGTCTGTAGTGTCAGTAGGGTTGGATAATTGCAGAGGTGAATTTGGTGGGTAAAAGGCCGATGGCATTCGAATAAGGGGCCTTCGGGGATTTAGATTTGTTAAAATAAGTAAAATACAGGGGCAGTCTACTTAAGGTGCGTAGACGTAAACAGTTGTTGATTTTCAATAACGAAGCAGAAGAAATACAGTTAACTACGGTTATGGCGAACTCAAAGGGACCCCTGATTTTAGTTCGTTACAACCGTAGTTCGCTATATGCATATATACAGTTCGTTATAACTGCGTTCGTTAAAAACGTAGTTTACTGTATGTTTGGTTAACGAATGTGTCGCATACCGCACGATACCCATAAAGAGCATTATACATGGGACACGCAGTATTGTGTGTGTGGTCTGTATGAGTGTTGTGCTGTGTCGGTGTAGGAGACGAGTGTTGGGTTGTGTGGAGGTTGGAATATGTGATGTGTGGGAGACGAGTGTTGGGTTGTGTGGAGGTTGGAATATGTGATGTGTGGGAGACGAGTGTTTGGTTGTGTGGAGGTTGGAATATGTGATGTGTGGGAGACGAGTGTTTGGTTGTGTGGAGGTTGGAATATGTGATGTGTGGGAGACGAGTGTTTGGTTGTGTGGAGGTTGGAATGTGTGATGTGTGGGAGACGAGTGTTTGGTTGTGTGGAGGTTGGAATATGTGATGTGTGGGAGACGAGTGTTTGGTTGTGTGGAGGTTGGAATATGTGATGTGTGGGAGACGAGTGTTTGGTTGTGTGGAGGTTGGAATATGTGATGTGTGGGAGACGAGTGTTTGGTTGTGTGGAGGTTGGAATATGTGATGTGTGGGAGACGAGTGTTTGGTTGTGTGGAGGTTGGGCTGTGTGGGTGTAGGAGACGAGTGTTTGGTTGTGTGGAGGTTGGAATATGTGATGTGTGGGAGACGAGTGTTTGGTTGTGTGGAGGTTGGAATATGTGATGTGTGGGAGACGAGTGTTGGGCTGTGTGGGTGTGGGAGACGAGTGTTTGGTTGTGTGGAGGTTGGAATATGTGATGTGTGGGAGACGAGTGTTTGGTTGTGTGGAGGTTGGAATATGTGATGTGTGGGAGACGAGTGTTTGGTTGTGTGGAGGTTGGAATATGTGATGTGTGGGAGACGAGTGTTTGGTTGTGTGGAGGTTGGAATATGTGATGTGTGGGAGACGAGTGTTTGGTTGTGTGGAGGTTGGGCTGTGTGGGTGTAGGAGACGAGTGTTTGGTTGTGTGGAGGTTGGAATATGTGATGTGTGGGAGACGAGTGTTTGGTTGTGTGGAGGTTGGAATATGTGATGTGTGGGAGACGAGTGTTTGGTTGTGTGGAGGTTGGAATATGTGATGTGTGGGAGACGAGTGTTTGGTTGTGTGGAGGTTGGAATATGTGATGTGTGGGAGACGAGTGTTTGGTTGTGTGGAGGTTGGAATATGTGATGTGTGGGAGACGAGTGTTGGGTTGTGTGGAGGTTGGAATATGTGATGTGTGGGAGACGAGTGTTTGGTTGTGTGGAGGTTGGAATGTGTGATGTGTGGGAGACGAGTGTTGGGTTGTGTGGAGGTTGGAATATGTGATGTGTGGGAGACGAGTGTTTGGTTGTGTGGAGGTTGGAATGTGTGATGTGTGGGAGACGAGTGTTTGGTTGTGTGGAGGTTGGAATATGTGATGTGTGGGAGACGAGTGTTTGGTTGTGTGGAGGTTGGAATGTGTGATGTGTGGGAGACGAGTGTTGGAATGTGTGGAGGTTGGAATATGTGATGTGTGGGAGACGAGTGTTGGGTTGTGTGGAGGTTGGAATGTGTGACGTGTAGGAGACGAGTGTTGGAATGTGTGATGTTGAGGTTGGAATGTGTGATGTGTAGGAGACGAGTGTTGGGTTGTGTGGAGGTTGAAATGTGTGATGTGTGGGAGACGAGTGTTGGGTTGTGTGGAGGTTGAAATGTTTTATGTGTAGGAGACGATTGTTGGGTTGTGTGGAGGTTGGAATGTGTGATGTGTGGGAGACGAGTGTTTTGTTGTGTGGAGGTTGGGATGTGTGATGTGTGGGAGACGAGTGTTGGGTTGTGTAGAGGTTGGAATGTGTGACGTGTAGGAGACGAGTGTTGGAATGTGTGATGTTGAGGTTGGAATGTGTGATGTGTAGGAGACGAGTGTTGGGTTGTGTGGAGGTTGAAATGTGTGATGTGTGGGAGACGAGTGTTGGGTTGTGTGGAGGTTGAAATGTTTTATGTGTAGGAGACGAGTGTTGGGTTGTGTGGAGGTTGGAATGTGTGATGTGTAGGAGACGAGTGTTGGGTTGTGTGGAGGTTGAAATGTGTGATGTGTGGGAGACGAGTGTTGGGTTGTGTGGAGGTTGAAATGTGTGATGTGTGGGAGACGAGTGTTGGGTTGTGTGGAGGTTGGAATGTGTGACGTGTAGGAGACGAGTGTTGGGCTGTGTGATGTGGAGGTTGGAATGTGTGATGTGTAGGAGACGAGTGTTGGAATGTGTAATGTTGAGGTTCGAATGTGTGATATGTAGGAGACGAGTGTTTGGTTGTGTGGAGGTTGGAATATGTGATGTGTGGGAGACGAGTGTTTGGTTGTGTGGAGGTTGGAATGTGTGATGTGTGGGAGACGAGTGTTTGGTTGTGTGGAGGTTGGAATGTGTGATATGTAGGAGACGAGTGTTTGGTTGTGTGGAGGTTGGAATGTGTGATATGTAGGAGACGAGTGTTTGGTTGTGTGGAGGTTGGAATGTGTGATGTGTGGGAGACGAGTGTTGGGTTGTGTGGAGGTTGGGATGTGTGATGTGTAGGAGACGAGTGTTGGGTTGTGTGGAGGTTGAAATGTGTGATGTGTAGGAGACGAGTGTTGGGTTGTGTGGAGGTTGAAATGTGTGATGTGTGGGAGACGAGTGTTGGGTTGTGTGGAGGTTTGAATGTGTGATGTGTGGGAGACGAGTGTTGGGCTGAGTGGAGGTAGGAATGTGTGACGTGTATGGAAAGGGGTGTTCGGTTGTCTGGTGTGGAGGTTGGAATGTGTGATGTGTGAGAGACGAGTGTTGGGTTGTGTTGAGGTTGGAATTTGTGATATGTAGGAGACGAGTGTTGGGCTGTGTGGAGGTAGGGATGTGTGACGTGTATGGAAAGGGGTGTTTGGTTGTCTGGTGTGGAGGTTGGAATGTGTGATGTGTGAGAGACGAGTGTTGGGTTGTGAGGAGGTTGGAATGTGTGATATGTAGGAGACGAGTGTTGGAATGTGTGATGTGGAGGTTGGAATGTGTGATATGTAGGAGACGAGTGTTGGGTTGTGTGGAGGTTGGAATGTGTGATGTGTGGGAGACGAGTGTTGAGCTGTGTGATGTGGAGGTTGGAATGTGTGATGTGTAGGAGACGAGTGTTGGGTTGTGTAGAGGTTGGAAAGTGTGATGTGTATGAGACGAGTGTTGGGTTGTGTGGAGGTTGGAATGTGTGATATGAAGGAGACGAGTATTGGAATGTGTGATGTGGAGGTTGGAATGTGTGATGTGTAGGAGACGAGTGTTGGGTTGTGTGGAGGTTGGAATGTGTGATGTTTGGGAGACGAGTGTTGGGTTGTGTGGAGGTTGGAATGTGTGATATGTAGGAGACGAGTGTTGGAATGTGTGATGTTGAGGTTGGAATGTGTTATGTGTAGGAGACGAGTGTTGGGTTGTGTGGAGGTTGGAATGTTTGATGTGTTGGAGACGAGTGTTGGGCTGTGTGATGTGGAGGTTGGAATGTGTGATGTGTAGGAGACGAGTGTTGGGTTGTGTAGAGGTTGGAAAGTGTGATGTGTATGAGACGAGTGTTTGGTTGTGTGGAGGTTGGAATGTGTGATGTGTGGGAGACAAGTGTTAGGTTGTGTAGAGGTTGGAATGTGTGATGTGTATGAGACGAGTGTTGGGTTATCTGGTTTGGAGGTTGGAATGTGTGCTGTGTGAGAGACGAGTGTTGGGTTGTGTGGAGGTTGGAATGTGTGATATGTAGGAGACGAGTGTTTGGTTGTGTGGAGGTTGGAATGTGTGATGTGTGGGAGACGAGTGTTGGGTTGTGTGGAGGTTGGAATGTGTGACGTGTAGGAGACGAGTGTTGGGCTGTGTGGAGGTTGGAATGTGTGATGTGTGGGAGACGAGTGTTGGGCTGTGTGGAGGTTGAAATGTGTGATATGTGGGAGACGAGTGTTGGGTTGTGTGGAGGTAGGGATGTGTGATATGTAGGAGACGAGTGTTGGGTTGTGTGGAGGTAGGGATGTGTGATATGTAGGAGACGAGCGTTGGGTTGTGTGGAGGTAGGGATGTGTGACGTGTATGGAAAGGGGTGTTTGGTTGTCTGGTGTGGAGGTTGGAATGTGTTATGTGTAGGAGACGAGTGTTTGGTTGTGTGGAGGTTGGAATGTGTGATGTTTGGGAGACGAGTGTTGGGTTGTGTTGAGGTTGGAATGTGTGATATGTAGGAGACGAGTGTTGGGTTGTGTGGAGGTAGGGATGTGTGACGTGTATGGAAAGGGGTGTTTGGTTGTCTGGTGTGGAGGTTGGAATGTGTGATGTGTGAGAGACGAGTGTTGGGTTGTGTGGAGGTTGGAATGTGTGATATGTAGGAGACGGGTGTTGGAATGTGTGATGTTGAGGTTGGAATGTGTTATGTGTAGGAGACGAGTGTTGGGTTGTGTGGAGGTTGGAATGTGTGATGTGTGGGAGACGAGTGTTAGGTAGTGTAGAGGTTGGAAAGTGTGATGTGTATGAGACGAGTGTAGGGTTATCTGGTTTGGAGGTTGGAATGTGTGATGTGTGAGAGACGAGTGTTGGCTTGTGTGGAGGTTGGAATGTGTGATATGTAGGAGACGAGTGTTGGGCTGTGTGATGTGGAGGTTGGAATGTGTGATGTGTAGGAGACGAGTGTTGGGTTGTGTGGAGGTTGGAATGTGTGATGTGTGGGAGACGAGTGTTGAGCTGTGTGATGTGGAGGTTGGAATGTGTGATATGTAGGAGACGAGTGTTGGAATGTGTGATGTGGAGGTTGGAATGTGTTATGTGTAGGAGGCGAGTGTTGGGTTGTGTGGAGGTTGGAATGTGTGATGTTTGGGAGACGAGTGTTGGGCTGTGTGATGTGGAGGTTGGAATGTGTGATGTGTGGGAGACGAGTGTTAGGTAGTGTAGAGGTTGGAAAGTGTGATGTGTATGAGACGAGTGTAGGGTTATCTGGTTTGGAGGTTGGAATGTGTGATGTGTGGGAGACGAGTGTTGGGTTGTGTGGAGGTTGGAATGTGTGATGTGTAGGAGACGAGTGTTGGGTTGTGTGGAGGTTTGAATGTGTGATGTGTGGGAGACGAGTGTTTTGTTGTGTGGAGGTTGGAATGTGTGATGTGTATGAGACGAGTGTTGGGTTGTGTGGAGGTTGGAATGTGTGATATGTAGGAGACGAGTGTTGGAATGTGTGATGTGGAGTGTTGGAATGTGTGATGTGGAGGAGACGAGTGTTGGGTTGTGTTTGGTTGGAATGTGTGATGTGTGGGAGACGAGTGTTGGGCTGTGTGATGTGGAGGTTGGAATTTGTGATGTGTAGGAGACAAGTGTTGGGTTGTGTAGAGGTTAGAAAGTGTGATGTGTATGAGACGAATGTTGGGTTGTGTGGAGGTTGGAATGTGTGATATGTGAGAGACGAGTGTTGGGTTGTGTGGGGGTTGGAATGTGTGATATGTAGGAGACGAGTGTTGGAATATATGATGTGGAGGTTGGAATGTGTGATGTGTAGGAGACGAGTGTTGGGTTGTGTGGAGGTTGGAATGTGTGATGTGTGGGAGACGAGTGTTGGGTTGTGTGGAGGTAGGGATGTGTGACGTGTATGGAAAGGGGTGTTTGGTTGTCTGGTGTGGAGGTTGGAATGTGTGATGTGTGAGAGACGAGTGTTGGGTTGTGTGGAGGTTGGAATGTGTGATATGTAGGAGACGAGTGTTGGAATGTGTGATGTTGAGGTTGGAATGTGTTATGTGTAGGAGACGAGTGTTGGGTTGTGTGGAGGTTGGAATGTTTGATGTGTTGGAGACGAGTGTTGGGCTGTGTGATGTGGAGGTTGGAATGTGTGATGTGTAGGAGACGAGTGTTGGGTTGTGTAGAGGTTGGAAAGTGTGATGTGTATGAGACGAGTGTTTGGTTGTGTGGAGGTTGGAATGTGTGATGTGTGGGAGACAAGTGTTAGGTTGTGTAGAGGTTGGAATGTGTGATGTGTAGGAGACGAGTGTTGGGTTATCTGGTTTGGAGGTTGGAATGTGTGCTGTGTGAGAGACGAGTGTTGGGTTGTGTGGAGGTTGGAATGTGTGATATGTAGGAGACGAGTGTTTGGTTGTGTGGAGGTTTGAATGTGTGATGTGTGGGAGACGAGTGTTGGGTTGTGTGGAGGTTGGAATGTGTGACGTGTAGGAGACGAGTGTTGGGCTGTGTGGAGGTTGGAATGTGTGATGTGTGGGAGACGAGTGTTGGGTTGTGTGGAGGTTGAGATGTGTGATGTGTGGGAGACGAGCGTTGGGTTGTGTGGAGGTTGGAATGTGTAGTTGATGTAGAAGACGAGGGGTGGGATGTTTGATGATGTGTTGGAGACGAATTTTGGTTTGCGCGCGCGCGCGTGCGTGCGTGCGTGCGTGCGTGCGTGCGTGCGTGCGTGCGTGCGTGTTTGTGTGTGTGTGTGTGTGTGTGTGTGTGTGTGTGTGTGTGTGTGTGTGTGTGTGTGTGTGTGTGTGTGTGTGTGTGTGTGTGTGTGTGTGTGTGTGTGTGTTTACGTGTGTGTTAACGTGCGTGTGCGTGCTTTGTGTTTCTGAGTGGAGTGGACCTAAGCCATTTAATCGTGTCGAAGTGAATAAAGGCGGTTATAGCATTGTTCTCAGGCGTATGCTTTAAATGGAATCGCCCGGCGTCGGAAGTGATCAAACCTTAATACAGGACAAATATATTTTACATATTATATTATATTTTGTCATAAAAGAACGCTCTGTGGCATAGAATAAAACACTTTGAGACGCCTCGATACATATCACATAATTTGTATAGCATGGGGAGTATATATGAGACAATTTCGGTGGGTACTTTTTCAAAACAACCACATTTCAGTGCTTTTTTGTAAGAAACCGAACGAAAACACTGTTTTATATATTACGCAGCGTGCATGTTCATGCATTATTTCTTCTCAAGTGTATATGATAGTTTACTGATTCATTTGGTCCTCATAGAGGGTAAAGCGTTTGTTCGCAAAGGTCCGTGTTTGATTCCCAGTCTGAATTCACGGTCTATGAAGTATTTTCCTGGTGTCCCGTGCCATGATATGGCTGGAATATTGCTGAAATCCGCGTAAATCCGTACTCTTTGTGTAAGGTTAAATGGGACGATGGGACAGAAATGTTTGGACACTTGGCATAAAGGACATACAGGACATTAAGGTCAGTATCGGCAGGAAAATGATACCATAGAAATGAGACTCTTGAGACTGAACTCAGTTTCGTCCCTTGGTCCTGCCAGGATCTGCTTGTAGTAGGTTTGCCCAGAACCTGATCATGAACCTTCGTCTGTTGGCCGTCTTTGTCCATAGAATACGTTGACGATCTGCGTCACGCGTCTGCGCCAGATGCAAACACTGGTTATAGATAATGAGGGTGAACGGGGGTCCAGGTCGCCTAAGTAGTCGCAATTCGTTTAGCAGAGTTGCGTCCCATATGATTGTGGGTTCGAATCCCGGTTTGTCCCGATTATGTTTGTTTGTCAGCACCATACCTGTGGGAATTACCAAAAAGGTAAAGAGTCTGAGAACTGAATCATTTTGGGTTTCCTGACACATTATTCATTAAGCTGAGTCAGTGACGAGTTGGTTGGGGCCGTCTTAACAGTATTCCAGCAATATCACGGCGTGTCAGCTTAAGTGGGAGGAAAGCCCGAAGTGATGCAGATATAACTGGAATACTGTCAAACCCAACTCACTCATTCACCATACACCAAGCATTTAGCGGAGAACATGGTTATAATGAACGCGAGTATAGCGTATTTCTTTAGCTCGAGATATGTTGATATTCATTTATTACATTCCGTCAGAATTTTATAGTTTTAAGTATTCCAGAGCTGTCGGTATCATGACTCATATTGAAGGTCAGTGTGTCAGGTACAGCTTCGCACAGAATCAACATAATTTTAAGAAAAAAGAAGGTGAGAAAAACATATTTGTTTTTCAAGATGAGAAAACATTTTTCTCACCTTGAAAAACAAGTATGTTTTTCTCACCTTCTTTTTTCTTAAAATTATGTTGATTCTGTGCGAAGCAGTACCTGACTCGGTTGATGTATGCCATCGTATGCCAATGGTGTAGATTGATTATCATGATGTCAATCACTGGATTGTCTGGTCCCACGACATTCATCCGACAGGCGAGGTTTCAGTGAGTGTCTGCATGCATGCTAGGGCTTCAACGGGTCCAAAAGTATGGACTCGAGTACCGGAGGGGTGAGACTCGGCTCGTGCTCGAGTACCCGCAATTATACATCTGTTCAATAAAATTGGCAACCGAGTCAGCGAATCTGAGCACCGGGTCCCGTTAGTCGCCTCTTACAACAAGCATGTGTTACTGAAGACCTATTTTAATCCGGATCTTCACGGTTGGTCAAATAGCTCATTCCTTTTCAATGATTTACTCTCCTGAGCTAGAAATAGAAGATACTATAGAACCATTGTCTCTGTTTTAGCAGAGATGTCTTATGATGCTTGGAAGGTGCGGGTGATTTTCAGTGTAGATAGTTTGGGCGGCACAGCGGGGGTCACCCAAACCAAGATCCCCAACATTACCCAGTGATATTTTACTGTAACTTCACTGAATATCGAATCAAACCAGTTGACATGATCTAAGTGAACATTAACCAGCCGACATTGACGTCATAAATATTTGTATAATGATCCGAAATATTTGTAGTCACCATAGTAAAGGAAACGAAGGATGGTGTTTTAACAGTTTAACCTTGGATAACGTGGATAATAATTACATTGATAACGTTATGTTTCTAGCTTAGCCAGCACCATAGCCGTGCTCGTGGGTTTCACCAAAGAGGTAAACGTCCGAGACCTGCATCACTTAGGGATTTCGTCCCATATACACCTGACTAGCCGTGTTATAAATGGAATACTGTTCAAAGCGGCGTTAAGCCCAAATCACTCACTAATCAGGCACCGCCTCTGTGGTGTAGTGGATAGAGCGTCTGTCCAGACAAAATAGTAGCAGGAAGAATTTGTATTATTGTGAATTCCCTAGTTGTAACCCCCCTTTACTAAAATAAAGCGTCCAGTATCTATTTTTTTGCTAATAAAAAAGAGATAACTATTTTAAGGGTACAATGTATATGTAGCAATATAAACTGACGCCCAAAATAAACTTTACAACCTCAAAAATGAAATTGCAAAGATTTGAAAACACAAGTTCAAACTAAATCAATGCAAAACACGTGGCCCAAACACACCAAGGCTCTTTGCAGAAAGTGATACACATTCACGGCACGTTTTTTGAATGGAAACTGTGAAAATGTGAAATACGCGTGCCGCTTGGGCAGCCGAAACTAGACGTGCAATAAAGGTATATAAATAATACGGACAGATACAATGTCAGATATTCGCACTGATAACAAAACACCACAAAACCCGAACAACGGGAGCGGGCACTGGGTATGATACAGATGGGAGCCATCCATGCCCACATTGCTAGGACTTTTGGTTGTTTCCGTGTTGTTGTAACTAACCTGACACAACGTTACAGACGGACCGGGCAGACATCCGACATGGAAAGAACAGGCGGACACAGGGTAACTACGCCCAATGAAGACGGGTATTTGCGTACTTTGCATAATCGACTCCTGACAGTGACTTCATCAACGACGAATGCCTTAGGGCATGTGGTTAATCGACATACAGTGTCCAGGCGACTCAGGGCTCGAGGAATTAGGGCTTACAGACCTCACAGAGAACGAACGTAGGCATGTTGCGTTCGGGAGGTTGTGCCTTGTGGGGGAGGACTTCGTGGGCAGGAGAGACAACCACTGGTCATCGTTAACGGAAATTGCCGTTGTCGCCTCACCTACTTCCGATTTCATTGCTATGTATAATTTATTTAATCTATGAAAACAAAGATACCAAGATACTTATGTTCATTTACTGTCTCTAACGTTTCACCGTGTATTCGCAAAGATAGATTTCTTTGTGTTACCCTAAATATGATTAAGTTAGTTTCGGAGCTTTTATACTCAGCTTCCAAACTTTGCAAAAGTCATTAAATTTAGATTGTTTAGATTGTAATGCATATCCTGATAAAACCTTTCGTTCAAGAATATGTTACAATATCAATTGATCTTGCACTTAATCATATTCCTTTACGTTCATGGGTAAATGAAAATGATTCCACATCATAAAGAAACTAAATAAAATAGGAGAAAGGTTTCCCATTGTCTTACTCCTGTATTATAAGGGGACAAATCTGAGTAGATATTTGCGTTCCTCACACAAGATTTAATATATATATATATATATATATATATATATATATATATATATATATATATATATATATATATATATATATATATATATATAATCATGCGAAAGAAATTCCATTGACTCAAAGTTTATTTATTTACTCCACAATCCTGGTCTCCATACATTATTTCTAAAAATATATAAATGTACAATGAAGCTTTTTCTTTCTGAAATTTAAAACTTCAGTTATTCTTTTCATTGAGAACATAATTATGATCTGCAAATTCTGACAAATGCAAACATACAAGAGAAGTTATCATTTTTGACATCACAACTTTGATTGTTCTTTTGATGTCTTATCGCTTTTTTATATGTTCGTCTTTATCAAAGGCTTCTTTAAATCAGTATGTCCCTCAACAGCGTATATATATATACGTGGTCGGAATAGTGACGTTGAAAAAGTTCAAACGGTGTAGCAAATTCTCAACACCTTGAATGCACGGCTGAAAGGTCAATTGTGGAAGACCTCTCTAATCTCCCTCTTGTTGCCATGACAATCAGTAATTATAAGAAGCATCTGTTTTGTTGGAAACTGCCCCTGCATTGAACAAACAGAGCAGGGAATCTTGACATATTTATTTTCACATAAGTAATTGAAAAAGAAAAAGAAACATTCCAGCTGCATGAAACAATAAGAATACATCATATTAAATTTATCATACCATCCAGCCTAGCTAGGCTTATGAGACACTATTTTAAAACAGATATACACTAGTAAGTTCATACCTAATAGAAAAATGAAATAGATTAAAATGTATTAAAATATACAGATGTCAATCGACTAAGACATCGTTAAACATTTCATTAATAGCTGATACTAAAAGTTTGATTAACGAGGCGTCAGAGCTTGACATGACGTCAGTTAACACAGTAAAAGTCTTATCAGTTAACATAGTAAAAGTCTTATCAGATGATTTAAAATCTAAAAGATTAACAAGTTTAAACCTAAGATCATCATAAAAGCTACAATAAAAAAGAAAATGAACTTCAGATTCTAGATGATTACAAAAAGGGCACATTAAGTGGCGTGGGAGGTTTGTTATAGCGACCAGTCTCAATGTGGAGGGGTAGATTACCATAACGTAATTTAGTGAAATTTCGTCGCTTATTTCTTGATATAATGGTTTGTAGATAGGGCTCCGGTCGACAATCCTTCTTAAACAGCCTTTAAGTGCGAAGTTTGTTACCATTAAGATTTCTCCGGTCATTCCGCAATTCTGTAAACCATTTTTCTTCATCCAGTCTGTAGAGGCGCTGTTTAATTTGAGACACAATTCTCTTGATGGATGCGGGTGATATCAGAATACCCATTATCTGTAATTGCCTACCCGGCTTGAGAACACTACTGGCAAAGGAACCTTTCCTACCTTTAGACCAGTTAAGAAGTTTAAAAGTAAGTCTGTCACTTGGTGTTCGAGATAGTTTGACAAAATATCTGAAGGCTTCAACTCTCCTACAAGTAAGGTAAGATTTCCATCCCATTTAACCTTGTACTGCGATATTTGATGTAGTTCGAGGTACACCGGTACCTAGGAAGAAACGACATGCTCTTTGCTGTACATTACTTATTTCCCTGTGTCCATACAGTCCCCAGATAGGCGCACCATACAATAATATAGGCTGTACAGTTGACTCGTACAGTTTTTTGAAAACATCATAAGCCATGTCACCACACTGCCTGTACTTGGTGATAAGAAGGGATAAGGCCCTGCCTATTTAGCTATTTCCTTGATAGTATACTTCAAATTCAAATGTTCTTCAAACCACAATCTTAAGAACTTGTATGAGTGAGTATAATCTAATAGCACGTTGCAGCAGTTGAACTGGAAGACTGAACGGCCAACACTATTCAGTCTAAAATGCACTATTTTGGACTTATCTCTGTTAATGCTGAGACGCCATCTACTACACCAACTTGATACAACATCCAGCATATTTTCTAGTTTCCCCTCAGTAGGGGCAATCAGAACTATGTCGTCAGCGTAGAGTAAAGCAGAAACGCACATCGCGTCAATTGTAACTCCATCATTCAACTCGTCAAGTTCATTTGCCAGGTCGTTAATATATAACGAAAACAAAGTCGGAGACAGTGTGCATCCTTGCCTGACGCCTGTCGATACTTTAAAGAGTGGTGTTACGCAGCTATTAAGCGTACTGCGCTTGTAGTATTATCATACAAGGACTGTATAGTGTAAAACATTTTCCCGTTGATCCCAGCTTTTAACATTTTCAGCCAGAGACAACTTCGGTCAACGTTATCGAAGGCTTTCTTCAGATCAATGAAACAGGTATAAGTTGAGCTTTTGGAGTCACGCCTTCCTTTTAGAATAGTATACAAACTATATATGTGGTCAAAGCAACTCCTCTTCTTACGGAATCCATTCTGCGAATCTACTAAAATATTTCTGGAGTCCAACCATGAAGAGATTCAATGATTCAGTACATCACAGTAGATCTTAGAAGGGACTGAAATGAGTGATATTCCTCTGTACGTTAATGGCAGTCGCAAGTCATTGTCACCTTTAACTATAGGATTAATGATCGACTGCTTCCATGTACTAGGTATTTTACCTTTCTCAAAACATACGGTGAATAATCTGAACAGAATATCTACACAACTGTCATTTTTTAAAACTTCAGCTTTTATATTGTCAATTCCCCCCGCCTTACGGTTTTAGCTCTATAAACCGCGTCGCGAACCTCCTCTTGTGTAATTTAACTGTTAAGCACACTCGCCTCATGCTGCATGGCGTTACCGTTAGTTAACAGTGTTAGCTCACGCTGAACGTCAGGAAGGTAGCCGCTATCATAATAATCATAAATCTTAGGCTTTCTCTCATTCACTATTCCAATATTACCAATGACCTTCCAAAAGTCTGCATCGGCTTGGTTAAGCTTGTCAAGTAAGCTATGCTGTTTATCCACTTGGTGACGCTTTCTATTCAGTCTGTCAAAAACTTTCCTTTCAGCACAATATGTTTGCTTCAATTTGGCCTTGGCATTTGTACTGTCTTTGCACTGCAGCCAGTCCCGTTCACACTTTGACATAATGTCCGACTGTTGCTGAAGCTCCTCACACCAATAAGGCTTCCTGAAGGACTTCTTGTTTCCACGATTTGGTTTCTTGTCTTGCAACACTGGCAGCTTGAGATCCATTACCTTATGAATCAGATCCACAAAGTCATCATACATTTGATTTATATCACTTGTATCTGTCAGGGATTGATTAATCCTGCGAATTGTATGCTCGATTAGGGGAAGTGAATTTTCATCCATTAGGAAATCCACGGGTATGGTTTTGCTGTCATAGCGTTTAAAGTCATTTCCCGAACGTGCAGATATAGAGCAGTCACGTTGAGCTTGAGAGACTCGCGTATCTGGTGCATCACTGATTAGGCCTGACAGGTTTACCGTATATGAGAGTAAAGAATGATCGGGGATTGAGCTAGGGACATTAGCATCGTAATTATAAATGAGAGATGACATAGTTAAAACTTCAAAGTCAGAAAACATGGAAAACTGCTCGTGAGCTACTAACACATAATCGACAACGGAACGCCCTAAAGTGCTGATGTAGGTAAAATCATTTCCAGATTTAAAACGACCAAAAGTTCGTATCAACAAGAAAGTCTATCAACACTTCACCGTGAGTGTTAACTGTATCATCGAGGATGTCCCGGGTAGGTATAGAGTCCACACCTTGTACAAAGCATCGTAATCACCTGTTCTGGCATTAAAATCTCCACATATCTGGACAATGCCTAGAGATTGATATTCGTAGACTTGATTCATCAAGGTGCAGAAGAATCCCTCCGGATCTATCCTATGTGACGATCCACATGGTGGGAGATAGCACACACATACATATACACGTACGCCATTATTGAGAGATTTGAGTTCTAGCCAAACAATACCATCAGTACAGTTATCGACTACACTGCAGCAAAAGGTTTCCAAAATAGAATTTTTTACAAAAGCACCGACTCCACCCGATCCGCGTTTTGATTTCTTATGCAGATTCTTCCTATTGTTCCCAAAATATGTATAGCCCTCTAAAGATAAAACATCACCTTCCTTAAGGAAAGTTTCGCACAACGCAATGATATCATATTTACCAGATAAAACAGCAAAAGATCTAAAATAAGAGTTCTCTTGATCATATTTAGACTAACCACGACAGTTCCAACAACAAAAGCGCCACACAGAGTCCTATTTCTTATTTGATATCAGTTTTGTACCGCGCACATGAAAGTCATTGCCTTTACCAAGATGCTTCAGTACAGTCCTGAGCGACGCTTGGGTGTTTAGTGTGTCTCTGGAAAGTTCATTTTCTATATACGTATTTTCATATTTGTTATTGTTTTTTAAAGTTTAACTCAGGGACACCAGGAACAAAGAGAACGAAGGCGCTCTTCAAACCTAATAAATGTAAATTTGTCATCTCTTCATGGTATGCACCGAAATCAGTTTGGGTAATAATGAACAAATTGTATGCCTTTTCACTATTAAACACCCCTTGCTATCTTGTCTACTTATACATAGAAAGGTATGTTTAAAAGGGCAAATTTCATTAGTTCACTATTTTAATCAAATTGAGCACACAGGTAGTGTTTTCCATTAAAGAAGATATTTGTAATGTGATGTTTGAAGAATATATCGCAAGGTCCGACGTTCATACAGTTTGGCCCTCACTGTCTGAAGGTTCATACTCCAATGAACTCACACAAAGTGAAGGTCAATTCTTAAATAAGATTTTAGACATGGCTGTGTTTCCAGAATCTTGGAATATAAGTATGATTGTTTCATTATATAAATCTGGGTCAGTTTGTGAACCAAGTATTTATAGAGGCATTACACTACTAAATGTTATGGGACAAATCTTCACGTCAATCATAGAAAAACGTTTGAGAATATGGATGGAAGTAAATGATTTACTGTCCGAGTCTCAAGCAGGGTTCCGACCAAACTACTCTACTTTTAATAATTTGTTTTTTACAAGCTCTTTGTTCTTAGTATTTGTGCAAAAACAGAGGTGGCTTTTATTGTGTATTTGTTGACTTTAAAAAAGCTTTTGACTCTGTTGATAGGACAAAATTGATGTATTTACTTATTACTAAGGGATGTCATGGTAAAATGTCTGTACTCTTAAAAAAACCATGTATGCATCAGTCAGCGCATGTATAAAGATCAATAATGAACGTACGGACTGCTTTACAACATCCTGGGGTGTACGACAAGGTTGTGTTTTAAGTCCGTTGTTGTTTATATTTTTCATAAATGAACTTGCTGTAGATCTGCAAAATAGTTGCCAACATGGGATATTTGTAACAAAAGAAATAATGGACATTATGCTCCTTCTCTTTGCTGATGATGTTGTTTCTTTTCCTATTCTGTAAATAGCTTGCAAAAACAGTTAAATGTGTTACAGAGTTACTGTTCAAAATGGAGCCTTGAAGTACCGGTAAATTTAAATCTGAATAAAACCAATGTTGTAGTTTTCAGAAAAGGTGGTATTGTTGCAAAACATGAAAAATGGTTTCTTGGTTCGTCTGCCTTGAGTGTAGTCACTTACTATAAATATTTAGGTCTTATGTGTTCTTCTAGATTGTCATGGTCTATGGCATGTAAGCAATTGGTTGTTCAGGCGTCGAAAGCCATCATGCCTCTTTATAATTTATTCAGGAAAAATAGGTTTTGAAGTAAGGGGTGCTAAGTATTACGCTGCAATTGAAAAAGTTCACACTTCATATTTCAAATGTTTTCTAGGTGTTGGTAAGTTTGCCTCAAACAAGGCAATCCTTGGTGAAACAGGCCGTAGTAATATTTTTGTAGCCAGCCAATTAAGGGTATTTAAGTATTAGATTAAGTTACTTAGAGTGATGCCTGATAGATACTCATATCATTGCACAATTTTAATGTAAATGTATGTCAAATGTCCAAAGACGGTGATATTGTGAACTCTATTTGTACAAACTGTTCATCTGGAGAAGTAGAGGATGAATACCATGTCTTACTTATATGTGAAACGTATCCCCATTTAAGGTATACATTTCTCCCCATGTTGCAAGGTATTTTTATCGTCAGTTAATCATTAATCTGCTAAACTCTGAAAATCCTGATATGATCCATGCTGTTTCTGTATTCTTAAAACATGTCTTTAAGATGAGCAATGTGTAACTTGATAAAAATCGTATCATGTACATCACATGACAAATGTTAAGATCCAATCTGCTTTGTACTATGGGCCTTGATGCCTAAGTTACTGAATAAACTGTCTGTCTTTTCCATGAACATGAGCTCCGTCAACAGTAGGCTGCTGAGAAATTAGTTCTAAGCCTCGATGCGTTTTATATCGCAGCAGAAAGTATTTGAGACAAGTAGAATTAATTTCATGAGGATTCTCAAAACCTCAAAGGATTTCCTTTATATTTTGCAGTCTCGGGGAAGTACCAAATAAAATTCTATCAAAACATCTGATTTTTCAACTTTGTACTCTACTATCCAACGTGACCAACTCCAGGGAAAACTTAATTCAATGATATATGGGGCATTTATAAAAAAAACCGTGGTACCCATAGATATAGTTACATATCTATCTCAAGAGGTTCGGGACAATTTGTGGAGAAATAAAAGCAAATGCCATCTGGAGTTCACTGAGAAAACGGTATGTGAAATGCTGGACTTCCTCGTACATGACATCTGTACATAACATTTAGGACTAAGACGTAGGCAGCCCCACGGGCACCAATAGTGCTCCCCGTCTTGCTGATCTGTTGCTTTTTGCATAGGAATCGGAATTCATGCGAGGATTGGAAAAATCACGACAATGTAATTTGGCCAAGAAGTTTAACGTAAGCTTCAGGATATGCATCGATTATCTGATATCGTTTAATAACCATCAAATATCCAATTCCCATTTACTGATTTACGGGCGCGGTGGGGTAGCCTGGTGATTAAAGTGTTCGCTCGTCACGCCGAAGACCAAGGTTCGATTCCCCCACATGGGTACACTGTGTGTAGTCCATTTCTGGTGTCCCCCGCCGTGATATAGCTGGAATATTGCTAGAGCCGAGCAAAACAATATGCTCTCCACTGATTTATCCACCAAAACTAGAAATAAAGGAGACAAGTGAAACCGCCTCGTCTCTTTCATGTTTAGACCTATGCATAAAGATTCTCAGTGACAAAATAACATCTCCACACGCATGTATGACATGAGTGATGTCGATGAGATTACATAGTCGATAATACTCTTGTCAAGAAAAGTAGTCTTCCCAGAGTATCTTGTCCAATACGACCGTTGCAAGGAAATAAGTCCAAATTCGAGCATAATTCTATTGATTTTGCACCTGAATTATTTCTATATTTCAAATCTCAAATCAATTATATCTATATCCAACTCTTCAAGGACATGTTTTTCTGTGGTTCAATAGACACACAGATGTCTTGTTTTAGAGTTGAAATCGACCATCAATACAGCACAATAACTCAAAGAGACAGTGTGTAATATAGGTGTAATATTTTGAACTTTCTGGTGGAATGTACACAACTCCAAAATAAAGACCTTGCTTAATGTCAAATAGCGCATTTGACATTTTGATCCAGAAAATACTTATACATATTCCTCAAGGTATGTGCATGCTGTGCATATTTTTCTGCGATAGCTCTTGTTCTTCTCAAAGCGCTACTCCTATGTTAAACAGAAAGGCCATCAATATGTATGCATCAAATACATCTTTTTAGCTGCTTGGAAACCTATGATAAAGTTGTTCTCAAGTAGATCCATGAATTCTGGGCGTTCTTATTGTTTCATTATTCCGCACACATTCAGAATAAGAAAGTGCAAATTATTTAACAACTGTCAGTAGCATTGATATTATCTTCAGGTAAGCTTAGTGGCAGTGTATTCACATTATGATGGTGATTTTGGGGTGTTTAGGAATCCCGTTGTTAGAAGTGTTACTAGTGTGATCAATATCGTCAACAATATTCGTATTAATGGCATTATGTTCGGTGGTTCTCAGAATAAGTTCAACATGAACGGGACATAGTTTTGCACAGCATCGCAGTCGCAGTCGCATCAACAGTGTCAGGCACTGGTTTCACAGTCACCCAAACTTTTCCCGAACACCTGGTTCCATCACTATTTGATGGTGATTCATGGACGCTTGCTCATGATATGGTCGGAATTGTACAATCGACTCTGCTTTTGGCAGAGATTTCTTACGAATATGGAAAGGGTTTTGTCGCTTCTATCTTGTGATCCCACTTGGAGTATGAGCTCAAATATTGTGAAAAGTCTCCTAGCTGTTCACTATCAACACAGGGTCATACAGCCACCAACATTATTTGATATCCTACAGTATTGAAACTTAAGGTGCCTACAGTATATAGCTATGGTTTAGATATCTCTATCAGGGTATGTTACACAGTGTTCAAACTTAAGGTGCCTGCAGTATATAGCTATGGTTTAGATATTTCTGTCAGGGTATGTTACACAGTGTTCAGACTTAAGGTGCCTGCAGTATATAGCTATGGTTTAAATATCTCTATCAGGGTATGTCACACAGTGTTCAAACTTAAGGTGCCTGCAGTATATAGCTATGGTTTAGATATCTCTATCAGGGTATGTTACACAGTGTTCAAACTTAAGCTGCCTGCAGTATATAGCTATGGTTTAGATATTTCTATCAGGGTATGTTACACAGTGTTCAAACTTAAGGTGCCTGCAGTATATAGCTATGGTTTAGATATCTCTATCAGGGTATGTTACACAGTGTTCAAACTTAAGGTGCCTGCAGTATATAGCTATGGTTTAGATATCTCTATACAGGGTATGTTACACAGTGTTCAAACTTAAGGTGCCTGCAGTATATAGCTATGGTTTAGATATCTCCATCAGGGTATGTTACACAGTGTTCAAACTTAAGGTGCCTGCAGTATATAGCTATGGTTTAGATATCTCTATCAGGGTATGTTACACAGTGTTCAAACTTAAGGTGCCTGCAGTATATAGCTATGGTTTAGATATCTCTATACAGGGTATGTTACACAGTGTTCAAACTTAAGGTGCCTGCAGTATATAGCTATGGTTTAGATATCTCTATCAGGGTATGTTACACAGTGTTCAAACTTAAGGTGCCTGCAGTATATAGCTATGGTTTAGATATCTCTATCAGGGTATGTCACACAATGTTCAGACTTAAGGTGCCTGCAGTATATAGCTATGGTTTAGATATCTCTTTCAGGGTATGTCACACAATGTTCAAACTTAAGGTGCCTGCAGTATATAGCTATGGTTTAGATATTTCTGTCAGGGTATGTTACACAGTGTTCAAACGTAAGGTGCCTGCAGTATATAGCTATGGTTTAGATATCTCTATCAGGGTATGTCACACAGTGTTCAAACGTACGGTACCTGCAGTATATAGCTATGGTTTAGATATCTCTATCATGGTATGTTACACAGTATTCAAACTTAAGGTGCCTGCAGTATATAGCTATGGTTTAGATATCTCTTTCAGGGTATGTTACACAGTGTTCAAACTTAAGGTGCCTGCAGTATATAGCTATGGTTTAGATATTTCTATCAGGGTATGTTTCACAGTGTTCAAACTTAAGGTGCCTGGACTATATAGCTGTTGTTGTAAACATCGCTATCGGCGTACGTTACACTGACTGGTGTGTTTGTGCATGTTGGATGACAGGCTGGTGAACTTAAGCCTAATAGTAACATAACAACAGTTTATGCCGCACATACAGCACTATTGATATGCAGTGTTATATACTACAGGCACATGTAGTAAACTGACACACTATGAAAACGTGTAGTGGAGGGAAATATTATTCAGCGAACTGACAGAAAACAAAGAAATTGGTATGTGGTAGTGAGGTCTGAAGGCTTGAGACATTACAATAATGTTTGAATCCTCATTCACGTTGTCATACCTGGACGTAAGCTGCCAGTCATTTGTTACGTAAGGGTCAAAATCAACTATGCATTTTAGATGTGTTTCTGTATTGAGGGTCGATGTGCCTTCCTTGTCGATGTCTTTTCGTCCTTATACGGATTGGCAGGGATGACAAAGTACATGTATACTCACATTCAGTTATTGACACACGAGTGTTTATGCTCATCATAAGATGCAAAAGGGTTTTATTTAAAAACCTCGGTAACTTTTCAACATTGCTGAGACTTCATAATGTATTTTGTATGATACTTCGTGTTATAGAAAAATGAGGAGCTCGCTCAACTTTACAATAATGTAATCATTTATTGATTTTTTTTTAGCGAATTAAAATATTAGCGGGATCATGCGATGCGTTTAAATCAGAACGTGTAATTCTGTCTGTATTGGTGTGTTCTGTAACTTTTGCGAAGGCCCAATTACACCCAGCTGAAACTCTTGCGCCGATTATACGCTTCTTGAATCTAGACCATGTATGTCGGACATCAATCACAATGATGCTTATAAACATTGCTGGCGCATTCGCACCTGGCCGCGTGTAAAGCATGTATTTTACGTTGTACATATTTTTCTTCCTCGATTTTTAGAAGCCAACATATTATTTAATATTGAAATTACATATTTTTTTGGGGGGGGGTGGGGGGTAAAATTCTTCTCAAAGAAAACATCCAAGATTGATGCCACTGGCATGGCCACTGAACAAAAATCATTTTGTCATTTCCCAAGATCAGTTCAACCGATCACCTGTCACCGATGAACGGTTGTTTCTCGCTGTCAGTCACCTGACATCCAAGCGCTTGCATTGCGTCATCGGGCAGGCGACCAATCAGAACGCGTTAATCGGGCACAGAGGCAGGGCGCTTTTACAGTGATCTTTCTTGGCATTGTTCATAAACTGAGCTTACATGTCTAATTTGTCAGTACATTGAAGTAAGGAGGTTTAAAGTCTCATGCCGGTCTGATGAAAAGCCACTTGAACTGATCGTCACTGTTGATCACATCACTCGGAACAAGGTGAGAAAGACTTGAACAGGAGCAAACGCGTGTTTCAACCCATCCGCACTTCAACAACTTATTGTTTATTCCACTAGCCAAAGTGACAGAGATGCTTCGCACAGAACCTGTATCTTGCGAGGTGACAAATTCGTCAGACTTTGCACCCTGTGCTGAAACAAGGAGAGAAAAGCCGTATTACAACGACGTCAGTGGTGGCACGTTCACGGCTCTGGAGGGCCTCAAGTCCTTCTACTGTAGTCAGGGAAGTACCCAGAGGCAGCAGGGCACCTACGGACACCAGAGTCCAGACTCTGCAAGCAGGGATGACAACTCGGAAAGTCAGGACACAGACGGCTACTCACCCCCAAATTCCGCCACCAACTACACATCCCTCCAGCCGGCCCACTACGACCACTCCCCAGCGGGTCCACCCCACTTTGATATTCCTCAACCCGCTTATGACCACCCTCAGTCCCACTACGACCATGATTCTTCTCGAGATTCCATGGCTCCCTACCATCCTTCCGACAGCCTTCAGGGACGCTACCCGTACATGAAACCCTACCACCAGCCCTACTCTTCCACCGTGGAAAGTGAGGGGCTTTATTCAAGGGTGGATTCTCCACCTCAAGAGCTCCCTGTCCCTGAGTCTCCCACCCTGATTGACCCCACCCACGGAGGACAGTCTGGCAAGGCGTGCGTGTACCTGTGTAACCGAGAGTTGTGGCTCAAGTTCAACACGCATACCACGGAGATGATCATCACGAAGCAGGGAAGGTAAATGAACACACATACTTATTCCGAAATACGATTAATTTCAATCAGAAAAATCAGAAATTGTTCGGTGTATAATTATGTTCTTTGAACTTAAGCCTTCTTTGCACTTTCACTACCTTTTTTCTATTTCAAATATATATATTTACGGGTATTTCGAAAGAAGAAATTTAATGTAAAATTGTCCTAATGGTAAGAAGAAAATACATATTTTACCGCATGGACTAAATATAAATATACAAGTATATATATATTGTTCTCTTGCTTACTTAGATGGGATTTTTTATTAGTTTCTTGTTGTGTGATATCACAATAGCTCGATGAATAGCGCATAGTGTGATAATTATTTTTATCATCTATACCATTTTTTACCTGTGAAAATGATGTTTTAAAATTTGTTAGGGCTTTGTTAGGGCTATTTTTGTCACTGAAAATGTCCCTACTTTCGACAAAAACAAACAAATGCTATTAGAATCAAACAGTTAAAACTAGTTCACATCGAAACATGTTATGTGAAACAATCGAATTGTTGCCGCATTAAAGTATTTTAGTTTCAAGTTTAGTTTCTGATTTAGCAATTCAGAAACTACTTTCTGAATGTACATTAACGTAAAACATATATTTTGTAAATAAAAGCGAAAAAACCCCTTCCATAATCATAGGAATGTTCTGTCAAAAAGTCATTAACGAGGAAAGAAACAAGGGAATTGGTTTTATTGGTACCGATTCATTACAAAGACACAAGCAGGTACATACGGAGAACTATTTGGCCATAAATTGTCGTGAAAACAACCGATTAGAGAATTTCGTCTGATTCACCGACAGAGAAAGCGCTATATCATTACAGTTGTCTTTGGAAATGTTTATTAATTATTGTGAAAACAAAGTTAATCGCCCTACTCCACCACCGGGTATATCCAAGAACTGTCTTCACCGTTTCATTTGATTAAAATTGGGATTGTTTAAACTTAATGACAAATATTTAGGTTATAAAATCATGCGTCTTTTCACTTGAAAATGGACTGTTTATTGTTCATGAAAGTTCTACATGACACTTACTACATGTATATTTCAACTTTTGTTTGTTATAATGAATTTAACTCCTCATTGATACTTTTGCGCAAAAGTACAAATAATTTAGGTTTTGACGTAAAAAATCGTTTACTCTCAGCAAATCATCAAAGTTGTTTGTTATTAACGATGGTATATTTCATCCTTCACCAAGCTGATTGAATGTTATTACTATCATCTATTGCGTCTCAATGTTTATACACGATTTTAGAGAGGTGCAAGACGATGCCAATCTATCTGTTGACAGACAATTAAGATACCTGGCCGAAAACTTCTTTGTCGTGTGCCTTAAACAAACATATCACCTGTCGTAATTAAGATAAAAGATGGTTTAATTGGTTTCGTCGGGAGCTGAACTTGCTTAAATTGGCGGCACTGTTTTCTCAAGGTGCTGTTTGTTCAAGGATTAAAGGAGGTGTGAGCGCACGACCTTGATGTCAATTAACTGTTGGATTGTTACATTTCTAATCAAACTATCAATTTATATTTGTATTTGAAATTGGTCATTTTCCAATAATCGCTTCCGAATACTCGTAAAATATGTTCAAACAACCAAATTCTTATAAAAAATGTCTAGGGTAAGCAGTCACAAGCTCTTCTTATGTTTTTGATCAATATGTGGACTTTTTCGGTTTAAGGATGATTTAAATTGCCACAAGAACTGTTTGACTATTACAACAATCAATTTTCGTTGTTGTAACTAAATACAATTCGCCGTTTTGAACATTCCTACACAAATTATGGACGATTTTCAATATTTCTACAGGGACGAACTACTTTTGGGGCATAAGTTTCGCTTCAATATTATTTGATTGTTTTTAAACAATCTGTTGTCGGAGCCTTAATAAAAAGCAATATTGTAATCTGTGCTCTGCAGGCGAATGTTCCCGACTCTTCAATACAGTCTGGCCGGCCTTGACCCCTCTAAGCAGTATAACGTCTTCGTCGACATGATCCTCGCCGATCCCAACCACTGGAAGTTCCAAAACGGCCGCTGGGTGGCGTGTGGACAAGCAGAACAACTACCAACAAGTAAGTTCTGTCTCATGAAATATTATTATTGCATTCAATTCAAATGCAATAAGAACAATACGTTATATCTATTTTAACTTAATTTTTTCGGCATAATGTTTTTGAAACCGGCAAATTTGTTAACGTTTACATATATATTGAATATCAAAATTTCCCATCCTACCGTCTAAATTTCAGACAGGCTTGAAACATGTTTTTTTTGGAAAAACATATTTTACGTTTATGCCAACCACAGTTATTATTTTGTTGAAGGGTAAATAAGGTAATAAAATAGGGCTCAAATTTCATAAAAAAAGATATCTATGGCATCGTGTCGACAACGATTCAGATGTTACTATCACATGTAAACGTAGAGTAACATGTAACGTTTCTTCTTCGTACACAACTCGCGGCTAACAAAAATACAGTGACCCATATTTTACGTTTATGCCAACCACAGTTATTATTTTGTTGAAGGGTAAATAAGGTAATAAAATAGGGCTCAAATTTCATAAAAAGATATCTATGGCATCGTGTCGACAACGATTCAGATGTTACTATCACATGTAAACGTAGAGTACCATGTAACGTTTCTTCTTCGTACACAACTCGCGGCTAACAAAAATACAGTGACCCCACCACAACAAAAAACAGCCTCCGTCGAGGGATACATGTCCAGACAATCCCATAAACTATTATTAGTCCCAGGGTGAATAGTATTTTTTTGTTATTAGCTGGCTAGCTACGCTGTCTGGTAAGTGTTCGCAGTTTGGCAGGGGTCGCAGTAAGAGGTCTCGGGGGGTGGTTACCGCCGGGATGCTGCCTTTGACTAATTTAGTCCACCTACCGCCATGTAACAAAAGTTTAAGTTCTAATGTTTATCGTACCTTGAGACCATTTCTGAATCGACATATCGTCTGCCAAAACATCTGACGACCATGCAGGAGGAACCCCGCAGTGAATGTTTTGGCAGACGACAATATGTCGGCCATGTTGTTTACACATTGAACAAAAGATGATAGGCAGTGGGCATTGGTCTTCCCAGAAATGATCGTCAATTAGAGTCGGAATAATGAAGGTTATCTGACGTTCGTCATGCTTCCACCAAGTACCCATTGTCCACTGGAGGGGATTAGTCAGTCGAACAGCAATATTCCTTAACTATACTTCGGTTCAATCTGCAGGTCACTTACCGCCAATTATCACTTCTATTAACCCTTCTGAACATGTGACATTAACCCTCCGAGCGCACCTGCTGCCAAAAGTATACCACGGATATATTCTGTAATAGTTCCTAGTGAGTACAACATGGATATATGAGGAATAATATAGGAATATGTAACCTTAAGTTCAGTTGTCTGAATGAAGACTTGATCTCTGATATTTTTGAAGGTCTGGTCTAATTATTCTGTACAGAGGTAGCCTAATTAATGCGCGTGGCTGACCAAACTGTTGAAGGTTTCCTTCAGGAGTTACCAGCTACCCACACCTTCGAATAGACGGACGTATTAAGGAGACGTGGATTTGCATAACCTTACTGTCTCTCGACGCTACGTAACAATTGTCCGATAATGATTAATACTACCGTGATGAGCTAATTAGGAGAGTGATGTAATATAGCCTCGTAACGTAGGCTCTATTTGCATCTAGCTCTGACGGTGCCGTGGAGTAGATTTGTTTGACGTTGTGAGATCAGAACTATATTTGAAATTAATAACGATTGGGCTGCAGTTGATGCTTTTGTTATTAGCGCACTAATTATTATAACTGACTGGACCAGGACACATCAAATAGAGCGGGGTTTTACCGCTGCTGTTGTACTGCGATAATTATGGAAGCGTATTAGTGCCACATTCTAAAAAAAATAAATTCATCTATGTATGTGATATCATAATGTCAAGGTTACCCATACAGTGATACTGTCTTATGAAGTTGAGACCCTGGTTAGTTTCTTGTTTATACGAACTTTTATATTTCAAATAAAGGTGATTACATGTATTTAATTACTGTTAATTTAATTAAATGTTTGGAAGCACGTTGGTTGTTTACTTTCATTTGGCCTTTTCCTTATTTTTCCAAAACATATGTATCATCTACATAGATAATATTATTCTACAGTGTGGCGCTAATACGTTGCCATAGTTAATGCCGAACAAATAACATTCTACTGCTGTGACGACACAAGTAAATGATACGCTTCTGAAAGCTAACATAGTGCCGACATGAAAACAGCGTAGTTCATTGTGAAAGTTACTGCTCAATGTGAAATGTGCATAAACTGAGATTTTATTGGTGATAGAATGCATTTTAAGACATTGTGACATTCAATATGCTTAGAAACACTCGCGAAAATGGCGACAGACATTATACACAAGTTTTTAAGTATAGTTCTGTGCGGTTGGCAATTCATTTCCATTGTTGCTAGGTAACTCGCGCTGTATATACGTCACTCCAAGCTTGAGTGTTCCTGCCCTAACGAATGTGTTATCAACAAAGTCAGCAGGTGCTTCGTCTGAGAATGTTCAGAACTTTGTTAGGAGTGGTGACTCCCTTCCATTTTTTGTGATATTTTTTTTCATGCCCTCAATACATTTCAACACTTTTTATGCACATCCCCTCATAAAATAAATGACCAGTCACTAAATACTGTTTAATTATTTATTGTAAGTGTTTGTATTTCAAGCAATTATACATTTTTTCAAATGTGTAACGTAGATTATTTCCCCTCCAGCCGGCCGCGTGTACCTTCACCCCGACTCTCCTAACAGAGGCTCCCATTGGATGAAACAGGACATCGTGTTCGGGAAACTTAAGCTGACTAATAACAAAAATACGGACCAATCACACGTAAGTATTGTCTTTGGTGGAAGTGTTGTAAACATATTTTTATTTACAGAACATAGAGCATCTGAAGAAACAAAACATTACAACAATTTGACAGATACCTATATTCTGATTTTCTTGCTAGAATATTTGATCATTAACGTGCTTTGAATAAATGCAAATCTTATTTTCAGTGATATATAATACATCATTGTACGGGGAAATGTTTAGTCATTATGGCAGAATACATGGTTTAAGTGAGTGAATGTGGTTTTACGCCGCTTTCGGAAATATCCCTGCAAAATCACGGCGCGAGATACCAGAAATAGGCTTCACATACTGTACCTATGAATGGAATCGAACCCTGGCTTTCGACGTGGCGAGCTAAGGCTTCAATTACTAGGCTATCCTACCGCCGCACCTCTTTAAAAAAATCCGTTGAAATTAATGCATATTCACTGCAATATACAATACATGGTTCTGTTTGTATTAATTCAACCACCTGTTCATCACATTGTTTACACTTTTATTCTCGTTGTATTTTGACTTATGTGATCCATGTTTACAGATTGTGTTAAACTCCATGCACAAGTACCAGCCTCGTCTTCACGTCATCGAAGTAGGCGCATGCGCCCCCGGAGAACAGAAAACGTTGCTGACACACAGTTTCCCGGAAACTCAGTTTATCTCCGTTACTGCCTACCAGAACACCGACGTAAGTCTATCTCATTTGTAATTGAAATATTGTAAGACAATTATTTTCTTATTATAATTATCAGAATCCGAACCTTAGATTATTGTAAGAATTATTATTTAGGAAATCTTTAACGTGTCCTTCATGTGTACTAATCGGTTATTATATTTCAACAGATAACTCAACTAAAGATTGACCACAATCCGTTTGCAAAGGGATTCCGGGACAACTATGACAGGTAATTGTTGCCATGGATACACTCTGAAGTTCTGAGTTTTACCCAAAGTGATACAAATTATGACGCATTGACATCAGAACTGTAATACCTTGTTTATCCTTTATGAAAAAAACCCCTTATATACCTCGCATAACCTCCACATTTCCTTATCCGATATAATTACATATCCCCATGCTTATACGTATTGCCATCAATATATCCATATGTCTAGGGGTGACAACGGTTATTAGGATGGGTATACTTTTTCAAAATAAATTTGCAACAGCATGACTAGTTGTCATCCATATACGCATATGTCTAGGGGTGATACTAGTTATAAGGAAGGGTATACTTTTTCAAAATATAGGTGCAACAGCATGACTTGTTATAATCAATTTAGGGACTGGTGCCAGGTCTTATAAACTATGTATCGTTGGTCCAATGTCATCTTGTACATATATGTTTAGTTGTGGCATATAATTTTACTAATAAAATTTATTTGCTTCATTTCCAGCTCGGCCATGTTCCGATCTACCGAAAGGACGCCATCGCCCCCTGCAAGAGATTCTTACATCACCAAAGAACATCCATCCATGCCATACCCCCTCGGATACATGGTGGGACAGCCCCCAACCTCATACGGAAGCAGCTCCCAACGACCATATTCCTCGTACAGTGGGCAGTCCTACCCCGTAGCGCCCCCTGTCGTTTACGGTAGAAATCAGCACATTCCCGACTACAGTGTTTATCAGTACCGTGATAGCAACAGTGCTCAGCCAGAATATCAACCCCAAGGATTCCTTCAACATAACGACTCCTGTGCAAAGAACGACAGTGGTAATAGGTATATACCCAACTCCTACGTCCTGAACGGCCTTGAAAGCGGGCACTCCATGTACCCGGGGCCAGCGCTCCTGCAGTCTCTGGACACTCCATCAGGGGACCACGACAACGACATCAACCCCATCAACCCGGCCAAGAGAAGGCGCGTGAATGATCCTGACGACATGCCTTCCCATTCTAGAGCCAGACACGATTTCCGCTTGGACGATGAGGAACGTCACACTTCAAATAATGTAGCTTTATACGAAGACAGAGACATGGCGTCCTATAAATCAGGGGAGATAAACTATGCACTTCCCGCCCAACACAGCAACTATGCCGACTTAGCGCCCTTGAAAACGGAAGCGTCGCCTTACCATATTCCTGTCCCAGAAAGCTCATATTATTAATTGCTTATTTTGCTGTTACAGATTTTATTGTTATTGAATGCTTCTAACGAAGCTGAGCGTTTCATTGCTGGCTGTTTAATGCTGATATTACTTCAAGAATCGCAACGTAAAACTACAGAAAGTGATGTAATTGTATATACCGCAGGGGACTTATCGTCATGGACACGTGTTGTTTGGTGTTGTTGATCTGAATGGCACTGGCGAATGAAGAATAGGGACTGTATATCTCACGTCACGGAACATTTCATTGATTAATTTTGAAGTAATATTGAAACAGCGACATATCCGACAGTGCTCTGGTTGTGTTGATCACGTGACAGCATACGGGTATGCACTGGAGCTGACTGGTTGTCAGACAAATTGTTGTATTTTGAATTTGTTGCATTATCTTGCCACTGTGTTTGTTGTATGAGTGAGTGAACGTATCTTAACATATATCAGTAAACATGAAAAAGAGCACTTTTACTTTGTTTTCCTTTTCCATTCAATGTGATCGTAGATTAACCTCAGGGCCCTCTTGCATAAAGCAATCTTAGCGCTAAGATGATTGTAACTCCCATACTTAAACATAGGCTTACGGTAGTCTTAGGGCTAAGGTTGCTTTGTACAAGTAGGCCCAGGTGTGGTGAACCTTGTATAGTAAACTTACCTCCATGGTCTTATGCTTTATATACACCATGGCCCGTATTCACAAAGTGCTATTACTGTCGTAAGTCTATGTAAAGGTATTTGAATTACGACCGTCGTAGTGTTAGGCCGCTTTGTGAATATGAGACATACGCTGATCCCAAGGGAGCTGGTAGGGCTGTGCAAATATACTGAACATTCATACATTTCCAACTTTTACATATGACCGTATTACAATAATATAACAAAATAACACGACTACCAAAAGCAAGTTCCTTCACAAGTCACAGTAGAATAGTAATGGCCCTTGGTCAGGGAAGTCTTATAGCCCCTTGTTGACTCTCCGTCTGGACACTCTTACTGTAGACTTTTGTTGACTGTTGGTCCCTGGGAATCTTAGAGTAGACCATGTTGAACCTAGGTCTCCGCAATTTTGTTTGGCCCTGTTGTCTCTCGGCTTACATGGACTTAAAAAGAATATTGTTGACCCTAGGTTGAGGCAGTCTCACAGTGGGCCTTGATGGCCCTAGGTTGAGGCAGTCTCACAGTAGGCCTTGGTGGCCCAAGGTCGAGGTAGTCTCAAAGAAGGCCTTGGTGACCCAATGTCGAGGCAGTCTCACAGAAGGCCTTGATGACCCAATGTCGAGGCAGTCTCACAGTAGGCCTTGATGACCCAAGGTCGAGGCAGTCTCACAGTAGGCCTTGATAACCCTAGGTCGAGGCAATCTCACAGTAGGCCTTGGTGACCCAAGGTCGAGGCTGTCTCACAGTAGGCCTTGGTGACCCAAGGTCGAGGTAGTCTCACAGTAGGCCTTGGTGACCCAAGGTCAAGGCAGTCTCACAGTAGGCCTTGATGACCCTAGGTCGAGGCAGTCTCACAGTAGGCCTTGGTGACCCTAGGTCGAGGCAGTCTCACAGCAGGCCTTTATGACCTAAGGTCGAGGTAGTCTCACAGTAGTCCTTGATGACCCTAGGTCGAGGCAGTTTCACAATAGCTTGATGACCCACGGTCGAGGCAATCTCACAGTAGGCCTTGATGACCCACGGTCGAGGCAGTCTCACAGAAGGCCTTGATGACCAAATGTCGAGGCAGTATCACAGTAGGCCTTGATGACCCTAGGTCGAGGCAGTCTCACAGTAGGCCTTGATGACCCAAGGTAGAGGTAGTCTCACAGAAGGCCTTGGTGACCCAATGTCGAGGCAGTCTCACAGCAGGCCTTGATGACCCAAGGTCGAGGCAGTCTCACAGTAGGCCTTGATGACCCAAGGTAGAGGTAGTCTCACATTAGGCCTTGATGACCCAATGTCGAGGCAGTCTCACAGTAGGCCTTGATGACCCAAGGTCGAGGCAGTCTCACAGTAGGCCTTGATGACCCTAGGTCGAGGCAGTCTCACAGTAGGCCTTGATGACCCAAGGTCGAGGCAGTCTCACAGTAGGCCTTGATGACCCTAGGTCGAGGGAGTCTCACAGTAGGCCTTGATGACCCAAGGTCGAAGTAGTCTCACTGTAGGCCTTGATGACCCTAGGTCGAGGCAGTCTCAAAGTAGGCCTTGGTGACCCAATGTCGAGGTAGTCTCACAGAAGGCCTTGATGACCCAAGGTCAAGGCAGTCTCACAGTAGGCCTTGGTGACCCAAGGTCGAGGCAGTCTCACGGTAGGCCTTGATGACTCAAGGCCTAGGGAATCTTGTTGACTCTTGGTCTAATACAGTAGTCCAAGATCTCGACAAACTTACAGTAGGACTTGTTGTCTATATGTCTAGGCAATCTTACATTACATTGTTGATTCTTGGTCAAGGCAGCGTTACAATAGTCCAGTGTTGATCACATGTCTCGGCAGTCCTACAGTAGACCTTGTTGACTCTTGATCAGTGCAGTTTTACAGTATGTCAGCGTTGATTCTAGGTCTGGGTCGAACATTAGACCCCCGTTGACTCTAGGCTAAGACAGTTTTACAGTAGACCCCTGTTGATCAAGGGTCAGGCAGACTTACAGTAGACCCCCGTTGACTCTAGGCTAAGACAGTTTTACAGTAGACCCCTGTTGATCAAGGGTCAGGCAGTCTTACAGTAGACCCCTGTTGATCAAGGGTCAGGCAGTCTTACAGTAGACCCCTGTTGATCAAGGGTCAGGCAGTCTTACAGTAGACCCCTGTTGATCAAGGGTCAGGCAGTCTTACAGTAGACCCCTGTTGATCAAGGGTCAGGCAGTCTTACAGTAGACCCCTGTTGATCAAGGGTCAGGCAGTCTTACAGTAGACCCCTGTTGATCAAGGGTCAGGCAGTCTTACAGTAGACCCCTGTTGATCAAGGGTCAGGCAGTCTTACGGTAGACCCCTGTTGATCAAGGGTCAGGCAGTCTTACAGTAGACCCCTGTTAATCAAGGGTCAGGCAGTCTTACAGTAGACCCCTGTTGATCAAGGGTCAGGCAGTCTTACAGTAGACCCCTGTTGATCAAGGGTCAGGCAGTCTTACGGTAGACCCCTGTTGATCAAGGGTCAGGCAGTCTTACAGTAGACCCCTGTTGAATCTAGGCTAACAGCTGATCCTTGTTGACTCTAGAGTAAGGCAGTTTTACAATAGATCCCTGTTGATCAAGGGTCAGGCAGTCTTACAGTAGACCCCTGTTGAATCTAGACTAACAGCTGATCCTTGTTGACTCTAGGGTAAGGCAGTTTTACAATAGATCCCTGTTGAATCTAGGTAAGGCAGTCTTACAGATGGCCGTTGCTGATCCTAGCTCTAGACAATCCCGTATTGGGTCTAGGACGAGCTAGTCTTACAGTAGATGATCGTTGGCTCTTAATCCAGTCCTGATGTGACAATAACAATATCATTAGTGAAACACAAACAGGTTTTTGACCAGGATATTCCACCATAGATAAAACATTTATTCTTCAAGCTGTTGTTCAGAAATATAATATATATCGCCAAGATTAAGGGTAGATTTTACTGCATTTTTATTGCATTTTGTATGGCTTTCGACAGAGTAAGCCACGATGTTCTTTCACAAAAGTTTAGATCGAATAGGAATAAATGGGAATAAACTTTCCATGGTTACCAGTCGGTAGATGTCGGTACCCGCCAGGAAGTAATTTGAGCATAAAACTTTAAATCATCTTTTCAAATGAAATGACAGTGATGTTGGAACAAAATGGTAGTCAGGGCATATTTATTCGGAGTGAGTGAGTGAGTGAGTGAGTGAGTTTGTGAGTGAGTGAGTGAGTGAGTGAGTGAGTGAGTGAGGTTTTAAGCCGCTTTTAGCAATATTCCAGCAATATCAAGGCGGGAGACACCACAAATGGGCTTCACACATTGTACCCATGTCGGGAATCGAACCCGAGTCTTCGGCGTGACGAGCGAACGCTTTAACCACTAGGCTACCACTACTCACTACCCCGTAGTTAGATACCACATCTATTTGTATTATTGTACATGGACAATGTATCGCCTGTTGCGGACTATGCTTTACAGCAGAATATTGCTGCTACAAAAGAAAATAAGCGTTTTTAAACATGTCACTGAATCCACTGGAATGGAAGTAAATTTAAAGAAAACTAAAATTATTGTGTTTCGACGAGGCGGAATATTGAAAAGCGCAAAATGGTATTCAAAAGCAGAAAAGGTTAACGTTGTGAAAAACTTACAAATATTTAGGAACGGTTTTCACCCTCATGGCGTGGAGCAACAAACTCAGTAGTCTTACAGCTCCAGCATACAAATCAATCAGATCTACAAACAACTGTCAAAATTTGTTTTATTTTATTATGGATACATATCATTCAAACACGTCTTTTACATATTTGACAGTATTGTCGGTCCGATCATGTGTTATGAAGCTGAAGTTTGGGGGACATACACAACAAATTAAATGTCCCAATATGCTTCTATGAAAGGCATCTTCGTCTCTCTAGGAATACACCTAATAATAGGGTACTTGGGGTGTGTGGCTCCCTCTGAATGCTGTCTAAATGACAAGAACAGTGAGATATTGGTGTAGACGTCTTCAGCTTGACTCTCCCAGATTACCCCGTCATCCCTTTATAATGTTCAAGTCATTTGATGATGTGGACAACGTGGCATGGTTTACATCAATCAAAACATTTTGTTTAGTTGAGGTTTTGGACTGTTCTGGATGCAACAGGCAATCAGCGACATCACATTATTCCTTAATGAATCCCAGCAAAGACTATCAAATAATCTCAATCAAAACTGAAATTTTTCTACGAAATAATCTTCGAAATGTAATCACTATTTTCAGTTAAAATCTATGTTCAACAGAACGTGATTTAACAAGTGGCATCCCACATCCCACACTACTAAGACTGAGTGAGTGAGTTGGGTTTAACGCCGCTTTTAACAGTATTCCAGTTACATTACGGCGTGTCAGCTTAATGTGGGAGGAAAGCCCCAATTGATGCAGGTCTTAGACTTTTACCACTTCAGTGAAACCCAAGAGCACTGGCATGCTGCTGACAAACCTAGAAACATAATCGGGGCGACCCGGGATTCGAACCCACAACCATAGGTTTCTGGCGTGCCCAAGGAACGCAACTCTGCACAGCGAATTGCGGCGCCTTAGACGACTGCCCCGCGGAGCTTGGAAGACACATATTGCAGTCCCCATAGTTAAAGATACTATGACTTCTGTTTGTCCAAAAGCTGTAAATATATTGAAGAGGAATGCCATAGAATGTTTATATGTGTACCATATGCCACTACAAGAAGGAAAGTACGTAGAAAAGTACGTCTCTCCATATTACACTGAATATCCATCTTTTATAACATTCACACAGCTAATGCTAACAGATGAGAATCTTGTCCTTCATAATAAGGGTGTGTTCGCAGCAAATGCCTTCAAATTGAGAAACAGCTAATACCTTTTCTTCAAGAAAATAACTGTAATATATTTTACTCCAGCATGCATGAAGTAGGTGGCTGTTACCGAAAACATTGTCTCTCTGTCTGTCTGTATTTCTGATTGTCGGCTTTTGTGTTTTAGTTGACCATTGTTGAATGTAAGTCAAGTTTAGATTGAATCCTTGAAGAACAAAACCATTTAGCAAGATTGTTTTCATCGATGACCCTTTACCTTTCATTATTATATGTGTGTTATTTGGCACTGGAGATAGTGGTAGAGCGTCCGCTCGGAGAGCGGAAGGTCCGGGGTTCGATCCCCGGCCGCGTCATACCAAAAGACGTTCAAAGATGGTACTTGTTGTTACTCTGTCTGGCGCTCGGCATTAAGGGGCTAAAACAAGGACTGATCGGCTCGGAGTCAGTATACTGTGTCTGAGTGGGGTATTCATGTTAAACTGCGGCATGGTATCTCAGAGGGGCTAGCACTATAAATCGGCATCAGTCCGGACTAGTACAAGCAGCCACACACACACACACACACACACACACACACACACACACACACACACACACACACACACACACACACACACACACACACACACACACACACACACACACACACATCGCTATATGAGTGCAATAATCTTGGACCTCACCCCACATTATTTGTAGTGAGCGAGTTGGGTTTAACGCCGCTTTTAACAGTATTCCATATCGCGGCGAAGTAATGCAGGTCTAAGACGTTTACCACTTCGGTGAAACCCACGAGCACGGGTATGGTGCTGACAAACCTAGAAACAATATCGGGGCGAACCGGGATTCGAACCCACAATCACAGGTTTCTGGCGTGCCCAAGCGACGCAACTCTGCACAGCGAATCGCGGCGCCTTAGACGACTGGGCCACCCGTGCCCCCTTATTTGTAGTGATTTGCAGTGGCAGCGAATGACTGGAACGCCCGTAAAATATCAAGTGCTGTATTGGCCAGACTGTGACAGGAGGTGGTTCTGTTGGGGTTGTAGTTTAAGGGCGACGTGGGCCTACATAAGGCCTATTAGCGCCTAACACATTGATTTAACTCAATAAGAATCACAACGTATTATGTTGCAAAAACAAAACGGAATTGCTATTTTTTATAGAATTGATAAAATAAAGGCGATGTCAGCAAAAGTATCATTCATTTGGATACACGTATACATTACACATGAAAATTAATAATGCGAAAAAGAAAAAAAGAGAAGAATAACCCCTGCTTCATGATATTGATTAAAACCTTACGCAGACACTTTCATTTCTGAATCATGAAATACTCGTTCGATAAGGAAGCAGTAGATCAACATGATAAAATATTAATACGATTTAAAGTCATCTGAGAAATTACATCATATTTTCCAGATGAAGAGACAAAATCTAAAACTGCCCGATGCACGGAGCTATACATGTTATTGGGGCCCGAAACTGTAGCTAAAAGAAATGTGACCTCAACTTCAAGCACGTCTGAGATTTTATGTCTTATGTTATTATGCCCAGAGTATTTAATTAGGTAGTGTTCCACATTTTCAGGCGTTTCCATATTGCAATGGCCACATTAAGAAGAGATCGCCTAATGAATGGTACTCAGGTAGGCATTTAGCCAACAGTTTCAAAGTCGGAGACGTGTCATAATCACGTCATCACGTCTTTTACGACGGTGACTTTTACAGATGGTCTGAGTATACATATGTCAACCGGTAGTGCCACATCCCACAGATGGTGCCAACTTATTGAAATAGATTTTTGATAAAACAGTTTCAATTTTTTAGGGCTTGTCGGAAATCTAATACTAATATTCAACTTCAGGATTTTGTAGATTGTAACAGGAACTGCGATTTAGAGTTACCTCCCATGGTTGTTGACAAACACATGCCAGCTTGAGCATTCGAGACGATTTGTCATTTTCTAGAAGGTTGGCATTACCTATATAAGAGCTACACGAGAGAGTTTCGAGGCCCTGGAACCACCTGACTTGGATCTTATTTACTTGGCTAGTGCGGATGAGATACGTTTCTGAAAACACTGAGTTCCTGCCCGCCACGAGCATCTTTCAAGACATATGACAATGAAAATTCTGAACATTCGTGAGTGCATTGTAGGGCCTGTTAATTATTGCTTCTATCACATTTTTGACACATTGTATTTCCCGTTGTGATTTTAAACTTTAAACTACGTGTTTCAATACCATTTGCTAATTATTCATCTTATTTCACAATTTAGTTTTGTTCAAAGCGATTTCTGGGTTTACCTTGCGTGGAAATCACTTCGTAAAAATAGGAAACACTAGTTTTCTGCCGAGCGAGTCAAGTGGGCGGTCCCCTTGTAAATGCTATTCCCGTAAACAACCACAGTTTCAGCGTATCTTAGTTACTGAGTTGTGCACGACGTAAAAAAGACACCAAAGGCAATGTTTCTAAATTTGAAAGATGTTAGCAGTCACATTCCTATCCAACCTGGGTATAGATAATCACTGTGGTCCGGTGAAAATTCTTTCGCAAATCGTGTCCCATTTTTGGCGTAGTCTTTAAAAAATAACGTTGTCCCATTCGCCATCCAGGCGCTCCACCATCCAAATGTACCAACTGTCAAAATGGTATGATTCAAAGACGAGAGTAACGCGAGATCCACTTCTCTCGGGTTACCTTCAACATATATTACGTCAGTAACGTTAACGTAGTTCCGACTCCATTTCATATCATTGGAGCAAACAACAAAGGTAACGTGTCTATATTTATCTGTAAAAAATGCTAAAGCTTTCTTGATATAGCCTGGAGTAGCAACTTTGTAACCATATTCTCGTTCATGCTTGTTCATAAGATTCCCTCGACGAACATGGACGCCCACCAGAGTCCGGGAGGAATAGTTCCTCTTGCCATATTTTTCACTTAATGATGAGTCAAGAATGTCGAAGGCCTTTCTCTCAATGTCGCCTCTAAATCGCAACTGTTTACGTATTTCAACCTTGAAAGGTTCAAAATACTTCCAGGACTGAAGATAGCCTTTGGCTACGTAGTCCGCGTTATTCCGAATGGACATAAGGCTGTGTTCGTAAACACCACTGTGTTTCTCCTTGATTATCTTGGCTTTTGGACAAACAGTCTTCTCGCTGGAAACCTTGGCCCAGACGTCAAACACTTGGAATACCTCTGCGTCCGCCTTGACCAGGATGTCCAGGCCGACCCTTCTTGATATTCCGTAGGCAGAGGCATACTGGAAGAGCATATTACCCAGTCCGCCATTGAAGTTGGGACAGATCACGTGACGTTGTGGCTGCTCTTCCGTTTCCCTCCCCTTGAGTAGCTCTCTCGCAGCAAGGACAATACTCCGCCTGTCAATTTCCACGTCTTGAACAATGTGTTCTCTGATGACGTCACGGTGTTCGGTGTAACGCCCCTCCCTGATAAAAATAGAATGGTCCACCCCCCGCGCGAACTGCCACATGAACAGGCACACAAGCAGCAGGCATACCAACAGGAAGAACTTCAAACCTGTGAACAAAATAGAACAGATCAGCGGGTGGGAGAGTTTTGCAGTCTATATTTCACACAGTTATAGAAAATGAACGTATTTTTTTCTGGAGAAACAATGGAACATCATTAATATCATATAACAGGGAGGGTCTGGCATTTTTGGTTAGAGACAGTATATTCTTTCCGTTAGCGCTTTAAAAAAGATTCTTTCTCTAAAAGGCGCCAAACGCTACACACATCCAGTATGTCAAGTGAGTGAGTGAGTTCGTGACCCACACTGCACACGACACCCAGTATGTCAAGTCAGTGAGTGAGTTGGTGACCCACACTACACACATCGCCCAGTATGTCAAGTGAGTGAGTGAGTTTGTGACCCACACTACACACATCACCCAGTATGTGAAGTGAGTGAGTGAGTTTGTGACCCACACTACACACATCACCCAGTATGTCAAGTGAGTGAGTGAAATGGTAACCCACACTACACACATCACCAAGTATGTCAAGTGAGTGAGTGAGTTTGTAACCCACACTACACACATCACGCAGTATGTCAAGTGAGTGAGTGAGTTTGTGACCCACACTACACACATCACCCAGTATGTCAAGGAGTGAGTGAGTTTGTGACCAACACTACACACATCACCCAGTATGTCAAGGAGTGAGTGAGTTTGTAACCCACACTACACACATCACCCAGTATGTCAAGTGAGTGAGTGAGTTTGTAACCCACACTACACACATCACCAAGTATGTCAAGTGAGTGAGTTTGTGACCCACACTACACACAACACCCAGTATGTCAAGTGAGTGAGTGAGTTTGTGACCCACACCACACATCACCAAGTATGTCAAGTGAGTGAGTTTGTGACCCACACTACACACATCACCCAGTATGTCAAGTGAGTGAGTGAGTTTGTAACCCACACTACACACATCACCCAGTATGTCAAGTGAGTGAGTTTGTGACCCACACTACACACATCACCCAGTATGTCAAGTGAGTGAGTGAGTTTGTAACCCGCACTACACACATCACCAAGTATGTCAAGTGAGTGAGTTTGTGACCCACACTACACACAACACCCAGTATGTCAAGTGAGTGAGTGAGTTTGTGACCCACACCACACATCACCCAGTATGTCAAGTGAGTGAGTGGATTATTGACCCACACTTCACACATCACCCAGTATGTCAAGTGAGTGAGTGAGTTTGTGACCCACACTACACACATCACCCAGTATGTCAAGGAGTGAGTGAGTTTGTGACCCACACTACACACATCACCCAGTATGTCAAGTGAGTGAGTGAGTTGGTGAACCACACTACACACATCACCCAGTATGTCAAGTGAGTGAATGAGTTGGTGACCAACACTATGTGCACATCACCCAGTATGTCAAGTGAGTGAGTGAGGTGGTTACCCACACTACACACATCACCCAGCATGTCAAGTGAGTGAGTTAGCTGGTGACCCACACTACACACAACACCGAGTATGTCAAGGAGTGAGTGAGGTGGTGACCCACACTACACACATCACCCAGCATGTCAAGTGAGTGAGTTAGCTGGTGACCCACACTACACACAACACCGAGTATGTCAAGGAGTGAGTGAGTTAGTGACCCACACTGCACGCATCACCAAGTATGTCAAGTGAGTGAGTGAGTTAGTGACCCACACTACACACATCACCCAGTATGTCAAGTGAGTGAATGAGTTGGTGACCAACACTATGTGCACATCACCCAGTATGTCAAGTGAGTGAGTGAGGTGGTTACCCACACTACACACATCACCCAGCATGTCAAGTGAGTGAGTTAGCTGGTGACCCACACTACACACAACACCGAGTATGTCAAGGAGTGAGTGAGTTAGTGACCCACACTGCACGCATCACCAAGTATGTCAAGTGAGTGAGTGAGTTAGTGACCCACACTACACACATCACCCAGTATGTCAAGTGAGTGAATGAGTTGGTGACCAACACTATGTGCACATCACCCAGTATGTCAAGTGAGTGAGTGAGGTGGTTACCCACACTACACACATCACCCAGCATGTCAAGTGAGTGAGTTAGCTGGTGACCCACACTACACACAACACCGAGTATGTCAAGTGAGTGAGTGAGTTAGTGACCCACACTGCACGCATCACCAAGTATGTCAAGTGAGTGAGTGAGTTAGTGACCCACACTACACACATCACCAAGTATGTCAATTGAGTGAGTGAGTTGGTGACCCACACTACACACATCACCGAGTATGTCAAGTGAGTGAGGTGGTGACCCACACTACACACATCACCCAGTATGTCAAGTGAGCGAGTGAGTTGGCGACCCACACTACACACATCACCCAGTATGTCAAGTGAGTGAGTGAGTTTGTGACCCACACTACACACATTACCCAGTATGTGAAGTGAGTGAGTGAGTTTGTGACCCACACTACACACATCACCGAGTATGTCAAGTGAGTGAATGAGTTGGTGACCCACACTACACACATCACCGAGTATGTCAAGTGAGTGAGTTTGTGACCCACACTACACACATCACCCATTATGTCAAGGATTGATTGAGTTTGTGACCTACACTACACACATCACCCAGTACGTCAAGGATTGATTGAGTTTGTGACCCACACCACACACATCACCCAGTATGTCAAGGATTGATTGAGTTGGTGACCCACACTACACACATCACCCAGTATGTCAAGGATTGATTGAGTTTGTGACCCACACCACACACATCACCCAGTATGTCAAGGATTGATTGAGTTGGTGACCCACACTACACACATCACACAGTATGTCAAGTGAGTGAGTGAGTTGGTGACCCACACTACACACATCACCCAGTATGTCAAGGAGTGAGTTAGCTGGTGACCCACACTACACACATCACCCAGTATGTAAAGTGAGTGAGTGAGTTTGTGTCCCACACTACACAAATCACCCAGTATGTCAAGTGAGTGAGTGAGTTGGTGACCAGCACTACACACATCACCCAGTATGTCAAGTGAGTGAGTGAGTTTGTGACCCACACTACACATCACCCAGTATGTCAAGTGAGTGAATGAGTTGGTGACCCACACTACACACATCACCCAGTATGTCAAGTGAGTGAATGAGTTGGTGAACCACACTACACACATCACCCAGCATGTCAAGTGAGTGAATGAGTTGGTGACCAGCACTATGTACACATCACCCAGTATGTCAAGTGAGTGAGTGAGTTGGTGACGTACACTACACACATCACCCAGTATGTCAAGGAGTGAGTTAGCTGGTGACCCACACTACACACATCACCAAGTATGTCAAGTGAGGGAGTTAGTTGGTGACCCACACTACACACAACACCCAGTTTGTCAAGTGAGGGAGTTAGCTGGTGACCCACACTACACACAACACCCAGTATGTCAAGTGAGGGAGTTAGTTTGTGACCCACACTACACACAACACCCAGTTTGTCAAGTGAGGGAGTTAGTTGGTGACCCACACTACACACAACACCCAGTTTGTCAAGTGAGTGAGTTAGTTGGTGACCCACACTACACACAACACCCAGTATGTCAAGTGAGGGAGTTAGTTGGTGACCCACACTACACACATCACCAAGTATGTCAAGGAGTGAGTTAGCTGGTGACCCACACTACACACATCAGCCAGTATGTCAAGTGAGTGAGTGAGTTTGTGACCCACACTACACACATCACCCAGTATGTCAAGGAGTGAGTTAGCTGGTGACCCACACTACACACATCACCCAGTATGTCAAGTGAGTGAGTGAGTCTGTGTCCCACACTACACAAATCACCCAGTATGTCAAGTGAGTGAGTGAGTTTGTGACCCACACTACACACATCACCCAGTATGTCAAGTGAGTGAATGAGTTGGTGGCCAGCACTACACACATCACCCAGTATGTCAAGTGAGTGAGTGAGTTTGTGACCCACACTACACACATCACCCAGTATGTCAAGTGAGTGAATGAGTTGGTGACCCACACTACACACATCACCCAGTATGTCAAGTGAGTGAGTTTGTGACACACACTACACACATCACCCAGTATGTCAAGGAGTGAGTGAGTTGGTGACCCACACTACACACAACACCCAGTATGTCAAGGAGTGAGTGAGGTGGTGACCCACGATACACACATCACCAAGTATGTCAAGGAGTGAGTTGGCTGGTGACCCACACTACACACAACACCCAGTATGTCAAGGAGTGAGTGAGTTGGTGACCCACACTACACACATCACCGAGTATGTCAAGTGAGTGAGTTTGTGACACACACTACACGCATCACCCAGTATGTCAAGTGAGTGAGTGAGTTAGTGACCCACACTACACATACCACCCAGTATGTCAAGTGAGTGAATGAGTTGGTGAACCACACTACACACATCACCCAGCATGTCAAGTGAGTGAATGAGTTTGTGACCAGCACTATGTACACATCACCCAGTATGTCAAGTGAGTGAGTGAGTTGGTGACGTACACTACACACATCACCCAGTATGTCAAGGAGTGAGTTAGCTGGTGACCCACACTACACACAACACCCAGTATGTCAAGGAGTGAGTGAGTTCGTGACCCACACTACAGACATCACCCAGTATGTCAAGTGAGTTAGTGAGTTCGTGACCCACACTACACACATCACCAAGTATGCTAAGGAGTGAGTTAGCTGGTGACCCACACTACACACAACACCCAGTATGTCAAGGAGTGAGTGAGTTCGTGACCCACACTACAGACATCACCCAGTATGTCAAGTGAGTGAGTGAGTTCGTGACCCACACTACAGACATCACCGAGTATGTCGAGTGAGTGAGTTTGTGACACACACTACACACATCACCCAGTATGTCAAGTGAGTGAGTGAGTTTGTGACCCACACTACACACATCACCGAGTATGTCAAGTGAGTGAATGAGTTGGTGGCCAGCACTACACACATCACCCAGTATGTCAAGTGAGTGAGTGAGTTTGTGAGCCACACTACACACATCACCCAGTATGTCAAGTGAGTGAATGAGTTGGTGACCCACACTACACACATCACCCAGTATGTCAAGTGAGTGAGTTTGTGACACACACTACACACATCACCAAGTATGTCAAGGAGTGAGTGAGTTGGTGACCCACACTACACACAACACCCAGTATGTCAAGGAGTGAGTGAGATGGTGACCCACCATACACACATCACCAAGTATGTCAAGGAGTGAGTTGGCTGGTGACCCACACTACACACAACACCCAGTATGTCAAGGAGTGAGTGAGTTGGTGACCCACACTACACACATCACCGAGTATGTCAAGTGAGTGAGTTTGTGACACACACTACACACATCACCCAGTATGTCAAGTGAGTGAGTGAGTTAGTGACCCACACTACATAACCACCCAGTATGTCAAGTGAGTGAGTGAGGTGGTGACCCACACTACACACATCACCAAGTATGTCAAGGAGTGAGTGAGTTCGTGACCCACACTACAGACATCACCCAGTATGTCAAGTGAGTGAGTGAGTTCGTGACCCACACTACAGACATCACCGAGTATGTCGAGTGAGTGAGTTTGTGACCCACACTACACACAACACCCAGTATGTCAAGGAGTGAGTGAGTTGGTGACCCACAATACACACATCACCCAGTATGTCAAGTGAGTGAGTGAGTTTGTGACCCACACTACAGACATCACCGAGTATGTCGAGTGAGTGAGTTTGTGACACACACTACACACATCACCCAGTATGTCAAGTGAGTGAGTGAGTTAGTGACCCACACTACACATACCACCCAGTATGTCAAGTGAGTGAGTGAGTTGGTGACCCACACTGCCCACATTACCGAGTATGTCAAATGAGTGAGTGAGTTGGATTTTACTCTGCTTTTTGTAATATTCAAGCAATGTTAAAGCGGGGACACTAGAAATGGGCTTAAAAAAATTGTGCCCCTGTGGTGAATCGAACCCAGGCTTTTGGCGTGATGAGCGAACGATCTTATCACCAGTATATCAAGTGACCTTTATGTTGTTTTTGTTGTATAAACCATGAGGAACATGTTGTTTTCGCACATTATGATTATTTGCGTCGTCTTCATTTCCCGAACAGGTGAAACAGGTAGCGAGTTATAGATCAGCGATAAATAACTCGACAGCTTGGTGTCGCTATTTTCTTTTCAATCTTGGCATGTGGTAGCAATTCAATAACGAATGAATGTTATCAGATCTGGGTGGATTTTTATAGGGCAAGAAATGTGCATTTCAATTTGCACGGAACTCACGTGCATCGGGTTACCATGGCCGTTGCCGTGATGCGTTTGGGAGATCGGTTTTATTGTCATCTGCTTTGGGTTTTTTATCATCAAATTTCATTTTTCCGTACAAGGTAATTTCAAATTTTAGAAACTTTGAAAAAATTTGACAACTTTACATGCAATGTTACTTGGGGTGACGTTTCTTTTGCGGTTAAAATACATATATAGACACACACACACGCATACACAATTAACTAAGTCTCCCACGTGTATCCACGGATACACGTTTCTGTTTCTCAGGGCAAACCTTCTGCCCACTTGACCACGAACGCGGTCACAAATCATATGAGAACGATGACATACAATTAGCTAAATCATTCAGTGAAGATCTGTGATTCGAACCTTTATATATATCAAATTATCAAATTATTAAAATTGAAACTTCCAAAACGAGTTGGCAAAAGTACAAAAAAACCGAGTTGCATTAGAAAGCTGACATTTTTTTCTTTGAGTAAAAATTCCCTCACTGTTCAAACTTGTGGAGGTGTCGTCAGTTCTCAATGCAGAAAGATACACATGCAAAAACGTAATTAAATTACCGGGACACAGGTGGCAAGTCAGCACTTCAGTTATAACATCAGCGCGGATGTGGTTCTGACAAACCTATTTCATAATCAGAGCTGACCGCCTCCGTGGTCTAGTGGTAGAGCGTCCGCCCGGAGAGCGGAAGGTCCGGGGTTCGATCCCCGGCCGCGTCATAACAAAAGACGTTAAAAGATGGTACTTGTTGTTACCCTGTCTGGCGCTCGGCATTAAGGGGATAAAACACGGACTGGTCGGCTCCGAGTCAGTATACTGCGTCTGAGTGGGGTATCCATGTTAAACTGGGTCATTGTATCTCAGTGAGCTAGCACTATAAATCGGCATCAGTCCGGGCTAGTACAAGCAGCCACACAAACACATACACGTACATGCACGTCGCTATATAAGTGCAATAATCTTGGACGCGACGTTCAACTCCATTTCACCTCACCACCATAATCAGAGCTTGGCCATCAGTGCAAAAAGAAAAGTACCAGCACTTATATACGGGCTGGTCCAAAAGTTCTAAGTCGGACTAACTTTCAACTATGGGCCATAATAAAGTTAACTAGTCAATGTTGTACATTGTTTGAGTAGTTCATTGCAAGTGTATTTGGTCTGCTGAAGCCGTTTGAATATTAGTGACAGCAAGTTGAACGTGATAGCGGTCCAAATGGACACAGAAATGGAAAAGAACGAGTACCGAACAGTCATCAAGTTTTTTACTTTAGAGAAAAGTAACCCCCCCCCCCCCCCCCCCCCCCCCGCCAGAAAGTCATGACCGCATGTCACAAGTATATGGGTATATGCCCCAGCTATTCCACTGATAAACATTGGGCAGGTTACGGCTGGGAGAACGAGCCTTGATGATGACCCTAGGTCTGGACGTCCCTCAACTTCCATCAATGAAGATTCGATCAAGGAGATAGAAAAACGTATACTGTCAGATAGACGTATTACCATTGGTAAACTTGAGGAAGACACAGGTCTAAGCCATGGATCCATTGAAACTATTATTCATGAACATTTACAGATGAATAAGATATCTGCTCGTTGGGTGTCAAAGTTTCTTAATTCTGATTTCGACTTGCAAAGGCTGCTGTGCGACAATGTGGGCTCGAAGAGCTTCCTAACCCTCCATACTCGCCAGACCTGGCACCAGGTGATTTCCACCTGTTTCCGAAACTAAATGAACACCTTCGTGGAAAGCGCTAAGACGACAACGATGACCTCAAAGCTGCCGTGAAAGGGTTTATTTCAGGATGGCTTCAGAAAACTTCTTCCTGACTGGAATTGAAAAGCTTCACTATCGATATGAGAAGTGTATTGAAAAGCAGGGTGATGATGTTGAAAAATAAAGTTAAAAACTCTTTCACAATTGTTGGTTTTGCTTGTTGTCCATGGAACTTTTCGACCTGCCCTCGTATCTGGACATAACACTGAAGTGATATTTAAAATACGTTTCGAACTCCGTTGTTATGAATGACACATATATATATATATATATATATATATGGCTATCCGTCTAAGAACCTACCTTTATTTGAAATTACTGCCATTGGAGGTAAGCCCGTGATCTTCCAAGTGTATAGAATCCTGTTTAACGTGGACTCCTGCAACGGTAATAAAAAAATAAAAACGTTATCAAAACGTTACTAGGCTGAAAACAGTCGCAACACGCTGCAAACCTTAACTCCCAAAATTTCAGTTTGAACTGGCTGAGAACACCCAATTACGATTCACTATAGTAACCTATAAACCATGTTTCAGATTTGTTTGGAAAGGAAAACCTGATAAGGTGAAAAATAATTATTTCCCTGTCGAAAGGGAATTTATTGATAACGCTCTCGAAGCATTTAATTTCGAGCCTTCTCCAATAAAAATGATTAAATACTTGCTGATAAAAGTGTTAGCATATCAGACTTTTTTATGCTCATGATAAAACGTATACACATGATGGCTCGGAAAAGAGTTTGTCTGAACCATATTAAAGCAATTTGCTACTTGCTCAGGTTAAAAGATAAATTGTGAATAGACCAAAGCGATATGGAAAGGATTAATGAAAGGTTCCAACGAATACCTTTTTTTCCAAAACTATGCTGGTCAAAATAATCTTTAACGAATTTAGGTATAACATTTTCAACATTCAGGAAATATGTGATTTTAATTTTAAAAGGTAGATATCATTGAAAGATATAGAGTATTTTTGTAAGCTGGTATAAACAAGGTATTCAAACAATGAGAGACCCTTTAAACCAAACGGTAATTTCAAAACATTTGTAGAGATAAGAAGAGAATATAAACCGAAAGGGACTTTTCTGTTATACTTTGGACTTAAAGAGCACATCCCGGGGAAATGGATAGACGCAACTTGGAAATAACACGAAAACACTGGAAATGTGTTTAACCTATTCGAACCGCGTCTTTGCGACACAGGCGACAGTAAATCTGTAAATCTGTGTATAAACTGTTTCAGGAAACTAACAGTTGAAATCTAAACTACTTCAAAATTAAACCTCGAAACTCTGAACCAAGTGAACACTTATCCAGATGGTTTGAATTCACTCAAGAAGCAACAATTGACAATAAAACGCGTATCTTTAATATAAGCACACAGAATTATTACAATAAATTAATTTCTACACAAAATAGGCAGATGGGTTAACAAGGTAGACACAATTTATGGATAACAGCTTCTTTAATACTGTAAAACGCGACGTTTCGGTATAGATCCTTATACCGTTGTCAAGCAAGAGTGGTGTTGATTGCCACGTCTCCATGTAGACGACGGATAAACTGTTTGATAGGCATTACTTAGAAATTGACGGATGACAAGGTAGACACAATTTATGGATAACAACTTCTTTAATACTGTGCCTGAGTGGGGTATCAATGTTAAACTGCGGCATGATATCTCAGTGAGTGAGTGAGTGAGTATGTATGGTTTTATGCCGCTTTTAGCAATATTCCAGCAATATCACGGCGGGGGACACCAGAAATGGGTTTCACACATTGTACCCATGTCGGGAATCGAACCCAGGTCTTCGGCGTGACGAGCGAACGCTTTAACCACTAGGCTACCCGACCGCCCCTGGTATCTCAGGGAGCTAGCACTATAATTCGGCATCAGTCCGGACTAGTACAAGCAGCCACACATACACACACACACACACATACACGCACGCACGCACACACACACACACACACGCACGCACGCACGCTCGCACGCACACACACACACACACACACACACACACACACACACACACACAATAATCTTGGATCCTATCGTTAAACCCAATTTCCTCTGTTCTTCTTTCCTCTTCCTATTAAATGGAAACTAGTTTTTACTAACAGAACAGAAAAGCCCTCGTAACCTCCGCCAAGGAAGTCTTGTAAGGGTTATTTATCAAATCGTGACTTCCAGATATAAATCACACACACAAACAACGCGTATGAATATAGAACGTGAGTGAACCGCCTCAGTTAAAATGCCAAATTATTTTCAGCCATGTTTGTTTACTTACCATTTGTTCCCGTGTTTTTTTAGGTGAACAATTGACTTGCCTTTGTATGTGTTTGTGACGGGTGCCACCTGTGGGGCAGGATACGATCACCTTTTCGCGAACACCTGGTACCATTACTATTTGATTGTGATTCTTATACACATGCTCATGATATAGTCGGAATCGTACAATCGACTCTTCTTTATGCAGAGATTTCTATTGGATATGGAAAGGGGTTTGTCACTTTATTTACACCTCGGGAAATCGCTATTTAATGATTTATGGAACGTTATGCAATGTTTTGAGGAAGTAAACACCACATCCTTGCGCTGAGCCCGCTGAAAGTAGTTCCTGCTTGGTCACCTCATTTGCATATTTATCGGATTGGATTTTAAAAGTGTTAGCACAGTGGTTTAACCGGGACACACATCAGACTTTTCCCTCCTTGGCCGAGGTTGCAATCAGGGTGACCTATACAACACTATACATGATATAATAAATATAGTTTATCATTGGAGCTGAATGACAACATTTGTGTCAGGCAACGTTGTCTCGCTGTATACAAATGGAAAAGATAATTGTTAGGCTACGTTCTTAATTCAGTTAAAAGTTTAATTGAAATACAAGAAAAAGTATTTTTTTCATACTTTCAATGATAATTTTTTTTATATATATTTTTTATGTATATTTGTTACCCAAAATATTGAAGATCTGACGTTGTACTTTTCTCGTATACTGTTCGGGGCTTGCAGAGACACCTAGATGTTTGAAATACATATAGTTTGAAATAGGAATTTTGTGTAAATCTTGATAAATCAAATGTTATTGTATTTAGAACTGTGGGGATAATAGGTAAGTATAAAGCATGGACACTGGTTAATGTGAAGATAAAGACGGTAGCGTACTATAAATATCTTGGAATTATGTTCTCCTGACGGTTAATATGGACTGAAGCATGTGAAACTCTTGCCTTGCAATAGGGCCAGTTTTTCCTTTGTTGGACTGCAATAACAGATGTATAGATTTCTCGACTGCTTGTAATATTTGTGACAGTAAAATCGCTCCAATATTGATGTGTGGTTCGGAAATATGGGGAATTAAATATTTTGAAACAATCGAAAAGATTCAAACATGCTATTTTAAACGCTATTCTGGGTGAAACTGGACGTTATTGTATATTTATAAATACGCAAATAAGGGTAATTAAGTACTGGATTAAGCTTATCCGAATGAATGCCAGTCGACACCCCTTCCAAAGTTATGTCATGCTTAAAGTATTAGATGAGAATGGAAAAGTCAATTGGGCATCGTATGTGAGACAAGTGTTATTTAATAGCGGTTTAGCGTATGTATGGTTATTCCAAATGTTGATGATTAGAACATGTTTATTTTGTATATTTCCAATCATGGTACCAGAGTTTAGAGTGGTCTACTTTTTTAAAGAAATACATTCACTTGAGAAATACTTTTTTTTACCTCATTACAGAAAGATTATAAAGGTAATATTACGTTTGCAAATTTATTTAAATCATGTGATATTATTGTACTACGCTTGACAGCTTTATATTTATGTAAATTATTCGACAGAGATGTAACACTCTGGACATGTGACCTAAATTATTATTTATTTTACAACTGTACTATGGGCCATGTGGCCTGAATTACGAAATAAACTTGATTGATTGATTGAAATAGTTAGCCTAGTTGGCGCGAGAGAAAAAAAGGACGGATCTATTTTTCTACTTTGATGTAATTTTGTTTCGTCGGGTCCATGAACCGAGTAATAGTGAGTGAGTATGGTTTTACGCCGCTTTTAGCAATATTCCAGCAATATCACGGCGGGGGACACCAGAAATGGGCTTCACATATAGTACCCATGTCGGAAATCGACGCGGGTCTTCGGCGTGACGAGCGAACGCCTTAACCACTAAGCTACCCGACCGCCCCGAAACGAGTAATAAACTATGAAACGCTGACTATGCATGAAGAAGTTGAATCTGACTGGACGAGAGTGGACTTTGAATGCTGCTGATGGTGGTGTGGGCATTATTCATAATGCTTCATATATGTATACACGCATTGTGACCTCGCGAATTAATCCGGAGTTCAAACTATCAGCATCCGTATCAGTGTTCCATGTTGAATGTGTACATAGCCGGAGTGGGACACGCACACTGTCGAACCCTCAACCTGCACTGTTAGATGAAGCAGATTGTATCATCTGGCTGATGGTCTCTAATCAGCCGAGGCAGGAAATGTGTCCTGTTCACTGTGGCTTTATCGGTACGGGTCCATAGGTCCAGCAGATAACACGTATCTGGCGCACTCGTTTACGAGTCGCATCGGCCCAGCCAATACCACCACTACAACACAGGATCCGTTCCACAAAACCGAGCGCTGAAACCACAATCATGGCATTGCCCATGAACGAGTGTTATTCTCCCGGTTAAGTGAGATAACTAAGCGAGATGATGATTTTTAACGCCGCAGTCAACCATGCTTCCATACCATATCGAGCCTGCACCAGAAATTAACAGTGGTTGATAGAAGCGGCATCCCATGCCATCACAGAACCTGACCATTCATTTTATTCGCCTCTTAAACGAGCATGACCCAGTGTTGCAAATGGGAACCAATTCTAACCAGTCAAGAGATATGCCACGACCTCACACTTAAACATAAAATGTCAATGCTAGAGAATAACCAGTCCAGATTATCCACCGAAACAGCAAAATATAGGTGAAAATTATGTGAATGAACCAGAGAAAATCAGTGATGACTCCAGGTGTTCTCGAAAAGGGTGAGCATCTCCTGCCCTGTCGGAAGCACCCACCACTCACACAATTTACATAAAAACGTAAGTAGTTGCCTGACGCCGCACAGCAGCACTCCTGTTTTATTGCACGATAAACAACATCCACTCGTTTAAGAACTTTGATAGGCATAGAAATTGGGAGAACATGAGTACAATTCACCTGATTGAACTTGATTGAAGGAGCAGGGAGTAGCTCTGAAACGTCGTACAAAACGTCGTACAAAACGTCGTACAAAGAATAAAAGAAGTTGTTATACATAAACAAAGTGTCATGTATTCAACCCGTTTGTTTAGTTCTTAAATAGTCCAGTTTCAGGGTATAGTGCTGACAAAGCAAGGTTCATAATTAGTGTCAACCTCAGCTCTGGACCGAAGAGCTGAGGGTTATGGCATGGGCGCAGCCTCTAATGGGGGCGTCTTAGAACTGGGAAAAGAAGTCATCAGAATCCAAATTTCAAAATTAATAATTCGTTGTTGGCATAAGATATCAACTGAAACTGGATTAAATAAAATCTCTTGTATGATCTTGAGGTTTCTTAACATGATAATTGTATAAATAAAACAAACATTCTTGGTGTCTAGCGGCATTGGTTAATATGCCAAGTAGAATCTGTACTACGAAATTAATTCATACAATCATGGAGAAATAATACCGCCTCTAGTTCCAAGGGATTACTGTATTCATTATTTAAGGATTCCCCTTCTTTGGCATAATGATGACTCCATAACAACATGTCAATGCCTATACTTACATACAGAACTTAATTTACCGATAGAAACAGGCAGATGGAAGATGGTCTCTGTCCCGTGAGGACAGAACACGCTGTCTGTGCGACACTCCACCTATTGCAGACTGTCCTTATTTTAGCTCTGATAGATATACTGAACCAAATTAAAAACTTCACAATCCAAAAATATTAACATTTTGACCAGTTATCATTGTGGGCCCTTATTGTGTATTTAAACAGTAATGGCCACGTATTGTCTTCAGATAGTGGCAAAAGTGGTTTTTCACGTGCAACTGGTCACGTTGCCATAATACCGAACGTGTTTTCAGCCATACTTGTTAGCAGTCAGTAACAAAAAAAGAAAAACACAAGAAAACAAAAGTCTTTACGGCCATTTGTCATGCCACGCCTTTCAAATGTGCAACGTGAACGTGCCATCGGCATGTTGCAGACGGGAACGTCCGTAGCTGAAGTCGCAAGGACGATGGGTTGTAGTCGACGGACTGTTTATGATTTACAGACGCGTCTACAGCAAACGGGTACCACCGCTGATCGCCCTCGGCCAGGTCGACCACGTGTGACGTCACATGCAGAGGATCGTCAGATTGTCTTACGTCAGCTCCGTAACCGATTTTTGACGGCTACATCAACCAGAAATGAACTGTTTAGGGGTAGACTGAGTGCGCAAACTGTTCGAAACCGTCTGATAACTGCTCACCTTCAAGCACGACGGCCATACTGCGGGCCGATTCTGACTCAATTACACAGACGTCAACGTCAATTGTGGGCACAGCGACACTTACGATGGACTCAGAGGAATTGGAATCAAGTCGTCTTCAGTGATGAATCCCGATTTAATCTTCGATTTGCTGATGGTAGGGCGAGGGTGTGGAGGCGCCGTCATGAACGTTACGCCCAGTGTTGTGTACAGGAAGTTGACAGATTTTGAGGCGGAAGTGTCATGGTGTGGGGTTCTTTCTGTGGCAATGCACGTTCCAGGCTTCTTGTCATCCGTGGCAACCTCAACGCTTCTGCTTACCGCGACCAGGTACTGGCACCAGAACTTCTGCCTTTTATAGCAGCACATGGACCCGGTTTGATCTTCCAACACGACAATGCCAGACCCCACACAGCAACTTTGACAAGGAATTTCCTTCAGAATGCGGGAGTCAACGTCGTGGACTGGCCGTCAAGGTCTCCCGACCTCAATCCCATCGAAAGCGTCTGGGATGCGCTTGGCAGAAGTCAGCGCACTCTCCAGAACCAATCACAGAATTTGCAAGATCTTGGCACCATTTTGCAGCAACAATGGTGTCGTCTTCCCAATCATGTGTTCACAAGCATCACAAGGTCAATGCGGAGGCGTTGTGTGGCAGCTGTCAGCGCACATGGTGGCCAAACACGCCACTGAACTTGTGTGCCATCAGATTCTCGTGCTTGGGACTTATGATTTAAACTGTTGATGTTATTACCGAATACCGTAGGTGCTTGGAACAAATTATGGTTACCACCATAAATCCTTCTTTGGACATTAATGATTAAAAATTACTTTCTCTAATACATTTGTCCGTTGTAGATCATATATGGGATTACTTTTAAAAATGTGAAGTTTAATTTGACTCAGTATATATGTATTTACAGGGAAAAGATTTTACTTGGACAAGCGTATTTAAATATAAACGTGTATAACGCTCTTAAGATTTTTATTTTATTTTATTTCGATTATTCTCGCTACCGTCACCAAATCATAATGTTGTATGTCATACCATTATTATGTGTCTGTCTTTTAACTCGTGCCATTATAAATGTAAATAGTCCGTAAAACATGCTCTGGTATCACCGTTTGTGACTTGACTTGACTTGACATCTGGGTCCTCCCACCCCATGAGAACGTGTACAAATGTACCGTCATGGTAGACTCCAGGAAACGCTGCATGGTTGCAGATTAATTTCGTGCTGAACGACATCCACTTTTTTAGAAAGCTAAATTTGGCGAGATTAGATTAAATGTTGCTTGGCTGAAAACATATTGTAGACTGTAAAAGTTATCTCAACACTAATGGGTTTTGTATAGACATAATGCATACATTTATTTGTCAAATTGTCAATTAATAATAAACCCTTTATATGTGATCATAATGTAGAAAACGTAAAATTGCCATTACAGTGTATACCCGTGTGATGCGTTCTTGATACAGGGGAGAAATGTTTGTTCAGACTTACCAAATACATGCTTGTGACCTGTCTGAACAATGGTGCGGTTGTTCATGATAACTCGACTAGGCCAAGTCAGTCAATTATATGGCGGGGGCCCTATTCTGTATTCTTACTCCTTAACGGCGTGTACCCAGTTTTGAGATAATAGTATCAATTTGATTGATTCACTTTAGAGGAATGTCAGTGAGGGAAAAACACGTTTGTCGTTTTACATGGTTGTGAATAAAGTGTATCGAAAGTGCTGGACATGCAAATTTACCTGAATGAAGTTACATTGACGGACGAACAACAAATGGCCAAACTCCAACTCCCATCTTGTGGCAGGAGATAAGAGCCGCACCTAATGACTGCGACATGACTAATGACAGTATCGCTTCTCCTCAGGGAAATATTGCGTATTTGACGTATTATTTGTTAGGGGACATTTTATCACTATGGGTCAAGGCAACTCGGTGCAAAGATATTGCGATAAACATATTGATAAAACATAAGCTGATGTGTCAATATTTTGCAACATATGCTTATCAAAGATGGTTTATAAAACCGTGGCGGATGAAACTGACTTTCAGCGAGCGAGCGAGTGAGTGAGTATGATTTACGGCGCTTTTAGCAATGTTCCAGCAATGGGCTTCACACATTGTACCGATTTGGGGAATCAAACTCGGGCAGTCGGCTCTTTACGCTTTCACCACTTGGCTACCTCATCACCCCTAAATGATTCTTCTAGTGAGTGTATTAGTGGGTATTGTGTTTCAATACTTTAGCAAAGCTGATGACGGCACCAAATGCCCGTATGCTTCATTCGAGACCGTTCCACTTATTATAGAGGTATTGGTAATTAGCGTAGCAGTACGAGTTGTCATTCAGGCACACTAGGAATCGAGACGCTCTCCATGACTCCAATGATATGACTAACATAACCACTAACATCGCTTATAAGATGGCCCCCAAGTTTTAATCCACAACAGTTATGTGGATTATTCATCAAAGGATACCATACTGAATACTTTTGGTGAACAGGTCGACGACCTGCGAAGATCCCCTTCTAAACACTAAACTCAATTTGTAGATTAATATCTTTCATGAAAGGTTGGTTGGTTGGTTGGTTGGTTGTTTAACGCCGCACTCAGCAATATTCCAGCTATATGATGGCGGTCTGTAAATAATCAAACCTGGACCAACAATCCAGTGATTAATATCATGAGCATCGATCCACGCAATTGGGATCGATGACATGCATCAACCAAGACAGCGAGCCTGACCACCCGATCCCGTTAGTCGCCTTTTACGACAAGCATAGTCCCCTTTTACGGCAAGCATGGGTTGCTGAAGACCTATTCTACCCCGGAATCTTCACGGGTCCTTTCATGGAAGGAACATATGATACTAGCATACGCCCAGCTTCTGTACGTGTCCCTCAAGCTGGAAGTTACACAAGAAAGGTGGTTATTTATTAAGGACTGAGAACTATGGTGCAGTTAACACAGCCCTAAGAGGTCGGGTACGCCCCAAGGAGTCACATTATATGCATTTAACTCCTTCGGCAACAGGCCCTTGCAGTATCATATCCGCTTAGATTTGTTCGACTGAAGGCCACATTACTATGCAAGTTACACCGGGGAACGAATTACTGTGATTCACCGTACACCCAGAAGCCACAGGAGGGATAATTGGCCAGTAATTTGCCTGCGTCTCATTTCGGATATCTTAATCAATTGTCAACTTACCTCCCGTACCAACATTCTCCAGAGGCAACCTCACCTATATTATATATCGATAATGCATAATGTTTCGAAGGTGATGCGCAGTAAAGAACAACATCGTATCCCTTCAGTGACTGAATCAAGGGCAGAGTGCATAGACCCAGGTGCCTATAGGTTTTCACTGTGGGGAATCCAGGGAGGAGTATATAGACCCAGGTGCCTATAGGTTTTTAACTACTGGGAATCCAGGGCAGAGCATATAGACCCAGGTGCCTATAGGTTTTCACTGTGGGGAATCCAGGGCAGAGTATATAGACCCAGGTGCCTATAGGTTTTCACTGTGGGGAATCCAGGGAGGAGCATATAGACCCAGGTGCCTATAGGTTTTCACTGTGGGGAATCCAGGCCAGAGTATATAGACCCAGGTGCCTATAGGTTTTCACTGGGGGGAATCCAGGGAGGAGTATATAGACCCAGGTGCCTATAGGTTTTCACTGGGGGGAATCCAGGGAGGAGCATATAGACCCAGGTGCCTATAGGTTTTTAACTACTTGGAATCCAGGGCAGAGCATATAGACCCAGGTGCCTATAGGTTTTCACTGTGGGGAATCCAGGGAGGAGTATATAGATCCAGGTACCTATAGATTTTCACTGGGGGGAATCCAGGGCAGAGCATATAGACCCAGGTACCTATAGGTTTTCACTGTGGGGAATCCAGGGAGGAATATATAGACCCAGGTACCTATAGGTTTTCACTGGGGGGAATCCAGGGCAGAGTATATAGACCCAGGTGCCTAAAGGTTTTTAACTACTTGGAATCCAGGGCAGAGCATATAGACCCAGGTGCCTATAGGTTTTCACTGTGGGGAATCCAGGGCAGAGTATATAGACCCAGGTGCCTATAGGTTTTCACTGTGGGGAATCCAGGGCAGAACATATAGACCCAGGTACCTATAGGTTTTCACTGGGGGGAATCCAGGACAGAGTATATAGACCCAGGTACCTATAGGTTTTCACTGTGGGGAATCCAGGGCAGAGTATATAGACCCAGGAACCTATAGGTTTTCACTGGGGGGAATCCAGGACAGAGTATATAGACCCAGGTACCTATAGGTTTTCACTGGGGGGAATCCAGGGCAGAACATATAGACCCAGGTACCTATAGGTTTTCACTGGGGGGAATCCAGGGCAGAACATATAGACCCAGGTACCTATAGGTTTTCACTGTGGGGAATCCAGGGCAGAACATATAGACCCAGGTACCTATAGGTTTTCACTGTGGGGAATCCAGGGCAGAACATATAGACCCAGGTACCTATAGGTTTTCACTGTGGGGAATCCAGGGCAGTCTATATAGACCCAGGAACCTATAGGTTTTCACTGTGGGGAATCCAGGGCAGAGCATATAGACCCAGGTGCCTATAGGTTTTCACTGTGGGGAATCCAGGGCAGAGTATATAGACCCAGGTACCTATAGGTTTTCACTGTGGGGAATCCAGGGCAGAGTATATAGACCCAGGTACCTATAGGTTTTCACTGTGGGGAATCCAGGGCAGAGTATATAGACCCAGGAACCTATAGGTTTTCACTGTGGGGAATCCAGGGCAGAGTATATAGACCCAGGTGCCTATAGGTTTTCACTGTGGGGAATCCAGGGCAGAGCATATAGACCCAGGTGCCTATAGGTTTTCACTGTGGGGAATCCAGGGCAGAACATATAGACCCAGGTGCCTATAGGTTTTCACTGTGGGGAATCCAGGGCAGAGCATATAGACCCAGGTGCCTATAGGTTTTCACTGTGGGGAATCCAGGGCAGAGCATATAGACCCAGGTGCCTATAGGTTTTCACTGTGGGGAATCCAGGGCAGAACATATAGACCCAGGTACCTATAGGTTTTCACTGTGGGGAATCCAGGGCAGAACATATAGACCCAGGTGCCTATAGGTTTTCACTGTGGGGAATCCAGGGCAGAACATATAGACCCAGGTGCCTATAGGTTTTCACTGTGGGGAATCCAGGGCAGAGCATATAGACCCAGGTGCCTATAGGTTTTCACTGTGGGGAATCCAGGGCAGAGCATATAGACCCAGGAACCTATAGGTTTTCACTGTGGGGAATCCAGGGCAGAACATATAGACCCAGGTGCCTATAGGTTTTCACTGTGGGGAATCCAGGGCAGAGCATATAGACCCAGGTGCCTATAGGTTTTCACTGTGGGGAATCCAGGGCAGAGCATATAGACCCAGGTGCCTATAGGTTTTCACTGTGGGGAATCCAGGGCAGAACATATAGACCCAGGTACCTATAGGTTTTCACTGTGGGGAATCCAGGGCAGAGCATATAGACCCAGGTGCCTATAGGTTTTCACTGTGGGGAATCCAGGGCAGAGCATATAGTGACCTAAGTATATCACTATTACTTTAATCCACATGACATGACAAATTGACTATAGTAACATAATGATATAAGAATCGGGTGATCCTAAACATTTTTTAGTAGTATAAATTATCCGATCAGCGTCATTTACCTCGAGCTAATTACTCGATGTGTAGGGTATGAAAACGACCAAGAGCTGGACACTGATCACATTGCAGTGTATCATCGGGAGAACCGCTCTCCATAACGACTGAAACATGATGTCAGTCACTGGATTGTCTAGTCCAGATTCCATTATTTACCGACCACTGCCATAAAGCTGCAGAGCGGCGTTTGTCAAGCTACCGAAACAGCCCTTCGCCGGTGCATGGAGATGCTAGTGTTTGGGACGAGTGATCAAAACATCTCACCTGGAAGCCATCACTATACACCCTTCTTTCCTTCAGTCAGAACAACGTGGTCGGTTAGAGTCTTTGACCCCCTTGTAACTCCCCCTGACTTTACACAATGACGGGTCACATGTCCGGCAAGATTCTCCCGTATCACACTCAACCGGATCAACAGATAACAGAAATCACCTGATCGGCCCCAGCTTCCTATCGTCTCACCATCATTGTCGTCTACCTCTTCCTTGCTTATTCTCGACCAGGGCTAGAAGATATGAAGAATCGTTCATCTTGCTGCCTCTATTCTGTTCGCTCGATCGGGGCTATTGGACATGAAGACTCGTTGCGTTCGCTTTCTGTAATCTATGCTCTCTCATGTCTAGTAAAACATGAAGACTCGTCGCTCTAGCTTTCTGTAATCTATGCTCGATCAGGGCAAGTAAACATGAAGATTCGTTGCTCCACATGTTTAGCGGAATGGAAGCAGTACAACAATAATATTTAATAAATAAAAAAGTAGATATTTCCTCATCACTGTGCGGTGTGTTCGGAATGCATAAAGACTGCGATTCTAACTGCACTTTATTATTACTACATACTGAACAAAAGATGTTCGGCATCATGAATACTTTTGGGGATAGTGTATATGAAATTGTGTTCCAAGTGTCCACCACCAAAATATATCCCCAACATATTCATGAACTTTTTCTGTTCCGTATATGATGTCCAGTCTACCTGTACAGGGGTGAGGATTCGAAAGTATTCAACTCGCTTTTCTTGACAGTCTTGGGGTGAGTGAGTATGGTTTTACGCCGCTTTTAGCAATATTCCAGCAATATCACGGCGGGGGACACCAGAAATGGGCTTCACACATTGTACCAATGTCGGGAATCGAACCCGGGTCTTCGGCGTGGCGAGGGAACGCTTTAACCACTAGGCTACCCGACCGCCCCCTTGACAGTCTTGTATATAAGCCATGATTCATATACATTACACGCTTCTTACCTACTATCACGGGTGGGAATCATATGTAGTCCAGAAACATTATAACAAAGCAACTTCATCAACTTTAACTGAAGGCTTTTACAATTTAATGCGTTCAATGATTTTTGAACGCGAGCAGGTGTGGGAGGGGCCAGATCCGTTTTTGAAATCCTGTAGTTTGGAGGACACATTTTGAATTAAACCACTGCATCACCTGTGATGCGTGTAGACTGGTCCCGTGCCCAAGTTGCGCAGAGCAACATTGTACCAATCTACGTTACATGTTCGTTACCAGCGTTAACACGTGCCCGGTGCAGAGATGTAAGGTACAGACAAGGCTTCTTAGTTCTGACTCCCCGTGATGATTCTGGGGCACGATATATCCCAACTTGGTTGCCGTACGAGCAGATTCAAATGTAGACATGGGTAGCCGCAGTGTATGGCCATGGTGATGGCGCGTCGTTAGACCCACACGGCGACCAGTGGGCCTGGGTTTATCCTCGATTATTTGCAGTGTGTGAATGTTGTTCAACGCCGCAGACAGCAATGTTCCAGTTTTGCCACAGCGGGCTGTAAATAATCGAGACAAACAAGTGACTGACGCATGCGCAGCGACCCACGTCGTCACGATGCGATGACACCCAATCAGCAAGGTCAGATCTAAAGTCAACAAACGATCCCCTTTAAGACGTCTCTACTCCGGACCGTTCAGCATCCTATGCTAGTCGTAAGAGGCGACTAAGAAGGATCGTTTCAGACACACTGACTTAGTTGATGGATGTCATCGCATCCCAAAGGCGTCACTGCAAAAAAAATCCATCTATACAAGCTTGTATATGCTTTGGAATAATGATATTTCCAAAGCATATACAAGATTGGAATGATGATATATACAAAAATTTACAAGTTTGTATATATGACATATACAAAAATATACAATTTTGTATATATAATGTATCCAAATTTGTTTTCTTTGTATATATTGGTAAAGGGAGATAATTGTTATGTATTCGTGTATAATTATTATAAATGTGCAAAATGAAGTGTTTTAAGTTGAGCACTGTGTTTCTTTGTGTATGTTGGTAAAGGGGGGACAATTGCTATGTATTGTTCTATAATTGTTTTGTATGTGTAAAATAGTATTAGCAAGTTCCAAAAAAATGATATAGTGGCATGTAACATTACTGGAATGTTTAATTAGTACTCCACACTGTTAGCGGGAGTACATACTCTCTCCCTGCAATGATATTGACGGGTAAGCGATTGAGGCGTCTGGTACTTTTCCTGGCGCGGTGCTTGGTATGTGAGTAGACGTTATGATCAAATGCATAGAGAGGATTAGCTGTTGGGGGTGATTGCATTGGCAGTGACTTCTGTGTTGAAAGTGTTGAAATCGATTTGTGCTGAGCTTGGATTCGTTTGTACGGGGAGGCCGCGATGTGATTTGTAACATGCTCTCGTGCACATAGCAGATTAGCCTACAGAGTGGATTACACAGAGGATGAAAACTATTTTATTTTATCATTACTTAAAAGTGTTGAATTTTGTTTGTTCTGAGCTGTCGGTTTAATTGTAGGGTATACATTGTTATAATGTCAAATGTCGGCGGAACGCGGAATATCACGTTTTTTAAAAAGGGCAGTCCTTGGTAAATTCCTCTTCAAAATATAATCAGAGATTTTTTTTAAAATACTCCGAAAATATCGTGTTGCCGGACAACCGTGGCGGATTGTCCTCTTTTCGATCAGAGCCCGCTATCAGTGCTACCCAACCTCTAACTGGACAAGTCCACTTTAGTGGAATGATGCCGATAGGCGACAAAAGACAGAAAATTGTATGAAATCACTTTTTATTTCACATTGCCACAACACAAACAGTAATGATTTATGATTTCTGCATCATTGCATTGGTTCTTATAGTATACACCAGCAGGTATTTGATGATTTCAAGGAAATCTAATATTGGAAGAGTTCATTCCTAGCATGGGTATGTTGTTTTCATTGTGTAGGCATTATTCCACACTGCTTTATTTTTTTGTAGGCAATAGTAACTGTAGGCAAAAGTGGACGTAGGCATTAGTGTCTGGAACCAAAGGTGGCCGTGTGCGCGGAAGCTGTTCCCGATTTTTTAAAAGTACTGATTTAACTCTGCCACTGTTAGATTTGTTGGTATGAATATTGTCCAAACGGTACGAAATTGCTTAAAATGCAATCAAATGTTTAAAACATTTCTGGGGTCTCAGCCTAATATCGTTAGCAAAGTCAACAAACTACGACCGTAAATGTAATGTACAACAGGCGCAAGAAAATTAAAAAATTCTTACTAATACAAATGAATACTTATACCTGTACTTTTTAGAACAAGAAATTGACACATTGACGTATTAAGATTAAATTGATATTGTCTTTACTTATGTAAATGCAAATGATAAAAAAATATTCAACAGTGAGATACTCTGGCTATTGCGCAAAGAATCCAGTCCCAATGAACGTGAACAGCATGCCGATGTTTTACAAAGCAATCATATAATATAACGCATCTGATAGTTCTTAACAATCAGGCAATCAACATAATGACGGTATCAGTGGGCACATCGTGGTATTTGAAGATAAAAAATGATAACACATGTCAGCAGTCTAGGAAGTTATACACGGCATCTTGACAATGAACAAAAAGAAGAAGAAGAAGAGTTTATTAAAGTGTCACTATTTAAACATCCAACCATTTTGGCTTACGAGACAAAATACACATCACACCCCCATAGAAGTACCACGAACACACACATCCGCAAATTCAGTCACTAACCAACCCACATATAACTTACCTACCTACCATCTCTCCTGGTCAATTGCTGTGAAAGCATTGTCATCTGATTAAGTTTACATACATGCCTATTCAGTACACATCTAATTAGTTTTAAAACATGCATATCCTGTTATTTAAATTGAGAAGACAAAGGTTTGACACCAGATCATGTAACCGGATCCTTCAGCGAATGTGCCTTTGAGATGATATGACTTTAAAGTGCTATTTGGTACATTACAAAGAGTTGTGAAATGCTTTCAAAAGCGACTGTCGTCAACTACACGGATACATGCCACGCCGACAGCAACCGATCCACGGCAACAGCGTCTAGACTCACACTGATATTAGATTTTTGTGAACGCGTCTTTATAAATATGTTGAATGAGGTTTTTGTATTTGCTATGCGTCCTTACAGTCTCAGTCTCCTCTTATATTAAATCTCAGTAGGTATCTGTTTCCCCGATATTTCATGGACACGGGAACGTTGTCACTTGTTGTTCCAACACATGATATGTATGTAATGGAGCATAGGACAACAACAACAACAACAAACGTTTATTTCGCTTCAAGGTCATAGCTATGACAGATTGAAGGTACAAATGGAGATTTATGGTGACACGAGGCAGGAGACGGACGTGCGTCAACTATACGTTTAACTGCAGCAGACTCATAAATTTAATTAAACATCTTGAGGATTTCTTTTACAAACTGTGCTAGTTTTCTTTGTTCTAATACACTTTCAGTATTTAGTAGCATATCAAGTGTAGGAAGAATGGTCTTATACTTTGGTAAGTTAAGCAAGAACTTTAGACATGGCAATTAACACATAATCTATGTGTCATAATCTCTAGGCTCCAACTATAACAAAACACATATAGCTCAAAGGAGCTGAATACATTTTCCCCATTCAACTACTGCAGTGTCTGTCTTGATACAGAGCTCAGTGTCTTGGTGAATCATTATAGACTCACAATGGGAATTTTGCCTTGTGAAAACCACCCTGACTAGATCTGTGCATTGTAGCGTACGTGACATTCTACTGGGGAACTACGGGGAAATAATTCATTCATTAAGACCTCTTCTTAATGACGAATACATACACATCCACTTGATAATTAATTCGTGTCAATGTATGTGACATAATTATATTCTCAGTTAGTACTGACCGTTATTCATTATCAAACAAATATAGGTTGTGATATTTAAAGTTTAAATTTGTCATTCAAAGTCGGCATGGAGCGTTATTTGTACAGGTGCGTTGGTTATTTAAACTCAGTATGGAGCATTAGTCATTACCAACATAACATAAGGTGTGTTATATTCGTTCTAAAAACCTATTGGGTGTAATTTTCCAAGTTTCTGCACATGAATTTACATTGCCTATACTTGTTATGCTGCATTATAAGAACATGTGGCACTGTGCGTCTGCCGCCTAATACATTTATATATGCCACATACGTTAAAACCTTACAGTGATTAATTATTGATAATTAAGTATAAGGAAGTAGAAATAATTCAAAATAAGGCTTGTCGTTTGTTTCTAGGCGTAAGAAAAAATGCCCCAGTTACTGCTATTAGGGGGGACATGGGCTGGTGATCTGTTAAAGTGTCACAGCACGTTGAATGCTTTAGATTATATTTTAGAATTCAGAATATGCAGGCCCATCATCTTCCTCTTATCATTCATAATTGGTCCAAAATCCGATCACAATCCTGGGATAAAAAAATCGTAAATATTTTAGCTCACTATAATTTGTCATATTTACCTTATTGTGGATACAGCATTAAACAGTGTGTTGACCGTGTAAAGTGTTTAAAGTGATATGTGGTATACTGCGCTTTGGAATGGCAAGAATAATCCAAATGGCAATAAATTACGCACATACAGAATGTACAAATCATTACCTACTGCTGAGCCTTATTTATGTCATGTACGTTTTAGAGATCATCGAAGACTTTTAGCTTCGTTTCGATGTGGTATTTTACCTTTACATGTTCAAACCGGCCGTTACGCCAAGCCACCTACCCCACTGTTGGATAGGACTTGTAAATATTGCCACGCCAATCCTATTAATGATCATGTAAATTATGTTGAAGATGAATGTCACTTTTTAATAGAATGTCCATTTTATGATGATTTAAGATACAACTTAGCTAAAGAAGCAACTTCAGTAGATAAAGCATTTCATTATATGAGTAGTTTAGAAAAGTTTATTTTTATTATGAACGAAGAATCGCTCCAATGTATTTTAGCCAAATCAATTTACAACATGGTTAAAAGAAGGCAATTTCATTTTTAAGCCAACTGAAGTATGTATGCATGACTTGTATGTATGTATATGTATGTATGTATGTATGTATGTATGTATGTATGTATGTATGTATGTATGTATGTATGACGTTGTGTGGTGTGTGTGTGTGTGTGTGTGTGTGTGTGTGTGTGTGTGCACGCACGCACGCACGCACGCACGCACGCACTCGGGGAGCGGGGGCGGCGCAACGCGGTGGGGGGAGTCAAGGTGGAGCGCACTTTTTAACTGGGACTTTCGAAGTCAGTTGCCCTGTATCCTGGCATACTGGTGCGCTCCTCATTGAAACCGCCCACGGCCGTGCTCCGCGCCTGCATCACGAGGTATGTATTTATGTATATGTGTCTATGGATGTATGTATATGTGCGGTGTATGTTAAGTATGAGTACGCGCCTCCGTGTGGCTGAAAAGTAGCTTTACGTAGGTATGTGTCCGTGCGCTACATTTTTTATTCTGTTTCAACTGAATACTAGTTTTATGATTGATACGTTTTATAGTGTCTCGTAGGTCATATTTGGCCGGATGTTATATTTTAGTGTTTTGTATATATCTTATCACGATGTGTATATAACATGTGACACTTTAATAAACAATATTCTCTCTCTCCCATTGATTATATTCCGTATAGTCATAGCGTTACATAAGGAGAGAACATTTCCCGCGCGTCGGTCACGATATTTGTCCCACACAGGAGACACCGTCCCTAAACGGTACCTTATGCAGTAGCCTTACATAACAGTCATGCTTTTGCACTGGTAGAGTGGTATTCTAATACATGTAACCTAACGCCAATATTAACGAATTGTTCTTACTTACTTACATTGGAGATTTTCCGACTTCAAGCGTATTTCGCACACGGGCCCGGCCGGGCCATCTAGTGTATTTCTCCTTTTTCTGGCTAACAGTGGAGACTGTGCTGGCTTGAGAGGCTTTTGTTGGGTGAGAGTGGCGTCATAACATCACAATAAAACTAGTTAGATGTGTACCGAATAGGCATTTATGTAAACGCAGACGATATTGCTTTGATTGTTCCAAACGAAGCCAGTTTACAACGTATGATGGACGTCGTCGCAAGGTGGTGCAAGTGGCGTCTGCTGATAAACATCGACATGACGAAGGTGGTTCACTTCCGACCAACAGGTGTGGAAAAGTCGAGCGCGGCGTTTGTTATTGGCACGGAAAAGATCAGCTTTGCCCACGCTTATAAATATTTGGGATTGTGGTTTCAAGAACTCTTGGATCTAAATTATTGTGCTAAGGAACTTACGAAGTCGGCAAATAGAGCTTTGGGAGTTCTCATTTGTAAATTCAAAGCGGTAGGAGGCATGGCGTATGATGTCTTCAACACATTGTACAGTAATTTGGTGCAACCAATTTTATCTTACGGCTCTGCGATCTGGGGTTTAAGAGAATTTAGATGCATTATTAATGTTTTACACCGCGCCTGCAGATTTTTCTTGGGCGTCGGAAATCAAACTCCCAACCTAGCTGTTCGTGGCGAGATGGGCTGGCTTTCGTCGATAACTCTTCAAAACTTAGAAACGCTTCTAAACGCTGGTCTAAACGCTTCCGGAAATCATGGGTAAATTCTGCTGTGTCTTTGTTGAAAAGGTTTGATTTAAGTAATCTGGACATGTATAATATTGCTGAAAATGATTTCAAAGTTCTTAAGGACCGTATCATTGCCGCCGACGCTGACTCTTGGTGGATGGATCTATGGAATGACAGGGGATTAGCCAATGGGAACAAACTGCGGACCTACAGGCTATTCAAGGTATACGCGCACGTCGAGTCTTATGTCCGGAATATTCGGAACAGACAACAGCGTAGTGTTCTTGCAAAATTGAGATGTGCGACTTTACCTTTAGAAATTGAGCTCGGCAGATTCCGGCGACCGATTACCCCACTTAATGACCATATATGTCAGTTCTGTGATGAACATCAAGTTGAAGACGAGACCCATTTCCTGATCAACTGTACCCTTTTCTCTGATATCCGCTACGACCTATGGAGTAAAGCCTGCATTGCCAATTCACAGTTTCTGAGTTTCCACCCTTGTGACCAACTTCGCTTCCTTATGCAGTGTGTCAGCTTGTGTAAACCTCTGGCCGCAACAGTGACGTCAATGTTTCTCCGGCGACAACGTGCCGGGCACTGATGTATATAATGTGTATGTTTTTGTGATTGATAGATGAGTATGTTGAGAAGTGTTTGTATGTGATGTATGCGCACGTGATATTGAGTGGATGTGGTGAACTGCCATGTGTGATTGAAAATGAAATGTGTGTAATATTTATGTGTGTGTGTGTGTGTGTGTGCGAGCGTGCGTGCGTGCGTGCGTGGGTGTGTGTGTGTACTTTCGATTATGTTCGTGAATTATTCTTGCCAATTTATATAATGGATAATTTAATGATTTTAAGAGCCTCATAGATCCTTCATGGGTCGGCTGATGTTTTTATATATGCTTCAGACTTTACACCGGGCACAAGAAACGGTTCTCATGAACATGTTAGTTCAGGTTGACACCAGATCATGTAACCGGATCCTTCAGCGAATGTGCCTTTGATATCATATGACTTTAAAGTGCTATTTGGTACATTACAAAGAGTTTTGAAATGCTTTCAAAAGCGACTGTGGTCAACTACACGGATACATGCCACGCCGACAGCAACCGATCCACGGCAACAGCGTCGTGACCCACACTGATATTAGATTTTTGTGAACGAGCCTTTATATGTTGAATGAGGTTTTTGTTTTTGCTACAAACGTAGATATAACAAAAACTAAATAAAATGAAGACACTAATACAAATATCGAAGGTTTTATAATTAGATCAAAAGACAATGGACTGAAAAATGGAGAAACCAACTAGACATATTTTTGCCATTGAGAGAAAGACGTTTTTTAACAAAGCACTGTTGAAACTTGAAACCAAAAACGGGACAACTGTATCAAAAACAAAATAATTCATCAACCAAGTACAAATGTATTAAGATATTACCAATATCACGAGGATTTCGAACATTTGGTACACCTAAGCCTAATACAGATTAACATAATAGCATAGAGGGAGAATTAACCCATAATGAAGTACCAAACGCCCTCAAACATAAAGGAAATGAAAATGTCCCGGACCATCGGGTTATACTGTCGAATTTTAAATATTCTCTTGGAAAGACGTTAAAATTTACTTTAGCATAACAAAAACAGGGATATATTACATCTTTGCCTTAAAGCGTTGAACCAAAACACTTTCTCAAAAATTGGTAATCATTCACAATTCAGGGTTGTAGTCAACAAACAATCTCTCACTATTTCATGCAAATTGAGTGAGTGTTGGGTGCTACCGGGAGGACAGTACATGCTCATGCTTTTTCGCCAACTCTTAGTGCCATTCATATATATTTCACATATAATTCACCGCTTTATTGCTTTTTACGCCAAATATTTTGTTTGTGTGTTTGTTGTTTAACGCCGCACTCAGCAATATCCCAGCTATATGACGGTCTGTAAATAATCAAGTCTGGACCAGACAATCCAGTGATTGATATCAAGCGCATCTATCCAAGCAATTGGGACCGATGACATGCATGAACCAAGTCAGCGAGCCTTACCACCTGATCCCGTTGGTCGCATCTTACGACAAGCATAGTCGCCTTTAAACTGTTCGACAATTTGGTTCAACCGATACTTCTTTATTCTACAGAAGTATGGGGGTATGAAAATGTAAGGACAATTGAAAGAATTCACCTTAAGTTCTGTAAATCTATCCTCAGATTAAAACAGTCAACACCCGATTTTCTAGTATATGGTGAATTAGGTAGACATCCATTAACGATTCAGATAAAAATAAGAATGATATCTTTTTGGAGCAAACTTATTGTATCGCCTAATAAACTATCTAGCCGCATCTACCTGCTAATTCATAAAATCACAATGACTAGCAATACTGCATTTCCATGGCTCACCTCAATTAAAAATATTTTATATGAAACTGGTTTGAATTTTGTCTTTGATACTAACTCTTTTCCAAATCTCTCTTGGCTTAAAACTAACGTTAAACAAACCTTAATAGACAACTTCTATCAAAGCTGGAATGTCAAGGCGTGTTCTTCATCTAAAGGCAAATATTATACAATGCTAAAAGACAAACCACAGTTAGATGAGTATCTATTATCTCTCCCATTGAAACAAGCAATCTGGATTCTTAAACTGAGAACATCAAATCATAGACTACCAATTGAGAAAGGCAGATGGTTTAACACACAGAGTACTGAGAGAACTTGCACTTTATGTAACGACCAAATAGGAGATGAATTTCACTTTCTATTAGTATGTCCAAGACTAAATGACCTTCGAAAACAATACCTTCCGGCCTACTATACTAAATATCCCTCCACTCTAAAATACAATCAATTAATGAAATGTTCATACAAACCCATTCTAGTAAAACTGGCTCAGTTCTGTAAAAAAGGTTTAGCATTATTTACATAATCAAATATCATAGGATCGTCGATCTATGGCTGGAAAATTGCCCTCGCGACGTTAAAATTTGTGAATTTCACTCTACAATACAATATATGTGTATATTTTATGTGTTCACGTGTGTAGTTATGCAGATCATATATGTATTATAGAAATGCATTATGGGTGCATGTATGTATTCATGTATGTATATATTATTAGATATTATTGTTGGTGTGGTTGTGTATATATTCAACCTCATGTATGCTCTGTAATCACTCTGTGTGATTTTCTTACGAGCAATAAACTTCTGTTCTGTTCTGTTCTGTTCTGTTTTACGACAAACATGGCTTGCTGAAGACCTATTCTAACTCTTTACGACAATGGAATTTGTTTCGGCGGATAAGCGAGACTGGTTATTCTCCGGCGTTGACCTTTGTATAACCATGAATAATTAAATACGATCTTCGACATCCTGTTGGAGGTCGCACTTTTCAGATCATAACAACGCCAATACATGCCGGTGTAATGTGCCAAAATCTACCCCCCTTCAGAGTATACCCGGGTAGATTCTGGGAGGTCCCAGAATCTACCCCGGGGTAGGTTTTGGGGACTTCCCAGAATCTATTCCCCTTTCCCAGAATCTACCCCCAGGAGGTATAATCAGGGAATTCCCAGAATCTACCCCGGGGTGTAATCTAGGAGCTCCAAGATTCTACTGCAGCCCTGTTTGATTTAATCATTTTTATTTCATGAATGTACATGAAGTTTTCTTTTGGGGGATGCATCTAACTCAGTCTTGATCTATTTATCTTGATTTATTGATTTATTTAAAAATTACCTACCTATATTACGTTACACACGCACCGCACCGCACCGCACCGCACCGCACCGCACCGCATCTAAGGGATTCCATACTCGGTATTGACCCATGACAGATCCTTCTTCATGTCAGGGAATGGGTTTTTGGATGGTGGTCAACGGACACGTCTTGCCTTAAGGAAAGCTGCTGTACTGTCCAGCTTCTTTATGTATGTCTCATCTGCGAGCCTCTTCGCCATCTGCAGTTCCGTCGACTCGCAGTTCTTTGGTCGTACTGTAAAAAAATCTTTATGCCGTCTTCGTCATAGTTACTTTCCTCGGAGGACATCAACTGAGCTATCTTTAATGCGTACCTCGGTTACGACTCTTCTGAAGAAAAACAACAACTTTATTTACAATTGCATTTCAAATTTATAATGCATATGCATGTATATCCATGTATATGCTCATGAGCAAAGGAGGAAAATATGTGAAAATCAAATTTATTCCAATAACCCTTAAGCAACGTGTCAGTATTATAGCTTGGTGTATTAGAACAACACTATATGTGAATGGCAGGTGCTACCGGTAGTGTTGGGTATGCTTACCCTTTTTGAAGATTCACTCTTTGTAATTCGACATCAAACAGATTACATCACACTCTAAGTAAACAATCTCATTTAACCCAAGATAGACACAATTTTTATGTATAATAACTTCTTTAATACTGTAAAAAAAGCGTCGTTGCGATATAGATCCTTAGTCTTGCTTGACAACGGTATAAGGATCTATACCGAAAAGTCGCTTTTTCACAGTATTAAAGAAGTTGTTATCCATAAAAATTGTGTCTATCTTGTCATCCGTCAACTTCTAAGTAATGCCTATCAAACAACTCATTTAACCCTTAATTAGTTAATTAATCTAGTTCTGCCTTAACGAGGAGCAATCCCTTGTCAGTTGTTGGTGAGTGATCAATTAATGTCTGAAGAAAGGGATTAGCCTCAGTCACAATAAATTAACACAAGAGATTATCGATCATTATGCCTTTATAAGAAAGTGAGAAAGATAAAGATTGAATGATGCATAAGGGCCGTGCCTGCATTTTATAGCCTGCAAGAATCGTCACTGTAAACTAATAGAGGATTAATTTCAATTATACAGAATATTCAACTGCTAAGTACATGTATATGATAAAGTGTTGAAGTAGCATTAGGTATGTTTGAGATTACAGTTTTCAGTTAACTGTATAATGTACCTTGCTGTCTTTGAGAGAGTCAGTGTCTGTAGAGCTGGCTTGGTCTAATTGGTATTCACTCCCTGGGACACAAATATTGGTTACTAGCATTGTATTGTGAGCAGCCGGATGCGTAAATAATATGTAATATATTGAATTTTATAGTACTTGTTGTTTTAATATTGTCAACAACAGACAGAACGAAGATTTTTTTGAAAAACCACAACAGCATGCATATGTTCTAGCAAAAGGAAACTTGATAAATATTCATTTTGCTTAATTTCTACTTCGGAAAACTTAGTTGGCGCTCTGAAAGCTTGACGCTGTATTATTTGGCACGCGCATGGTTGGATGCAAACCAAATGTTTAATTCTCGCAAATTAAGACACCAGCGGCGGTATAGGAGCATATATCTAATGTCATTCAATTAAGAATTGACCTTCACTTTCTGTGAGTTCATTGGAGTATGAACCTTCATAAAGTGAGGGAAGTCAATTCAAAAAGTTAAAGTCAATTCTTATAAATTTTTTATCACAATTTCTTACCTCAAATGATGTAGGCCAAAATCTAAACACAATTTTATTTAGTACGTGTGACTTCATGTTTACACTGACAGCCATACAACAACCAGCTATATCGCGGAGTAAAATAGTTCCTCAAAAAGAGAGGTGACATGGGCGTATGGATACACAACTTGCTCTTCAGAAACATCTTAAGCAGCACATGTGTTCAAATCATATCCTCATTAGATGAGAAAGGTCTGTAAAGAACTACCTCATTAAGTCAGTCACAATGACAGCGCGTCGTAATACATTTACATCAAGTACAAGACGACAAAATGGCCGAAACGATAAACGTGACGGGAGAGATTTCCGAAGTTCTTAATGAACATGTGGCGGTTACATGTGTTAGTCATCATTGATCAACTGGCCGATCATTGAAAGGTGAATAAAGATGCGTCAAACAGACACTAAGGTAAATTCATAGATTGCTGGAGACGGTCGATGTCAGCCTAGGCTAGGATCGAGTCGATACTACGATAGTTTAGATGTGCATTTCTTCGTTTGTTCATTAGGATACGCCGCAGCGAGGATATTCGTGAACAATCATGCAGTCACGCTCTCTGACATTTCTCAATGTATACTGAAACGCTGAGACCAGGAATAAAGGTTCTAAATGATCAGAAAGAACGCTCATGTATGTTTTCGTGCTACGGAATTCCCAGGGGTTTCCCCAGGAATGTGGAAGTAGTCCGTCAGTGTTTACGTCATTTCAAGAACACGATCTCGTGAAAAACGTATGAACGTCAAATTGTGTCACTCATACACTTATGAACGTGAATTTCGCGGTCACGTGATCGACCTCTCGTCCAATGGAAAAGCCGTATATCGTGTAAACTTCAAATTAAAAAATTATATAGCTATAATTACATGCATGACACCTAAATTAACATGAAATAATAATGTTGGTCATGTTTGTTAATTTGTACAATTCGTTGTTATTGGTATCCTGAGGATGTTGTAATTATACACGTGTTCTGATCTTATTTGACGTAGAATACATGAATTGGTTGAGTGACTTTCTTCCATCAGTGTGAAAGGATTGCAAACCCTAAATCCTTTGTCAAACAGAAAGAAGTCATATAGATATCATATTTAACTGGTACTAAAAGTTCACTATCAATCACCTCTGATAACAAACTGTTACATTTAATATCCCCAAGCACCAATACCCAGTATGCTCATGGAGTAATTATCAGAAACCCGAATAATATCCTGTCTACATGGTCACACCCGGTGATTGTTAAGACATTCAGACAATATGGCAGTCTGTATTCATTTCTTATATCCTAAAAGTCCCCACCAAGCTTCCTATATACAAATTGTATTAAATAGTAACTTAGGATGTACATGGACTGATTTCAAAATAGCTAAATTGACAAATTGTTTCCCATAAACCACTGAATATAAACTCACTTAACCTTTAGAATAGAAAGGCGAATCGTTTCTTAATATATTGTCTTTTAAGCCGATGGAAGTTTAAATCACTACAACCGAGTCCGAGGCGATAAAGGTTTATGTGACAAAATCTGGTATCATGGCTTAACTGTATACAAGTAACACTGTCCAAGTTTAATAATCCTCTATATCAGATGACTATTTCAATTATTAATGGCATCAGGTAGGAATGACTTGGCATAGCATTCTGTTCTACAACATATAGCCTGAATATTGGTTCGATTTCTATAAATGTAATCACTATCAGCAAAGATGTTTTCCATCTTGTAAAAAGGTGTAATGGCTTTCTCTATAAATTTTCTCGTGGCCTGTACCCCTTATCGCCCCATCCGTATCCGTATAGTCCGTATTGAGTGAGTGAGTTAAAATTTAACGTCTCATCGGCATTATTTCAGCGTCCGAAATGAATCTTAGTGTAAACATTCTAGGATTAATTCTTGTTCTTGGTACAATTATCCAAAAGATGGGCATTATATGCTTGAACATAACTTATGATGTGAAAGGAGTTATTTAACTGAGTGAGTGAGTATGGTTCACGGCGGTGGACACCAGAAAGGTATCTAAGACGTCTAAGGCAATTAATCATAGGGCTTTCCTTTTTAACTCTATCGTCAATATCAGAATCTGACTGAAATATTATTCCCAAAGCCATAAATATTAATTCCTTTCATTTTAAGATTAGGTGTTGCACTTGGGAAGACTTTAACGTGAAATAGAAATGTTTCTGTTTTCTCTGGATTCAATTTTACTTGCTTTCGTCCATTTGGTAATTTTCTCCAAATCGGCATTAATATTTTACGCAGTAGTATTTTGAATTGTCCATTTGGGGAGTTGTCTGGACCCAAACGCAAACACAGTAAACAGAAATTCCAATGTGAATGATATGTACAATAGTTTGTTGGTGTTGGCTCGACATGCAAGGCTCCATAATTTTAGTTATAATGTAAAAGTCATAGTAATATTAAGTTATATTTTTTAAAAATCATTAATGTATTTGACATGGAAGACGAAGCGACACACATTGTATTTTATAATAATGCACAATTTTGAATGCTTTAAACCTGTTGCATTAAACAAATACTGGATTTGATGTTGTCATATAGTCAATCAATATGTGTCTAGTCTTCCAAATGTTCTATTGCGAACACATATAGTGTCAGCGCTCATGATTGGCATATCTATGAATGAATGAAAATATCATCATTAATAAACTCACCTGAGCTCACTGTGGGTTCTGAAGACAAATCGCTGTAAGGAATCCTGCACGGCTTCGTTCACGGTCACCCTCAAATATACGATAGAAATATCTGCGATTGTGCGTGTTCAATGTTCGAATCCATTTTTGGCGTCCGTTTATTTATTAAAATTCCACTAATTCATAAATCACATTGAGTTGCTCGCCTCTTCTCCAGTTGCTCACAGTCTCAACTGATGTAGCTGTCTTTATTAACTGGAGTCCAGATGTAACTAATTATAAACTCTGTTCTAATTATGCTAATCGAGGAAGTGCATTATACTTGATGATAAACTTAGTAATCCTTTCACACTAATGATCCTTGTTTACAATGAACACATGTCAATTGACTAAACAAACATCCTTAAGTAGAAGCATCACAATGGACGGTGTATACAACTGTTTGTCAAACAATATCAACCAATATTTTATATTTAGAATCACCATTACATGAAATCACAGAAACACTATTAAATTTTACTTTGAAAACTCCAAAACTAATGTCGTGAACGTAATATAATAGGAATTTATTCCAACAAAGTGTTTCCCATATATATGTTTCCTTGTACAATTTTAAATTCATGGATTTTTTATCTATTATTTTGCAATGATCGTGACAATCGCGAAAAGGCTACTCTCTTGCTGTTCCGTTTATTGGTTATTCTACTTTAGGCAGCGACAGCCTCTCGTTATACAAACAGTGTTTTTTCTAACCCCGATTTAGGTAAGACAGCGGCATCCTTTCGCTATACAAACAGTGCTTTTTCTAACAAGCCGCCGTGGAGAGAGGACGTGTTTTTTGAGAGCTCTTACCTGCACACGCTAGATGGTTATGTAATGCCCAAACCAAAGGGTAAAGGCAATAAACGCAAGAAGAGCGACAATAGCCCAACTTCTATGGAGGATAATGTGAAAAAGAGATACGAAAAGGAGATTTTCCAAATAAATAAACAAACCGACCCAAACATAGCTAAAACTACCACATTAGCATACATACACGAAAATTGGCCAAACTGGTGTCACATTTACACGGACGGATCCTCAGATCCGACCTCCAAACACACAGGTTTCGGAGTCCATACCACACAACCAACTAAAACCACACAATCCTTCCGACTCCCAAACAACCAATCAATATTCACGGCAGAACTAATGGGTATGGCCTCAGCCCTCCATAATCAAGAATCCAAAAAACACAAAAAAATCCTAATACTTACCGACTCCCTAAGTGGACTGCAAGCCCTCCAAAACAAAAATACCAAAAACCGACCTAAATTAATAAATCAAATACTTAAAAGCTCCAACGACCTAACTAAGGCAGGCAAACAAATAACCTTCTTGTGGATACCCTCCCACGTAGGAATATACGGTAATGAAAACGCCGATAAAGCAGCTAAACTATCCCTCAAAATCCCAGAAATAAGCTTAAACTTACCCATCTCAAAATCAGAAATTAAAGGGTGTAAACAAGCAAAAATTCACACAAAAATGGCATAACCTATATCTAAACTCTAATAGCCAATCAAAAAAGTGCTCAGCAAACCACTAACCAAACCAAAAATTCTCCATCCATCCAAAAAAATCGACAGACTAATCACTAAACTCCAAACAGGACACACCAACCTAAATAACCACGTAAAAAAAATTTAAAAACACACTACAGGTAACTGCCCACACTGCAAACAACCAGAAACCCCAGAACACGCACTCATCCACTGCACACACTACCTAACACATCGAACCGCATTACAAACCACCCTCAATCTAAACAAGGCTCTAACTCTAGAAACAATACTAAACCCACAAAATAAACTAGAAAACTTCAAGGCCTTAGGCGTATTCTTAATAAAAACGGAACTAATAAAACGCATCTAAAAACACAATAACCTACCAAATCAAAATCACATAAACAAACAAACATCCACCATACCCAGCTCCCTTAGTTCTCCTCCCCAATCCCATCGGCATCTATTCCAAATCTCAAAATTCCCAAATTCTATATAAGCAACCCCTAAAACCCCCTCTTGGGTTGCACAGCCCCTTTCGGAAACACATTAAATGGCCTGGCCGGCCCGTGTGCGAAATACGCATCAGTCGGAAAGCGCACGTTAAATCTCCAAAGTAAGTAAGTAAGTAAGGAGATTTTACCCTTGGACGCAATATACGATATGGCGACGAACCACGGTGCCTCTACACCTGGTCAACAATATGTATATACTCAGGGATATGGCCAGTTCACCCCAACCCCAATAACCCCTTATACACCATAGGGACCGACAGCTCAAGTGGTTAACTCTCCACCCTCCGTCCGTCCATCTTGGGGAGACGAGATATTCAGCCACTTCAGAGTTATGGACGAGAGATTCAGCAAACTGGAGGCCAAATTGGAAGCAAACCTGACAAAACTTACCGCCAGGATGGTCAATATTGAAGATGAAGTGAAAGTGCTCAGGGAAACCACCGGAACAATCGAGGAGGCTGCAAGCTTTCAGGAGCAGCAATTCAGCGATGTAAATCAAAAGCTGGACCAGCATTCACACACGATCGAGGAAATGAAGAAACAGATAGCTGACCTCAAAAGTAAAGGTACGAATCATCAGGTGGACGGCCTCATGGAAAGGGTGCTCGATGTACAGGCCAGGTCCATGCGTGATAACCTTGTGTTTGTTGGCCTTAAAGAAGAGAAGGATGAGGATACTGAGACCCTGCTGAAGTCGTTTATCCACGAGAAGCTTGGAATTACCAAGGAAAAAGAATTTTTGAGAGTTCACAGGATGGGTGCACCCCGCACTGACAGCAGATCAGCGAGACCCAAACCAATCGTGGCCAAATTCCAACTCTACAAGGACAGGGAAACTGTGAGACAATCATCATATGATAAACTAAAAGGGACGAGCTATTACATCAATGAACAGTTTCCAAAGGAGATAGAACAGCGACGTAAACTACTGTACCCAGTGCGTAGAACCGCCTATCATGCTGGTGACAGGACAACGCTCACAGTTGATAAACTTTATATCAACAATCAGCTATATGTGCCGGGAAAACCTGTGCACAACTCTAAGAGTGAGATACTCAGGAGACCGCACAGATTAGTAGAAATGATGAAAACTAGAGCTAAACCAAACCCTATGGATACAGCATAGGACAATAAAGAGTATGCTGGACATAGTAAATTTCATGTGTCTCACCGTTCCTTTAAATGTCTTTCTCTTAACGTATGTGGTCTTACTTCACGGCTGTCAAACCCGGACTTTTGTAAGTATATCGATACATTTGATCTAATCTGTTTAACAGAGACTAAATTATGCGACCTAGATATCATTGATATACCAGGATTTACTGTATACAGTAATAACAGATGTAACAATGGTAGAAAACGAGTATCGGGTTGAACTGCAATAGCTTGTAAAAATTATCTGTCCAATTACACTAATATCCTAGATAAATCAAATGACATAGCTCTGTGGTGTCGCATCTCATCTAATTGTCTTACATTTAATCAAGATGTAATAATTGGATGTGTGTATATACCTCCCGAGTCCAGCCGATACTCGTCTGTAGAACATTTTAATAAGTTAGAACGCGATTTGATTGATATGAATAATATTACCCCCTATGTACTAGTTATGGGAGACTTTAATGCTAGAACTAAAAACCGATCGGATTATGTTGAACTTAATGACACTTTAATCAATGCTTATGACATAGACAGCAATATGGTTAGTGCAAAGCTTCATTTACTCTGCGATAATGGTTTTGACGTTGATAGAAACTCTATGGACAATTGCATGAATTCGTATGGATACAAGCTACTTGATATCTGTAGAAATGATAATTTGTTTATTGTTTACGGAAGGGCAGGTTAAGATAAAGGAATTGGGTCATTTACTTGTAAAGATTCGAGTGTAGTCGACTACTGCCTGGCTACGGCTGATGTTTTCCCTTTTATAATGAATTTCACTGTAAAAGATTTCGACCCTGTCTTTTCAGATGTACATTGCTGTTTTGAAATCTGTTTACGTTTTGCTCCTAAGCTCACGCATGATGTAACCAACAGTTTACATGTACCTCGTAACCAAGGTTTGGACAACAAACGCCCGAGACAATGGGATCCCAGGTTGAGAAATGAATTTTGTTCTCAGTTGAATAACGACTTTATTCAAACATTATGTAATACATTGAAGAGATAACAAATGCCAACCTGAAAGAAGGTATTAATCATGTGACACAGTTATTATGTGATGAAATCATATTATCAGCGGGCAATACGTTTGGCTTTGCATCTAATCCAAGTAGGAAACAGCGAAATAAAGTTTCCAAACCTTGGTTCGATAGTAATTGTAGAGTTGCTCGTAAGCAATACAAAAAACATAAAAAACGGTATGGTCTAAACAAGACTGAATTCAACAAACAGCATTTTCTGAAAGCCGCTAATTCATACAGTAAATTACTTAGAAAATCACAACAAGCATACAAACAAAACTGTAGTGCAAAACTTAAAGATACAAAAAACAAAGACCCCAAAACGTTCTGGAAAATTTTGAAATCATTTTATCCTAAATCAACTGAAAACGATATTAATATTGACACATTGTTCGAACACTTTAAAAGTATGAATGATCAGCCGACTGATGATTGTAATGATTTTAACCTTAGCGATATGCATGATAATGATTTACTAGATGATGCTATAACTGAGCATGAAATACTGTCAGCTGTCAATAATCTTAAATTAAATAGAGCCTGCGGACTTGATGGAATTGTAAATGAATATATTAAAAGTAAAATTCACATTTTAATGCCAGTTTATGTTAGACTCTTTAATGTTGTATTTGATCATGGAGTTATCCCAGATTCTTGGCTTCTCGGCTGTATTAAGCCAATCTAAAAAAACAAAGGGAACCCGAGCGAGCCCGAGAATTACCGGGGCATCTATTATATGGATGCGAAATGTTGGGGTTTGAAAAGCCTAATATATTGGAAAAGGTTCATCTGAAATACTGTAAATATATAATAAATATTAAGCAGTTAACCCCTGATTATATGGTATATGGTGAGCTCGGCAGATACCCTATAATAATTAACATCAAAGTAAGAATCATTTCGTTCTGGTGTAAGATCCTACTTTCCAAAAAAACACTACCACAAATCATGTACTCAATAATGCTATTCCTGTCAACTAAATCTGAAAAGGTACAATTTCCTCTATTGAATATGATAAAACAAATCCTGCAAGAAACTGGACTGCATTACTTGTGGATACCATAAGCTGTACCAGATGTCCAGTGGGTCAAACAACAAGTGAAAATAGTATTAATAGATCAGTATAAACAATCTTGGCAAGCTTATATTCAAAATTCCTCTAAGGCAGATAATTATAAACTATTCAAAAGCGAACCCACTTTAGAACCATATATTTTAATTCTCCCACAAAATCTACGCATTTGGCTAACGCGTTTTAGAACAACAAATCACGAGTTGCCGATAGAAATAGGAAGATGGCACGGAATACCACGTATCAACAGATATTGTACTCTATGTAATGACGCTGTTGGCGACGAATTTCATTTTTTTAAAGCTGTAACGAATTACTCAACCTTAGAACAACCCTATTACCAGACTATTTTTGTAAGTATCCTACTGTGCATAAATACAACTACTTAATGAATTGTGATTTCAAACCTCTTCTTACAAAGTTATGTAAATATATAAAGAATGGACTCGCACTGCTACAATGAGTGATCTACATGCCACTACATATCAAGATAGTACCTTAATATATAATTATTTACACAGGTATGTATGCAAATATGATGTATATAGTGTATGCAAATATGAATGTATATATTGTATAAAGTATGTATATATAATGCATATTATATTTTAACTCCAAGTTGCTTGTATTGTGCTACATTCGTTATACAATTGTATAATACTTCGTTATGTGTGTTCTCTGTACCACTATTGTGTGTTTTTGAGAATAAACTCTGTTCTGTTCTGTTCTGTTCTAACCCCGACCTAGTTAAAACAGCGGCAGCCTTTTGTTATGCAAACAGTGCTTTTTCTAACCGCGATCTAGTTAAGACCACGGTATTATTTATATAATTGATCTGTTACTAAAATCTGCACAAATGTTCTATTTCTTATGTAAAATGATGTCAACATAAAGAAATACAAATTATTTCATAACACTCCAAATATAGTTGCCATAATGAAAATAGTATTAACGTATTATTGTCACGTGCAATAATACTTTTGGGTAACATTACTAATATTTTCACACACACCCCCCCCCCCCCCCCCCCCCCAATATCTATTTACGGTCTGAAGAAAATCAATGAAGCAGTGGTAAAATCTATCCATATATATACAAAATTGTATATTTTTGGATATACCAACTATACAAAATTGTATATTTTGGAAATACCAAATATGCAAAATTGTATATTTTGTATATATTGGAATTTTCCCTTGTGCGTAGTACGAAGTTCATGATGTTAATTACTGGATTGTCTGGTCCAGACTCGATCATTTAATCACCGCTGTCATGTAGCTGGAATATTGCCTAGTGCGGCGCTAAACGACAGACAAACTAAATTAAACCGTATAAAGATAAATTGTAATCCCGTTCAAAGTCCGATCCATTTTGGACAAATATAATGTCCTTTGTCCCAATGGAGCTCCTCTCCGTCACAGGGTCCCCATATTACAGGGTCGCCGTCGATGAAGACAAGATCACAGACGTTGACGTTACCCTTGCTCCACGTCATGTCATTGCAACACACCACGCATGTCACGTTCGTGACCTCCGAAGCCTTTAACATTGTATATATATTCAACATTGGTATTTCACTGTATTCAGCATATGGCCTTTATGGTATATATGGGCAAGTGTGCTGTAATTATGGTACAAGGTTGTATGTAGACTGTCGAAGGCACGCTTGGTTATGTCACTCATGAACACCGACAGATTCCTAATCCCATGTTTATACAGTTCGAAATATTTAATGATTGATATAGTCAGATTCAGTTCTAACAGCAACTAAGCTTTCATCGTGTACCCTGCACTGTCGTATACTCTAGCTGTTTTGCATATATTCGGTTTCCAAGACACCTTTGCCTCATATGTCGAAATGCTGATAGACGTCAGAACAGTCCAGGGCCCCGTTCCACAAAGCGATCTTAGTGCTACGTTGGTCGTAAGCCAGTGATAAAGTATGGGAGTTACGACCAACTTAGCACTAAGATCGCTTTGGGGAACGGGGCCCAGGGCCACATGCTAGGCTATCCTATAGGAGGGAGTGAACTTGAACAGCATGTTTCCCATCCCCCAACTGAAGAACGGACAGATCATGTGACGAGGCCGCCTCTGCGCATGACGCCTAGAATATATCTTGGCAATGAGATCTCTGCGCTGAACTGCATATTGTTGGCAGTAGTCTGTATGAAATATGGCTGGTCGCTGTTGATGTGTTCTGACGTATCGTTGTAGGGCAGTAGGCACATTATAAGAATGACACACAACACTATGGTGCAGTTAACACAGCCCTAAGTGGTCGGGTACGCCCTAAGATGTCACATTATATGCATTTAACTCCTTCGGTAACAGGCCCTTGCAGTATCATATCCGCTTAGATTTGTTCGACTGAACTCGTCCCCGAAGGCCACATTACTATGCAAGTTTACACCGAGGCACGAATTAAAGTGATTCAACGTACACCCAGAAACCACAGGAGGGATAATTTGCCAGTAATCTGCCTGCGTCCCATTCAAACTGTTACACAGACTCAAATACTGTCCGGCTAAACGAATTTCCGATTTGTAGAAGAAGACCTGAAAAGAATCATGCGTAGCACTAATGAGTTTATAGTATGGCGTTTCTATTAAATTGCCATTGACAAGGTCACGATTATAAACCAATATTAATGATAACTTTTGATAAATCGCCACATAGAGAAGAAATTAAGGATTGTCATATATTTCATGCCCTTGACAGTCAGTGTCTTGAACATACTCAACAAAACGAGTATTGTCATATTCACAATTTCTTTCACCATGCGCCCTGACAGTTCAAAACAGTTCTTATCCAATCAGTAAACGTCTAATATACTCTAATATAGTCTAATATAGTCTAATATAAGGAAGTATATTACAAATACTGAACAAAAAGGGGATCATGGCTATTTTGGGGGGTTTCATTTTTGTAGTCAAGCCTGAGATCACAATTTCATATTTCACTTACATATATATTTCATGATCCCTAACATTCTTTTCAGTATATTTACGATATCGTGTACCAACTTCTTTTCGAACAACAGGCCATCGATGATCAGAGATGACTCTTCCCGACACAGAAAGTTCCTGCTGAAGAAATGAGGAAAAAATGAACCCCATATGGCGCACAAACATATCACCAAAGATGGTCCATGGACACATTGTCAATGGATGTGCATTAAACACATGCTAGGCATGTCCAGGGCCCCGTTCCACAAAGCGATCTTAGTGCTAAGTTGGTCGTAACTCCCATACTTTATCATAGGCTTACGATCAATGTAGCACCAAGATCGCCTTAGTGGGACGGGGCCCAGCTCTATACGTGTTTAAATAGGATTGTATTTAAATCCTAAACGGAGCAAAGGTGAGTGTTTTATCTGTTACCTTACTACATACCACATAATCCCTCAAATCTAGACATATTTAAACTATATTTAAATTTCATTTCCACATGTTACCACTATTTATTGTAATTACGTGCTTTATTTTGTGTGTTATATCCATGATATGATATAACAGTATTGATATATATACATACAGTCTCTGGAAGAGGCTCTGTGCTAAAATTCAGAAGATGGTTAATAGGCTAAGCTGATAGAAGCGGGCCGACAACAGATCGAGTAAACCTTTACAAAGGGGGCAATGGAATGCCCCGTGTACACCGTTTCTAGGCATGCATATTTTCATACTTTTTCTGCGATATCTATGCAAAGGCCGGGGTTCTACAATATATTCACGACAATTCATGTTCCGACAGTTTCAGTACAACTAATTAGAGTCGCCATGTGTATCAATGTGGCCTAACTGGTACAATGAGAGAATGTAAATTAAATATACCTGCATCCATGTATACGAACATGTACCTAGACCTACCTCCCTGTCATATTTCTGGAAACTCTCACACTTTATTCAGGTCAGAAGTTTCTTTATTTCTTTATAGTATTAAGTGAAACATATGAATTTATATGTAAGTAACGATAGACCTTCCTATCAACCCACCGCCACAAAATAAATTTAAAAGAAATATTTGTTTTTTCGTATGTAACGCTAAATAAATAGTTTATACAATACGTCATAAAAATGTATTTTGCATCCATGTATTGTATCATCTACTTGCTGTGTGTATATGGTTTTGTATATGGGCTCGAGGCCTTCGTGCAAATAGACTTCTTCTTCTTCTTCTCCTTCTTCTCTGCAATACATCACTTACTGACATTACATCTATCATTAATGGGCAAGTTTTTCTGTCCTTGTTAATAAGTATGATAATAAATTACGTCATAAAAAATGTATTTTGCATCCATGTATTGTATCATCTACTTGCTGTGTGTATATGGTTTTGTATATGGGCTCGAGGCCTTCGTGCAAATAGACTTCTTCTTCTTCTTCTCCTTCTTCTCTGCAATACATCACTTACTGACATTACATATATCATTAATGGGCAAGTTTTTCTGTCCTTGTTAATAAGTATGATAATAAGCATATGCCACAAATATTCTTACATAACATGTATTTGGTGATCCCGAAATGATAAATGAGTAAATGCTATGTATTCAAATTCCAATTACTTACTTCAACAAATATAATAGTAAATTACTTCCAACCCATCTTTCAAAAATGCAACAATGGTTAGGGGCTAAAACAAGGACTGGTCGGCTCGGAGTCAGTATACTGTGTCTGAGTGGGGTATTCATGTTAAACTGCGACATGGTATCTCAGTGTGCTAGCACTATAAATCGGCATCAGTCCGGACTAATACAAGCAGCCACACATACACACCCACACACACGTAGTAATATAAAGGCAATAATCTTGGACGCGACGTTAAACCCCATTTCACCTCACCTTCCTTATACAGGAAGTGTCATTGATATAGTGATGGCTTCTATCGTCACTATCTTCATCGTAATATTACTAATACAATATCTATTATTCCCATTATAATTTATTAAACATAACCATAACATAACCATAAGACGTGTATCGTTTTAACAAAAGCAGTGTAGATTTATAGAGAAAGCACATCAATTATTGCATTTACGCTGGACATTATTCCAAAATCCCCTAACACGTCAAGACGGTCTTCAACAACCACCGACGCAAATATCCTTTGTAACACGTCAAGGAACAGTGGCGGAGTATCGAGTTACCATGCTGACAGATTCCTAGTTTTGCCAGACAAGGCCTTTAATCAAACGTCCCCTCTTTTGTGGCGGCAACCAAACATGTGGCAGAAAACAACGGCATCACAATAGAGGGAATGTTACCTGTCCGTCTGAAGGATGGGCTGGGCTTCACGTCATTTCGATGGAAGCTTTCCCTGAGTGTAAGTGCACTACACGTTTTCAGTATTTGGTGCGTAGTGGACAGGATGTGGTTGCGAGTTTCCCTGATTTTGAATATATGTGCAGTTTCTGCTTTTGATTTATTTCCCAACCAGGACAAGGTAACCATAGGTAAGTAGAAATATTTTACATTTCCTAATTTACAGATCTTCCAATAAGACAAATGAAATCTTGAAAAGTTATATTCTCAGGTTTTGTATTCGCAAATGTTCCACTTTCAGTGATCGTGTTTAAATTGTAATTGCTGTGACAATGTTGAAGGAAATTAGTCTTTGGATTTCAAATATACATGATATGATTCATGATTATTTACAAAATGTCTCAGAACACTTTAAAAATCATCTTTCAAAACTGATTGACTGGGATGGAGGGGTGGGGTGGTAGTGGGCTAAGGCGTTGACAGGTTCGCGGACATCCTGGTCATTGCTGAAGCCTTCGTGTGCGTTTACTTGAAATCGCCCTTTCTTCATTCTGATATAGGACTATATTTGTGCATTACACTAATTACCTATTATGGAATATATAATTGTGTATATCATATTGTATGTAATGCAATCATACATCCGCACAGGTCTATGTAACTTCATTTTTCAGTGCGATGTTTTAGAGGCACAAAACTCACATGCAGCCGTTTTTCCTTAAAGAATTAAAAGAGTACCTGTTTAAGTTGGGCTAAAAATAGATCATATGTAAGATCTTAATTAATTTTTCACGTTACAAAATTATATTATTTTGAATTCTGTAAGTAATTGTAATGGGTTTTTTTACATAAAGTTATGGTAAAATATCTGGTTATTTTTTTCTGCCAAATGAATGAAAAATTAGGGTGTTACTTTATAATGTTTTACTCTAAAAATCATAAAACCGTATCAAGCCACTACGCTCTGCCGTGTCAAGTATTTAGTTTGTGATCACGGTTAGAAAATGGATCTGTTTAGTCATATAGTCCAGATTATACTTGAAAATTATCATATTTTCAGTTATTTATAATATGATCAGTTTATCTTAGTTTCTTTGCACTTGACTATATTTAATAAACAGCATAATCTGTGTTTTGGTATCTACAGGGTCGGTGTCGGTGGAGCTGCTCTGGGAAGAGACGCCAGAGCACGGGGGTCGGGACAGACGGTCAGCACAGACGCTCCCCGGCCAACTTGCCTTCCAGTTTTCCATGGGGGGAGAAAAGGTTGAGCTCAACCTCAAGAGAAATCCCGACTTGAACACTCAAACGCCAGAGTTTGTTGTTCGTGGGGGGCAGGTTGTTACCGGCTCACAGTATGGGGAAACAGACTCAGTAAGTGTTATACTAGTACAATACGCCAACGTTCCAATGAAACCACAATCCATCTATTCCTATCATATTGCATATAGTGTTCACAGTGACAAGGATCGATTATCAGCTGTATAATCTCATATTTCATAGACTGAAACAGGAACGTGGTGAATCATTGGATGTAAGTGAATCGGAGTAAGAGAGAAACTTCATTCCCTGATCCATGGGACTTTTGTTACAAAACGCGGTGCCCATAAATATGCTAGTAGTTACATTATCTGTCTTCAGAGGTTGAGGACAATTTCTCAAAAATGAAAGCAGATACCACCTTAAGTTTACTGAGAAAACAATATTTTGAAATACTGGACTTCCTCCTTCATAACATCTGTATGAAATCTGGGAGTAAGCCACTTAGACATGAAGTAGGCATCCCCATGGGCACCAATTGCACCAATGGAAATTAGGGAGACCGATGTGACTGCTTCATCTGTTTCATATTTAGATTTATGCATAAAGATTCAGAGTGACAAAAAGCTCTCAACAAGACAAGGCAACTTTCCAATAGTCAACTTTTCCTTTACGTCGAGCATTATCCCTGCATTATCCCAGTGTCTACATTTCACAACTTTTGAGGGTACAATCGAATTGTTTGATCAAAGTTACAACATTCAAGGCCTCAGTAAAGCTTTCAAACATTTTTTATGGTAGACATGTGGAGGATTTCCAAATTGACGGTGATAAAATTGATATCCGATGCAATTCCCTATTTTGACTTGTATCATATGTTCCCGTGTTTTTGTCAGGTGAACAGTTGACTTGTCCTTGCATGTGTTTGTGACGAATGCCACCTAGTATCATGACTATTTGATAGTGATTCATAAACACGTGATGATTATATAGTCGAACTCGTACAATCGACTCTGTTTTGGGCAGAGATTTCTTAAGAATATGGAATGGGGTTTGTCGCTTATATTTACGCGAATGGCATCCGCCTACAATTAGTGTCTTCAATAGTTTGTTTAAATATACATTTTTGAAAGATGGGGATAAAAAATCTTATAATTATTTTATTGTAACCAAAACATGAAGAAAACGGTACCTTGCCTTTTGAACGATATTGGAGAATTTCGAATTTAAAGCCGATAAATGTACCGACACGTTTTGCTTCAAGAGTCGTGAAACATTAAGACAAAACAATGTGTGTTACTTCTTGTAATGTTATATGCTGATACCTACCCCACTAACAGCTGCAGTTCATGTATTTATCAGAATGTCCATAAATGTAATCCTGAGTCTGAAAGTGTTGCAACCAAAATGACTCATAAAATGTAATATTAATACATTATATTAATTATGATAAAAATGTATTAAGCCACAATGATATCGTGATGTGTGCATAGTGTTGCTCAAATCAACAAAACGCATCAAAGTGTAAGAAGCTGATATCTCACACGGGGTATTCCCCATCTTCACGGCTATACTGACATTGGTCATCAATGTTCCCAGAAAGATGCCATGGGGTACTACCAGGACGTGGCCAATGCCGCAGCCATCATGGTGAAGCGGGAAGTCTGGGATGAAGCACATTATGAACTGGTAGGTTGATGTATTAAAGTGAGTGAGTGAGTGAGTTCGGTTTAACGCCGCTTTTAACAGTATTCCAGTTAAATCACGGCGTGTCAGCTTAATGTGGGAGGAAAGCCCGAAGTGATGCAGGTCTTAGACATTTACCACTTCGGTGAAACCCACGAGCACGGGTATGGTACTGACAAACCTAGAAACATAATCGTGGCGAACCGGGATTCGAACCCACAATCATAGGTTTCTGGCGTGCCCAAGGGACGCAACTCTGCTCAGCGAATCGCGGCTCCTTAGACGACTGGGCCACACGTGCCCCCTGTTGTATTAGAACATGCATAGACGCATTGTTTGATATGCAAGTGTCGCCCCATCCTCTTTATTTCCAGGGCTCGCATTTCGGTACACCGATATTAGCCCCAGGGTCCTTTCCCGTGGGTTTCGCGATCTCGCGACGTATTTTGTCGGGTTAGTGTAAGCTGTAGGTTAACCAAAGTGCGAAATGCCCTGGAGATAGAGGATGGTGTCTCCCTCGCACTACATTCAGCCTTCACGTGACTAGACTGAATGTGTAACTGAAGAGCTGTTCACAGAGGATTTAAACCCAACTCGCTCAATCAACCATTTAACGTCGCGTTCAAGATTATTTCATTTCTATGGCGACGTGCATGCACGTGTGTTTGTGGCTGCTTGTACCTGTCCCGACTGAATATATGATTGCTTTTAAAGTGCTAGCCTAGTGAAATACCATGTGGCAGTTTAACATGGACACCCCATTCAAACACATTGTACTGGCTGAGCCGACCAGTGTTGGTAGACGCTCTATACCTGTACACCAGGGAGGCGGTTTGTTTGGAAGCGTCCTCGTGTGTTCACTGTAATAGCAAAGGGGAAAATTATACTTGATTACACTACAAATAGAGGTAGATAAAAAATACTTAAGTAAATGGTTTAGTTGGGGAATATCGATTTTGAAAATATTTAATTGTTTGTACAGCCCATGTGAGATGATAAAGAGCGCTGTAGACGCCGACCGAGGCACATGTTGTAACGGGTCTACCTTTAGCCCCCAGGACGAGTCATAGAACATTCAATAATAAACAAAAGAGGGGATCCGTTATCCGCAGCTAACCCCAGTCCTGTCTGCGTGACCTTGACCCTGACCTTGACCTTGACCTCATTCTCGTGCTGCCAGATGGGGACGTACATCATGGCGGAGGAGCAGTACACCATCCAGCCACTGAGAGTTGACCATGGGGACGGAAGTGGACAGAGGGTCGCAAATCATTCCATAGCGAGGCTTATGACCCACCTTAGCCTCAGAAATGACATCCTTGACTTTGGTAACATTGTTTTAATCATTTCTTTAAGTGAGTAGTAACTTACCATTTATACACACTTTAGCGTTACATGGTTCCATTGTTTTAATCATTTCTTTAAGAGAGTAGTAACTTACCATTTATACACACTGTAACGTTACATGGTTCCAATTCAGAGGATTGCTGCCATCATCAGCAAGACTGATGATCCGACATCCTCGAAAATTGTGGTATTGACAATAAATCTTGAAATAAGTGTTTAGTATAGTCAATGTATATCCGAAAACCGATGCCGGGCTGGGATTCAGATTCGTTCTTGCGCTGTATTCCAGTACGAGACCAGGCAACAGAGGAACTAGCTGTCAGCAACAAGAAGTCTGCCACAGAAGAAGCACCTTCCGACAGGAGGCGACACAAGAGACAGGCTGCAGTCAATAGGGTGGAGTTGTTGATCGTCACAGACTACGCAGTGTACGCCACGTAAGTCTCCGAGTGGTCGACTCCCGCCAACCTATGCTTTGCCATCGACGGCAGATTTTCTTTCAGAAGTCACTTCTTAGTTTCTAAACGTCCACACAGTCTCACTCATCCGTCTGACAGCCGATTGTCACTTTCCGTAACTCTGGGAGACTCCTGAGCCAAAAATATGATACATCAGTCAACGCTGTATATAATGAGATCACGTGACCTTCAAAAGTTTGTGATATTCGGTTTCACATGAACAATAACATTTATTACGAACACCTGGTGTCATCACTAATTTCCAGTGATCCATTCATTTAATTTTCACCGCTATTTTGTCTTTAACGCCGAATGCAATCTGTTTTGGTGGATAGTAGAGACTCGTTATTCTCTAGCGCTGTCGTTTAATAGTTCCCAATTCTGTTGATTTAGAGCAGTGTTCGTTATATCCAGGTATTCGCTCTATTCGATTTCATATCCGTTCTTGACTACCAATGACACCAAAGGCGTCGTTTTGCATGTGGAGAAATAGGCATGCCACGATGTACTTGTTGAAGTAATCAGATGTTTTTTCAGATGGTTTGAGAGGACGAAAGGTTCATCGCGGGCAGAGAGGAGGAGGCGGGCCCTTGAGAATATGAAGCAGTACTACGCTTTTGTCATCAATGGGGTAGGGACACGACGCTTGTAGTATGATGGTTTTGTTTGTTGGAACCAGACAATCTAGTGAATAATATTATGAACAATGATCCATGCCGTTGAGAAGTGATGACATGTCATCAACCAACCAATCCGATAGGACTATCTTTAAGTCACGTATCCCTGAATTCCCTTACAATGATGTAGCAATAATCTCAATAAACAGGTCATGTAAGTGTAAATGAAAATCTGAAAATGTATCTAGACATTTTTAAAGTAGTTTTCGTGAATATAATATCATCATAGATAATTTCCTTATGTTTCCCTAATAAATAACCTAGAATTTCCAGGGGCATTGAAGGCGCTCTTGATAAGTTGAAGAATGGTGTCAGCAGAGTTATGCACACGATGATTTAAGATGCAATGTACATATCAACGTATCTTCTGCTTTCAGATCGACCTTCGCTATGCCAGCATAAAGGAAGCGGATTTCAGGATTGACGTGACCTTTGCTGGAATAGTCATGATAGATGTGAGTCCCTGTGTCGGTAAAGATGTGAGTGTCTGTATCAGTAAAGATGTGAGTGCCTGTGTCGGTAAAGATGTGAGTCCCTGTGTCGGTAAAGATGTGAGTGCCTGTGTCGGTAAAGATGTGAGTGCCTGTGTCGGTGTAGCCATGATTGATATGAGTGCCTGTGTCGGTATAGATGTGAGTGCCTGTGTCGGTATAGCCACGATAGATGTGAGTGCCTGTGTCGGTATAGCCATGATAGATATGAGTGCCTGTGTCGGTATAGATGTGAGTGCATGTGTCGGTATAGCCATGATAGATGTGAGTGTCAGTGTCGGTATAGATATGAGTGCCTGTGTCTGTATAGATGTGATAGACGTGAGTGCCTGTGTCGGTATGGCCATTACAGATGTGAGTACCTTTGTCGGTATAGCCATGATAGATGTGAGTGTCAGTGTCGGTATAGCCATGATAGATGTGAGTGTCAGTGTCGGTATAGCCATGATAGATGTGAGTGTCAGTGTCGGTATAGCCATAATAGATGTGAGTACCAGTGTCGGTATAGCCATGATAGATGTGAGTGTCAGTGTCGGTATAGCCATGACAGATGTGAGTACCTGTGTCGGTATAGCCATAATATATGTGAGTACCTTTGTCGGTATAGATGTGAGTGTCTGTGTCGACATAGCCACGATAGATATGAGTGCCTGTGTCGGTATAGATGTGAGTGCCTGTGTCGGTATAGCCACGATAGAGGTGAGTGCCTGTGTCGGTATAGCTACGATAGATGTGAGTGCCTGTGTCGGTATAGCTACGATAGATATGAGTGCCTGTGTCGGTATAGCCATGATAGATGTGAGTGTCAGTGTCGGTATTGTCATGATAAATGTGACGGTATGTGTCGCTATTGTTGAATGTCCCTATGAATTTCTCTATGAATGTATTATGCTATGTGTATCCCCAGGATCCCCGGGAATCCCTATGGACGGTGAATCTGGCCGGGGCACAGGGTGGAGGAGGGGAGTTTGTGGAGTCATCAGACGCCCTGGAGTCCTTCCGGTCATGGGTTCTCAATAACGACACGTCATTTCCACCAAACGATCACGTGATGCTTTTTACAGGGTGAGTATGTGCAAATGTTGCAATAGGACTATCATCGTTTCTTGCAACGTACTTCAAAACAGTTTCGGACTTCTCTTTAATAAGTCCCACTTTGTTCTTTTTTTGCGCATTTTTTAAACACAGGCACTGTTTCAACGCCCCAGCGGTATAGAATAGAAGGCAATATACCCTTCGTCTAGAAAGTTACGTTTTTGACACACGAAAAACACCCTTTGGTTGGTCGCCAATTTAGGGAATCTAGCGTTCCGGAGCTCCACTTTAAATACGAATGCATAAGTGTGTCTCATATTCTAGTCATTCCGTGATAATGATACCTAATAATGTCATCTTTGCCTCCACATATTCCAGATACAACTTGACGTATGGAGGTTCGACCGCTAATGCTGGTGAGTCTGCAAGACATGTATCTCAACGCATGGCCCCAGTGTTCCCGATCACTGTTTTACCGATATCTTTTTTAATTATTTTCAAATACTTCCCCCTAACAGATTATGAAATTTGTAAACTAGTGAGAGTGAATGTAGTTTTACGCCACGTTTCATAATTGCCCAGCTATATCAGTGCATGGGACACCGCGATTGGGGTGGAATGGAACCCAAGCTTTCGACCAGATGAGCTCTCTCCGAATAAATTTGGCGAACCTGATTTCGAACCCAATAACTCGGCGCAGTGAATTGCTCCTGTTACGACGTAAATTGTAATAAAAAGGTAAATTGTAATACTTGCAGCAAATTGTAATAAATTTGACGTAAATTGTAATAACAACGTAAATTGTTATAATATTTGACGTTAATTGTAATACGCAAATTGTAATAAAAATTGACGCAATTTGTAATAATCTCTACTTGCGGTAAAATGTAATAAATTCTTACGTAAATTGTAAAAACCTTACTACCGTAGTGTCCAAGACGCCAATTGACTAGAAATGATCTTTGTTAGTTGAGCTTGCGTTTCACATGTACAATTCGAGGAATAATGTGTATGATGACAAACGTACAAAACTGTTAAGTTAGGGATGGTTGGTATAGGCTTTATCGTACAATCGTCATTAAAGGGTGGTGTCTACATCGATAAATTTAAATGACTGAAAGGTCCATCCACGGGTTCAAAATGATGGGTTACACTACCGTATATTCGACAAATAACTTAATTGTGACATATTGTTCAATACTCTTATAAGGCTATTCAAGATGTTTTTTGCATGACTTGCTTCAACAGTACGTTGACCAGTTCGACACGACTGAACGAGTGATGACGAAGGGTACAAACACAGGCTGGTCAACCAGTGTGTCGATTTGCAGTAGAAATGCTATACAAGTTGATAAGGAGTACATGATCCTTTTCTTGAAACAAACGAGGGAATTTAATCATATTTATACAATTCATTTTATTTTGACGAAGAATTCAAATACAACAAATGAGTTGACAGATCCCGTGCATACACAAATAACATCCGGTATCTTCGGATAACTCTTGTACAGTTTCAAAGAGTATACGAATTATCATAAATTTCTTGCAATCAATTGCTGAAATATATCTGCTTGTATCCAAATAGAAAGGAATTGAAAATTTATAATGAAAATATGTTTGTCACTAAAGTAAATGTTCTCTTTGAACTTGAAACGTACTTGAAGATCATTAAACTCGACAATCGTTGGTGGATTGCGCCAAGAAACCTTGATACGAAATATATACGTACAATAATCCCCTGAAAACATAACCTCCTCTGAAAGATTAAGAGGATTAAAGTTATTTGGGCTAACATCAAGCACTGTGATAACTTACCCTCTTAAAATTCCAATAAAATGACTGGTGACTTACCAAAAAGTCAAATTATATTTTGCTCCGATTTTTTTTTACCTAGTTCTAATTGCCTACCCTTATCACTTGTTTCTGAAATTGAGGTAAAACTTCTAAATTTGAGACTGCAATATATGTCTTCAGAGGGTATTTCATACACTATGTAACAACTGTTTTACCCCATTTCAAATTTGGTTTCATGCTGAATCGCTCTTTTCAACTACTGCTAACACACTTTAAATGCAAGAATAGCATCCCAAACATATATTTTTATATATAAATACATTGTGTTGATAACCACGTACTTAACCTTCAGAAATAACATTCCAGTGAGTTTATATATATATACAACAATGTTCGATATATCAAGTTTCAAGTTCTCACACCCCACACTAAGTCATATTTAATGACGATTGTACGATAAATGCTATATTCGTACCGAAAAATTATATATATCGAGCTATATTCGTACCGTAAAATTATATATATAATTGTTCGGTACGAATATAGCTCGAGATACTTTTGTCATGCAGTGAGAAAACATGCATGTTTGACACACACAGTTATTATATCTTTGAACAGTAATCCTTATACAACTACTATTGATATGTAAAGGGACCTTGAATAGTAAACTTTGATAAATACATCTTTACTTAATCCGTTACTTGTTGGGGACATGTCAAGTCAGTTGAATGTTTGCTTTTATGTGTTCACCAGTGCAAAATGCTTTTCTTTCTGATTATTATACCAATGACATAGAGCTCACATTTACTGTCATTACATACACACCTACATGCGCGCACACACACACATACATACATACATACATACATACATGTATACACACATATAGTGTTTCTGTGGGGGTGTTTTTGTATGGGTATGTAGTGTGTGCAACACGTGTTTGTGTCTGTATCTGTGTGTGTGTGTGTGCGCGCGCGCGCGTGCGTGTGTATGTATGTGTGTGTACGTGCGTGTGCGTGTGTGTACGTGTGTGTGTACGTGTGCGTGCGTGCGTGTGTGTGTGTGTGTGTGTGTGTGTGTGTGTGTGTGTGTGTGTGTGTGTGTGTGTGTGTGTGTGTGTGTGTGTGTGTTTGTTTGTGTTTGTGTTTGTGTGCTGATGAGGCCCAAGTATCGCAGCAACGATATGATTTGGTTTCTTAGATATACTAGCCACATAAAGAAACTGTGCACGGAGGAAATATATTCTGGATTGAAATACAACACAGCAAGAACAAAATGATGCAGACGCTGTAGTAGCTGAATGATCGGACCATAAGAAAATGTCAACGGGACCTGAACAACATCTGTTACGATGTGCGTGAATCACAGCAGTGCATCGGCGACGCAGGGAGTCCACCAAATGGGCATGGAAGGCCTGGGGAATGGCCTGCCATATCCTCCTCAAATCCTGTGCCAAGTCACGGACGTTATCTGGAGGATGTGGAAGACGACGCAGACGGCGCTCCATTTCATCCCACACATGCTCTATTGGGGAGAGATCTTGAGAAATTGCAGGCCATGGCAGTAACATGACATTGTTATGGTGAAGGAAATCCATTGCGACCCTAGCCGTGTGAGGACGAGCGTTGTCCTGTTGAAATGTCAATCCCGGGCCATGACGTTGCAGGAAAGGAATGACCAGAATCTGATCTCTGTAGCCAACACCGATGAGATTGCCCTGAACAACCACCAAAGGGGTTCGGTGCCGTGCTGTTATCCCACCCCCAAATCATCACAGAGCCACCTCCAAAACGATTCCTCTCCACAATACAGTTGCGTGCATAACGTTCTCCCAAACGCCGGTAGACACGTTGGCGCCCGTCACTGTGGGAAATGTTGAACCTCGATTCATCTGTAAAGACAACATTTCTCCACCATATTCGAGGTTGGTGAACATGATTTCGACACCATCTTAGACGGTTGACTCGATGACGGTGTGTCAGGATGGGACGTATGGCAGGGCGTCGGGGTCGAATCCCGTACTGACGTAAACGATTCCTGGCAGGGTTTGGATGGATACGGCGCAGTCCAGGAATTGTCTGGGACGTCGTTACTGCCGTTTGGAACCTGTGTTGGAGATGTGTAACTCGAATCCATCTGTCCTGTCTTGGCGTCGTTACTCGGGGACGTCCTGAACGTGGGTGGTCGGCAACGTCATTTGTGTTCTGATAACGCCTCACCAATGCCGATATCGTGTTACGATGGCATTGAAAATGAGTTGCCACCTGTTGTTGCCTCATTCCCGCTCGGATCATTCCAATGGCTTCATGACGCTGTGCAGCTGTCAATCTTGGCATGATTTGCTTGTGATATGCTTGTGTCTGCCCCTGAGAAGTTTTGAATTTTTGAATGACCACAGATCATGCTTTCCAAAGTGACAGCGAATTTTGAGTTGCACATGCTGTGTACAGCTGCACAGGATGCACGCGCAGTAACACATTGCACGTCCATAGGCCCCCATCAATGACGCCATATCGCATGGCACGAGCATGAGCGTTTGAATGTCTCCAATAATTGCTGTGTTCAAACCTATCTTTCATATATGGACGGTGTGCCCTTATATTTATATTTTCCCCTTGCACAGTTTCTTTATGTGGCTAGTATAGTTACTAGTCTTTTCATCAGAATTTTAACAAAGTTTGTTGTAATTTCATTACGGTGCTTGTTGTTTGTTGGAATTACTTTAATCCTCTTAAACCCCCAGAGGAGGTTATGCTTTCAGGGGATTATTGTCCGTCTCAAATTAGTGATAAAAAATGAAAAACGTATTATCTACGAAAGAATATACTTATGTCTTCGTTGGACATACGGGGGCGGTCGGGTAGCCTAGTGGTTAAAGCGTTGGCTCGTCACGCCGAAAACCCGGGTTCGATTCCCGACATGGGTACAATGTGTGAAGCCCATTTCTTGTGTCCCCCGCCGTGATATTGCTGGAATATTGCTAAAAGCGGCGTAAAACCATACTCACTCACTCGTTGGACATACTTTTATCTACGTAGAAGATACGTTTATCTAATGTATTTGCTACATTCTATTTCGTATATCTACAGGTTTGTGTTTCTATTTTATCTTAAAAATATCTTACTTCATTTGTTACATTTTGTATAACCTTAAATTGCTCATATCAGCATTTTTGTGGGACCTCTCACAAAGTAGTGTCACTCATCTTTCACTTGGAACTGTATATAGAAGTGCAGTCATAGATCTGATACCAATGATATAGAGATGTCGTATTTACTGGCATACATACATACATACATACATACATACATACATACATACATACATACATACATACATACATACATACATACATGCATAAACACACACACAAACACACACATACATACATACATACATACATACATGCATGCATAAACACACACACAAACACACACATACATACATACATACATACCTATGTGTGTATGTGTTTGTATGTATGTGTGTATGTTGGTGTGTATATGAGTGTTTGTGTGTATGTGTATGTATGTGTGTGTGTGTATATATATACTGATGATGGCATAGTATCGGAGATAAATATAATTTGGTTTCTTAGTTAGTCTATTCTTTTCATTCTACCAAATTTGGTATCAAGGTTGCTTGGCGCAATTCACCAACGATTGCCGAGTTTAATGATTTTAGAATACTCTTCGTATAAGGTCAAAGAGAATATTTACGTTAGTGACAAAACCCTTTTCATTATAGATTGTCCATCCTTTCAATTTTGATAAAAACAGATATATTTCAGCAATAATTGATTGCAACACATTTATTATACTTTCTGATGCTCTTTGAAACTCAACAAGACATGCCCGAAGATACCGGATATTATTGTGTATGCTTTGAATTATGATTTCGTGCCGTTATCATGATGGATTCTGTTTTTGTTGTTGGGGCAAGGAGTTATTATCCCAGCAAAAGTTGTCAGTAAGTTGTTGTTAGTTCTTCATGGCATATGAAAGGAATCCAGACAGTTACATTTATTCATTTATTTCATTAAATATACTTCTTCTTATGAAAGGAAATATTTTATGTTATCTAAATGATCCATATGTTAATCATACATTGCTACAGATATTGCATAAGTTAACATGGTTTGCATTTATTTATTATTATTTCTTTTTCTGTGAGAAGTTCACATAGATCGAGAATACACAATATCTAATAGTATATGCAATGTAGGTAAAGAATATCCACGCTCCTCTTTTGATATTAATAAAAATATTGTATATAATGTTATGTATTAAGTATTCTCCTTTCCCATGCATGGGCAATCTATGCTGCATTTGCTGACGACTGTTTTTTTTTCCTTTGACATTGCACAGGAGATCTGTCACTCATTTGTTGTATTTGAATTCTTCGTCAAAATATAATGTATAAATACGATTGAATTGTCTCGTTTGTTTCAAGGAAACGGTCATGTGCTCCTTATCAAATTAAGTAAACCTCCAATGCAAATCAACATAATTTCAGGGTCCGGTTGCACAGTGCTCTCGTCGGTAACTCGTAACTCAATGTTATTGCAATGGACTCCTAGCTAAGCTACTATTGGATGATAAATCAATTAACCTATTTGTCGAATAGACGTACCTAATGTAATCCATCATTTTTAACCCGAGGATGGATCTTTCAGTCATAAATTTCGATGTGTACAGTTGTTAGAGTATCATTCTAACAATACAGACATGACACAAGCTGCACGTAAAATAATTGATAAAGGTAGTCCTTGCGGGTTCACATACCTATATGTACATCGCCCAGGACATTGTCATTATTTGCTTTACATCCTCCGAGCAACGTTAAAAAATTGAAACTTTATTCAAGTTTAAATAAATTGATATTATGTATATGAACATGTCTAAATCCGCTTGCACACAGACTACTGCAGAATGACATGTCATCCATTTGCCAGTTTAGTTTAGTTTAAACATATTTTATTCACAGACCAAAATGAGAATTGTATTGGGGACAAGTTCTTGCAACTGAGTAAACCCCTCTCCGCCTAAAATATGTACAAATATACAGTTGCAAAATAAATAAATTTGCTTCAGTCAGTAAATGTCAGACTTTCCACATTTACACATCAATATATTTGTGTAAGTTTGTTACGTTATAATTATTCCATTGTGTATATTTCTACCTACTTTACCAATTGAAATATGATTCCATTAGGTTAAATATGAACAATTATGATGAAAATCGTCAATAGGATATATTACATTTAAGTACAAAACACACAGAGTATTTCTCAAATAAATAAGAAAACTAAGTTCATTCTAGTAATTAATCCTCTTCTGGACAACCATAGAAATGAAATTCCAATGCGTTTATACATACAAATAATTATACAACAATGTACGATAACGACCTCAATCCTCCTCTACACCCATACTTTAATGACGATTGTACGATAAACCCTGTACCAACCCTGACAAGGATAGGTTCTAGTCATTTAACGCCTTTGACACTAAACTCATAAGGTTATTACAATTTACGTAAAAAGTTATTACATTTTACCGCAAGTTGAGATTATTACAATTTACGTCAATTTTTATTACAATTTGCGTATTACAATTTACGTCAAATTGTAATACAATTTATGTTGTTATTACAATTTACGTCAAAATTATTACAATTTGCTGCAAGTATTACAATTTACCTTTTTATTACAATTTACGTCGTAACAGCTCCTTTTATGGGCCATGCACATGCGACCCTGTCATGTGACCGTGTACAGCGCAGGCATCTATACTGGGGCTGAATGGGAACATAGGGTTCATTTTCATTTTGAATAATGTATTACATCTTATACTGTACCGAGGCATAGCTAGGTGTCTCAGGATCCACAGGTCGTGGAATCGAACCATACAGCCGGATCCGGATTATATGATCCCTGGCGTGTGATTACTGTGACACACGTCTACGACCTGTGTTGCGTTCTTCCCTATTGAAAATGACACAGTGAAGTAGTGTTCAATGTGGCGTCAAACAAAACTCATTCATTAGCATACATAACACCTGTAGCGAATGCTAATGATGTCAATCACTGGATTGCCTGGTCCAGACTCGATTATTTACAGACCGCCGTCATATAGCTGGAATATTGCTGAGTGCGGCGTTAAACAACAAACAAACAAACAAAACTGATGCGAACTGTAATTCTACCGTGAGATTGAAGGATGATCAAATTTGATAGGTTTAAATTTTACTTAATTTGAAGTGGTTAATGAAAGATAACCACTTATGATCTCATCAATGAAAAAACAAGAAACAAGTCCATTTTTAAAAATGCATTTTAGTCATGGTAGAATGGAGATAAACCTATTATGTTTCTGAATTTGGAGGTGGTTCATCGTTGATTAAATGTAACATTTAGCGGGGTTTAATCAACGGTGAACCACATTAAAATTGAAAACCGAATATGGTTATCTCCTAAATATTTCCAGTGTGGCGAACTAACAGTTTTTTTACAAATAGGAGTCTACCAATGAATCTTATGACTTCAGGTTTGGCGTACATCAAGTCCATGTGTAATCCGGAGTTCTCCATCTCCATCGTCGAGGAACACTTCGAGTTTCGGATAGTCGCCATAGCTGCTCATGAACTCGGCCACAGGTACCATACAGGCTCTATGGCGTTTTGGGTTAGCATGGGTCCCCTGCAACATATGCCAGGCGACATGTTGATTTTGGTGGTCAGGCTCCGTGACTGTTCATTGCGTGTCACAATCTCGATATCGTGTTTCGTTGCTCATAATATCAATCACTGGATTATCTTGTCTTGACTCGATGTTTACAAGCCGCCGTCATATACCTGGAATATGAGTGTGGCGTTAAATAACAACGATGGACGCACGCACACACTTTCCACCAATGACCAATAACCAAGGGCGGCGATACTTGACATGTGTATTCATGTAATCGATCACCTTAATCAGAGACCATATATGGTCACTGCTTCATCCAAATAAATAATTATGGTTGCCCTTGTAAAACAATAAGCATACTTTTGATGCGCATTTTTTTATAAAATGTTCTCATTAACCATGTTTCAATTTGTATTTTCAGTCTCGGAGCTCGCCATGATATGGACGGAAATAAGTGTTTTGCATTTTTCCTATATATCATGACGTCACGTTTCCGGTTCCCGTCAAGGTCAAAGGCTACAAATCCATGGCGCTTCTCAAAATGCTCGATTGACTACTTCCGGAAATACATCGAAACTCTCAACAGGTAGAGTGTGAATTAGACTGGTTGCTGTATTTCAATTCATACTTCTCGACCACCTCCGTGGTCTAGTGGAATGAACGTCTGCCCGGAGACAGTCGGTAGTTCGATTCCCGACCGCAAAAGACGTGAAAACATGGTACTTGTTGTTACCCTGTCTAAACTGTGCATGAGTGGGATATCCATGTAGAATAGCAGCGTGGTATCTCAGTGGGCTAGCACAATAAAACCATCATAAGTCCGGACTAGCACAAGCACACAAATACACATGAACACAAGTGCGTGCGTACACTCATATGCATCCATATTATCTTGAACACGACCTCAAACTCCATTTCACCTCATCTCACTGGATCATGTTTCAGCAACAGTACCAACTGCATGCTGACCCAAGACACCAACACTGACATCAACGAGATTGCAGGTTTTCTGAGTGACCAGCCTGGGCAGGTGTATTCCCCGGACAAACAGTGTGACGTGAAGTTTCAGAGTGAGGACTCGCATGTCTGCAGGGTAAGGAGTTCGGACAACAGGTCAAGCGTGACATTCGGGTCCACTCGGCTTCTTCCGTCACCTACATAATACCTCGGACAGCAATGGAGCAACGATGCTGCATGATTTCACTGAAAACCGCATAATGTCTGACAACCCACGGCCGGTTTGGGAGAAACATTTTTAATGGTTGTAAGCAATAAGCGTACACATTTCATCAACGAGCAAAATTTATATGAGGGTCACGACTCTGGCCATAATGGGTTGTGTCATGCGACAGGCAAGTGAAATTTGAACTTGTTATTCCAGTACTTATAAGGACTCCTCCATGTGATGGCTGAGATGATGTATGGGATGAAAGTAAGCCGAGTGGTTGGGTGCATGCTGGTTCAGATTTATAGTGAGTGAGAGTGTTTAAACTCGCTTAAATATTACATGCAAAATAGTCTTTGACTCTAACGGATAAATCGACCTATTAGGTCTTGTGTTTATGAAGCACCAGTTTTTGCTGTGTCAGGTGTCAGAGGGCGGGGGATGTTGGCGATGATGATGATGATGATGATGATGATGATGACGATGACGACGACGACGACGACGATTGTATATGTACAGGTTGGCCACATGGGTCAGGGGCGTAGCTGAGGCTAAATACAAGTGTAGGCTCGAAATTAAACATGAGGCCCGAAGTTGCTGAACCGAGTTAACAAGGCGGGTTCTTTTCTTAGATTGCAGAATATACAATCTTGTAACGAATATAACCAAACAAACCAAACAAACAGGTTGTAACATTCATTTGTCATGGTATATTTCCTGTGGTTGGCAATTACTTTACATATAATTTACTAATGTTCAATCACTGCATCACCGTAATAGATGTTTTCGGCGTCTGTTTCAGATGTTCAGAAACAGAAATTTTAAAATTAGGAATAACTTTCATATATTAGCTAGATGGAAGATATATATAATAGGAGAGAGTCATAGACGAGTTTCCTGCTTGGGAAAGTCATGTCTTGACGAGTCTTCATTCGAGACTCCGATCAAGAGCATTTCATGATATGACAATACTCCATTGCCCGTCGTCATCTCAGATAAAGTTAAGGTTTCTCTTTTTTTAAACCAGCAAACTCTTCGATGCCTCTATCATAACTCACAGTAATGCCTCTGTGCACACACAGGGGTAGTCATTCCCACTGGTACACTGATAACCAGCCACAAAAACATGTAAAAAGAAGAAAAAAGATAGTATTTTCTTTCAGAAACTGGGTAGATACACCAGCGTATGTAGCCAGGGTCCGCCGTGTCGGGTGTCGGAGGGGGAGATGATGATGATGATGATGGTGATGATGATGATTGTGTCTCTACAGGATGGCCACAAGGATAGATACACCAGCATTTGTAGCCAGGGTCTGCTGTGTCGGGTGCCCGGGGGTGGGGGCGTCTGTGAGAGGATCGTCCCAGCTGACGGAACGCCATGTGACCAGGGCAAGGTACGTCGCTTTTACAACGATGAGAACACTCCAAAACACAATAGTGACTTGAACATTACAACACTCACTTACCGAGATAATACGATTGATTTTATGACGCTTCAAATGATATTCTCAGGCAAGGAAATACATTCATGGATTTGCACTTTTTTATGAATGCTTTGTTAAAACCATCGTTTCGAGTCATTATCATTATATATATATAATGATAATGACTCGAAACGATATATATATATCGAATACTAATGACTCGAAACGATATATACATAATATATATATATATTTGGATTGACAATAATCTGGTGTTTGAGCAAGTATGCCCATGTTTCAGTGGTGTATGGGAGGTAGCTGTGTGACGTCCACGGAGATGGTAGACTGGACAGGTGAGTTGAGGAGGGTCCAAGGGCGGCAACCACAAATGTCGGACTCCGTGTTCAATTATCATAAAAAAACAAATATGATATTTTATGCTGTTATTCAATAATGTATATAATTGTAATATAATTAGTGTTAGATACAACATTGATATTGCAATGTGTTCTAGTCTGAAACAATCAACAGCTGAATGTTTTTAACAATGGATGACACCGCCCTCCCTTCTGTAACAGATGACACGTTCACCCCTCTGTAACAGAAGCCAATGTCTACCCCTCTGTAACAGAAGCCAATGTCCACACCTCTGTAACAGATGCCACTGTCCATCTCTCTGTAACAGAAGCCACTGTCAACCCTCCTGTAACAGAAGCCAATGTCTACCCCTCTGTAACAGAAGCCAATGTCTACCCCTCTGTAACAGAAGCCAATGTCCACCCCTCTGTAACAGATGCCACTGTCCATCTCTCTGTAACAGATGCCACTGTCCATCTCTCTGTAACAGAAGCCACTGTCAACCCTCCTGTAACAGATGTCACGTCCACCCCTCTGCAACAGAAGCCAATGTCCATATCTCTGTAATAGATGTCACGTCCACCCCTCTGTAACAGATGTCACGTCCACCCCTCTGTAACAGATGTCACGTCCACACCTCTGTAGCTGATGTAACCATCAACATTGGTCCATATTTAAGTGCCCGCTTATCTTGTCAGCTGGCTGTCCTTTTGGAGACACCCCCGGGGTGGTGAGAGGGGTGGAGACATGCCTGGACCTAGCGACAGCTGACCCCCGCGTCTGTTACAATGACACCATCAGACTCAGGTGCTGTGATACGTGTGCCACCTTCCACACAGGGATTACAGGTACAGTGAATTTCAGCAGGTGTGCATGTGTACGCCGTACATATACGTAGCATCATACTATCCAAGTAAATGAGTGATACTATATGTTGTCCTCCCGATTAGTCATGTGTTGATTTATAGTCATTCTTGTCAAAAATCAGTCTGGGCAAGATGAACCTTGCTAGGGTAAACCTGTGGATCAAACTGAACCAGATGCCCCTCAACCCGTGGATCAAACTGAGCCAGATGCCCCACAACCTGTGGATCAAACTGAGCCAGATGCCCCACAACCTGTGGATCAAACTGAGCCAGATGCCCCACAACCTGTGGATCAAACTGAGCCAGATGCCCCACAACCTGTGGATCAAACTGAGCCAGATGCCCCACAACCCGTGGATCAAACTGAGCCAGATGCCCCACAACCTGTGGATCAAACTGAGCCAGATGCCCCACAACCTGTGGATCAAACTGAGCCAGATGCCCCACAACCTGTGGATCAAACTGAGCCAGATGCCCCACAACCTGTGGATCAAACTGAGCCAGATGCCCCACAACCTGTGGATCAAACTGAGCCAGATGCCCCACAACCTGTGGATCAAACTGAGCCAGATGCCCCACAACCTGTGGATCAAACTGAGCCAGATGCCCCTCACTGCAGCACATGTAACACATGTGGCGTCTCCTTGGGCAAGTGACTTTGTTCGAAATGTGCCTCTGTTCACCCAGCAGTGAATGGGTACCCGGTAGGATGAGATGGTAATATGGTTGTTAACCTTCTATCGCTTGACAGGCAACTTGGGTTGTAAACTCCCCAGGGAGCTGAGAATGATTCTTGAGTGCACAATGATCCAGTGACAGGAGTATTAATAGCGCTTTGAGCATGCCCCTGAGTGGTGTGGAAATATGCGCATTATAATGGCCTATTAGTTTTATCATAGATAATGAAACCTTGAAACCTAAATCAACCTTCTATAGTCAAGTATTTGACACCTGAATATAAACATCTGTCCTCTCTACACCAGGCTGCGACTATGGAGACCGTCAACATGACTGCCTGGCCAACCTTTGTCTCTCCTACACCTTCGACATTCAGAACGTCTCCTGCTGTGCCACATGCCACAACTTCTTCAACCCGACCACTCCTACCACCCCGGGACCATCAACCACGCCTAGTCCTACCACGCCCACTCCTACCACCGCGCCTGGTCCCCTAACTATGTTGTTGATCACCACGCCAGCCGTAGCACGTGGCAGCACGGGAATTGCCCTGGCGTCATCGGGGCCGTTTGAAAGTATGGGGGACATCAGCACCAAGAGTGAGAAGTTGATGAAGTCGGAGTTGATGCCGACAAGTGGAACGCCCGTTTCCATAACGACCCAAAATTCAGTGATGACAACAGAGCAAGGCAGGGTAAATACTTCACCCTTTTCAACACAAGGTCAGACACCGAGGTCAACAGATGAAACTTCTAATCCGGGTGTTCCTATTTCGTCACAGTCACCACCAGGGTCATCAAGATGGGATAATTCAGGTACCCCTACCACAGCTTCTGTGCTGGCTTCACCCAATGGCATGGCTACATTAACCCACTTCGTGACGTCACCACACACGGTCCAATCACCCCCGACTCCAATGATTACCCTACGGCAGTCGACGACAAAAATGACGTCATCCACTGATCCCACAAACAGCGGCAATCACAGGAGCGGTAGGTTCTGTTCTGTGCATTACGAAGTGTGATTGGTTCAAGTTTGTGTGTTTGTTTGTTTGCTTCTTTGTTGTTTAACGCCTCACTGAGCAATATTCCAGTAATATGACAGCGGTCTGTAAATAATCAAATCTAGACCAGACAATCCATGGATTGGCATCATGAGCATCGATCGATACAATGACATGCATCAACCAAGTCAGCGACCCTAACCACACTATCCCGTTAGTCGCCCCTTACGATAAGCATGGATTGTTGAACACCAAGTCAAACCGAGATCTTCACGGGTCGCTTGGTTCACGAAGCTGAGAGTGACTGAATACTTATTTATCTACTGGTGTTATTCCTCCTTTGAAATATGGTTCTCAGTTATTCGATTTCGTGTTTTTCAGGTTCCCAAAGTAGCATTATCAGAGGCTCTAAAGAAATGACCCGGATGAGGAAACTAGCGAAACTAAGACAGCTACGTGAACTGCGCCTGCGCCAAAGTATGCTTCACGTGCTCCAAAACTATCTCTCTGTTACCTTTTGGATGATATGAAAAAAATCATGATCATGTCATATGTCTAAAAATCATAGCTGTGAATCTCTTAAATATTCTAAATTGGGCAAAGAAGGAGTTAGATCCCTTAGCTGCGCCAGGACCCGCTTGTCATGATTTCTGATCACCTCAGTTATAATCCTTTGTTCTGTCAGACCCATTCGAGTGTGATTTGACTTCACCAAATTGCAAACTTCCAAGAGGTAGTATTGAAATACTGACAACGCGATATGACCCAAATAATGTACACTCACTCTACTATACACTTCTATTGGCTTGTCACAACTGTTTATTCATATAGCTGATTAAGAAAATATAATGTAAATTTTATTTGAGTAAAATGTAAACGAATGCCATTATGTTGCTACCTGTTTGTGCAAAAAGGTCAACTAAGATGAGGTAATTTGCTGTGATTATGACATGTTCATTAAACGTCGTGTCATATGTTCATCAATCAACCTCTGACCGCCTGTCAGTCGGACGAATGACCTTTACCTTAAAATAACTGGCAATTGACAATGTTTTCGATATTGAATCATGGAATATATTGCAGCTTAGTTGACCTTTAGCTTGTCTTTTGCTTGTTTTGCTTGTGTTGCTTGACTTTGCTAGCGTTCCTGGTGTTGCGTGTGTTAACTTGGGTTTCTCGTGTTTCGTGTGTTAGCTTGCGCTCCTCGTGTTGCTTGTGTTTGCTTGTGTAACCGGCCTCGGATATGCCCAATTTGTTCCCGAGGCCCCTTAAACTGGCCTCAGGTGCCTCATATTGGCCTCGGGTGCCTCATACTGCCCTCGGATGCCGCATGATGGCATATGTATATCATTTACAGCTGTAACTGAGCGTTCAAATATCCATCTACGTCATCATCATGAAATCATAATTGTGTTAATGTTTTGTCTACCACCTGTGGAACTTTCGGTTTTCCGACCAATTACACTGACGCGTCCCCATATAACTGAAATATTGTTCAGACATTTGCCATATTTCAAGGAATTAAGACTCTCTGGACGACAATTTCTCGAATATCGTAATATTTGCTTCCGTCAAGAAATATAGTGAACCCTGCATTTTAAAGATATTGTTCCCGCTTTTAGTGCTCAATGTGTTCTGTGTCTGCACGTGCTTGCTGTGGCGTTGCGTGTAGTTGTGCAGCACCCACCCATGACTACTGACAGCTTCTGTTCCCAGGACAGGCGGCGGTGAGGCGGCAGTGGCTGTATTACTACACCATGTTGACCCGCAGCAGACAGAGCTGGAGATGGGGGTCAACGGGGAACCTGTCTGGGCGTGGGGGACAACGTCTAGGTCGGCTGCAGAAACAGACCTTCTCTTGGGAACACAGCATGGAGGAGATGGAGAATGACGGTGATACTGACGTGGGAGATAGGGACGGGGTTGGGGACAGAGAGAGACGCGCGGCTGGCGCTGCTACAATTCGTCCATTCGTAGGAGTCAATGACCGTGTACAGACGTACGCAGGTAATGTGTTGGTCGGGGGACGTAGAAGCAGACGACAACCCGTGACAGCAGACGACATTGAAAGGAGGCATGGGACAGACACTAAAGGCGTCATGTTGGCAGATGCGAGGGATATTCATGGCTTAGAGGCAGACACGTATGATGAACAGAAGAATAGCTTACATGATGAAATCAGCACTCGTAAAGCTGCAGGTGAACGTGATTCCGAAAGGTATTCAGACAGCACAGCCTGTCAGAGCATGTGTATTTTCAATACTCACAGAGGTGACTCTGTAACCACAGATCTCCAACATCTGTCAGTAAATGATAACGGTCACGTAGGTGATGATGGTGGTGGTGTGGCTGCTACGGAAGATGTGCCGTCTATTAACACAGTATCCATGGTAACTGTTCCGTTGTTGTCGAGTGTACGATCCAGAGCGTCCTTAGAACGCATCTCTCACAATTCACATGTTGATGAAGTGACTTCTCCATTCCCAGCTATTGAGTCTGTCACAGATGAAGGCGTTACCATGACCACAGGGGGACAAGGGTCGGGTAGGGACAAAGAGTCAGATTTGGTTTCTTCCAAACCTACAGTTCCTCAGACTGAACCAGTTACTGCCAAGGACGCACTACAGGGTCACACTATCATTCCACCACTTAGACAATGGGGAGAAATGCACCGTAACAGTCCACCACGCTCAACAACAGACATAGCTGCGTCTGTTTCATCGAACAAACTTGACTACAAATTGACTGGAAAGGATGCTCCTGCTGAGTCGTCTAGTCACTCCACTTCTCATGGCTCAACCGCCTCCCCGGACTTTCTTCTCCTTCATAAGCCACGGCCTGATGGTACTGGAGTGTCCTGGGTGAACGGGGTCAGGCTTAAATACAACGTCATCGACGTCAACAAGAACACAGAGGCTAAGGAACAAGAATCTTGGATCTTCCACGCCATGATAAACCCAGGCATGATTCCTGTGCAAACCAGACTGATCAACCTTCAAGAGAAGCTTCGACACCGAATGATGCCCTTTGAAGGGGAAATAGTTCGTGGAAAATCCAAAGGGGACAGAAACCCCGAACTTCAACAAAAGGAACCAGCTAAATCTGACGCTGAAATGGAAATGGTTGATTTGAACGCCATGTCTGACGTCGACATGAACAGTCCCGGCAAATTGAGGCCGGGGCTCAGTGGCACTGATGAGACCGGAGGGGTAATGAAAGAGGTTGTGAGCTCTAAAGGAGAGAAAATACAACCAATCGTCAGAAATGTTCCAAGGACGGACACGCCTGTTTTAAACACTGTGGCTCGGGGACAGAATCAAGGCGAGACAATTCTGTCGTCACGTGACGAAAACTTGGGGGAGGATCCCGCTTACCTGGGGAAGGGGGCCAAGGGGCTGTTGGATCACCCACCTTTAGTTGTAGACCACCCAAGTAGAGGACAATCCGATGAGAGTTCTAAGGACATATATCTAGTAGAAGACGCTGAGGACGACAGTTTTGAAGATTTGGATGAAGAACATCCACAGCATGTGGGTTTGGGAAGTACCGATAGACTCAGATATGAATTACCTGGCACAGGTCAATTGGTGCAGGGTCATCAACCCCAGCAAGTGTTGTCTGGGTACCGGAAGTGGGACAGTCACGTGGGGATGCTACGTCATAACGGAGTATTAAAGGGGAATGGAGAAGTCCGGGGAATAGGTAATGGGGAGCGTGGTTTCCAGACGATTGGAGAGGGAGATGATAGTGTTGGGCGGGGGGTTAAACCCGCTGGTAATATGGAAGAGACAATTTGAGGAAAAGCATATTCTGATTCGATAATGTGTATATAAATTCATATACCAAATACAAAATATATGCGTCGATACTAGAGACATTCATTGGAGCCGTAAAGACACTCACTAGATCCACGATCATCAACGTAGTCCACACACACACAAGCTGTAGGTGTACGCTGTGACGTAGTCCACACACACCAGCTGTAGGTGTAGGCTGTGACGTTGTCCACACATACACAAGCTGTAGGTGTAGGCTGTGACGTAGTTCACACACACACAAGCTGTAGGTGTAGGCTGTGACGTAGTTCACACACACACAAGCTGTAGGTGTAGGCTGTGACGTTGTCCACACATACACAAGCTGTAGGTGTAGGCTGTGACGTAGTTCACACACACACCAGCTGTAGGTGTAGGTTGTGACGTAGTCCACACACACAAGCTGTAGGTGTAGGCTGTGACGTTGTCCACACACACACCAGCTGTAGGTGTACGCTGTGACGTAGTCCACACACACCAGCTGTAGGTGTAGGCTGTGACGTAGTTAACACACCAGCTGTAGGTGTAGGCTGTGATGTAGTTAACACACCAGCTGTAGGTGTAGGCTGTGACGTAGTCTACACACACCAGCTGTAGGTGTAGGCTGTGACGTTGTCCACACACACACCAGCTGTAGGTGTACGCTGTGACGTAGTCCACACACACCAGCTGTAGGTGTAGGCTGTGACGTAGTTAACACACCAGCTGTAGGTGTAGGCTGTGATGTAGTTAACACACCAGCTGTAGGTGTAGGCTGTGACGTAGTCTACACACACCAGCTGTAGGTGTAGGCTGTGACGTAGTCCACACACATTAGCTGTAGGTGTAGGCTGTGACGTTGTCCACACACGCCAGCTGTAGGTTTAGGCCGTGACGTAGTCCACACACATTAGCTGTAGGTTCAGGCTGTGACGTAGTTCACACACACTAACTGTAGGTGTAGGCTGTGACGTAGTTCACACACACTAGCTGTAGGTGTAGGCTGTGACGTTGTCCACACACGCCAGCTGTAGGTGTAGGCTGTGACGTAGTTCACACACATTAGCTGAAGGTGTATGATGTGACGTGGTCCACTCACCAGCTGTAGGTGTAGGCTGTGACGTAGTCCACAAACACACCAGCTGTAGGTGTACGCTGTGACGTAATCCACACACACTAGCTGTAGGTGTAGGCTGTGACGTATACCACACACATTATCTGAAGGTGTATGCTGTGACGTAGTCCACACACATTATCTGAAGGCGTAGTCTATGACGTAGTCCACACACCAGCTGTAGGTGTAGGCTTGGACGTAGTTCACACACACTAACTGTAGGTGTAGGCTGTGACGTAGTTCACACACACTAACTGTAGGTGTAGGCTGTGACGCTGTCCACACACGCCAGCTGTAGGTGTAGGCTGTGACGTAGTCCACACACACCAGCTGTAGGTGTCATCTTCCCGAGGCAAGGGAGTTGTAAAATGATTAGTTTCCTCCCTTGCTGAACTAGGCCCGAATTTCAATGTTCGATCGTGGCGCCACCAGTTGCTATAACGAGTTATGTCCCTCCTATTGACCAATCAGATTCTGCCTCTAATGTCATTTGCATCAAACAAAATGGTGGCGCTCAGGGAAGACGATCTGATCGATAAGCAAGATGTATATTGTAACAAAACGGGTCTTACTTCGCGAAATGCATCAAATCACTGGAACATCTTGATTAAAAACAGGAAAAGAATTGGAAAATATATGTTCACACTAATTGACGGTACACATGTTTTGCAAATCCTGCAATCCACAAAAAATCTGCACTGCAGTTAACGAACCGGATGTTGATTTCGTTACGCGATTCTATTGGATTATATATAGACTCGTTAGTCCAGCCGAAATATAACTCCATAATTCCAGCCGAGTTCGGCAAGGGTGGAAACTGGACTTTTTATAGTCAGTTAACTCCCTTGCCTCGGGAAGATGGCAGGTGTAGGCTGTGACGTGCAAGTAGACACCATTCCAGTTCGCCTGTGGTTTGAATCAATGTAATATCTTATGTATATTCTACCATAACTCGACCATACAACACTAGCTTCAAATACGCATGTAGGTATAAGTAATACTATGTATGTATATATACAGTGTATTTGTGCAGATGAAAGATAAGTGTATACATGTGTACAGAAGTTCATCGTCTTTATCGCAAATAGTGTGGCTGGCAAATCATATATAAATACTTTCATACGCCACGTACAAATCAGTTTGTGAAATATCCTGGCGTAGTACAGTAAAGGTGCTGTAATTGTTGGTAGTGTGTTTTGTGTATATGGTTGTATAATATTGTGATGTGTTTTTTTTCGATAACGTGGAAAGTGAATTTCATATTTTACTTGTACATTTTCATGTCATGCTTTTCCTAAGTCGATGGAGTGACGGCATTACTCATAACGTCAGTATGACAGTGTCTTTCGGTTATATGGCATACTGCCAGCTCTCCGCTTGTCCCGAACTGCCGATAGCTTGATATTTCAGATTGCTGTCATAAAGCCTAATGCTATCACGGTGTCACTGTATACTAATCTCACAACGTGGGGAATGTATATAACTTCAGTGATCATATATATGAATTATATTATTCATGTCCATCGGGAATTGAATAACATACCCCTGGTGGATTTGTTTCGTCTTTGAAACATGATCTGTAATTTTCACTAAATAAAGTTTTACCTATCTTAATTCTGACTGACCACAAATAATTTAAATACATAAACGGTGCATTTAATCTTAAGCGATGTTATTTACTGTTTCACAAATGTCACCGATGTATGGATATGAAGCAATGTGGTTTTATGACGCAGTCACAAAATCCATGCAATCGAGCCGAAGAAATGGACTCGAGAGGCTGAAGGGTTGGTTGAAGTATCACCACATGCATTCATTAACAAGACGACCAAACGTGCAATTTGACTTCACCATTGATATACGGGGATCGGGGTTCTTTTGTAATCTCTTCTCTCGACGTTTGATAAATTGGTAGGCAAAGGTATACACCCATGTTTGCTTGTGGCTGAAAATGAAACATACAAGAAATAGCTATTCGATGGCCACGTATTACATTCGGGTATAATAGTTGATCAAATCCAGTCTACGTGTATACTTTCATTTATCCTGCAGTTTAATATCGTATGTAGAAATGCAAAAATTACACTTCGGCAATTTTCATAACAAGTCATGTAATTTAAGATGTCTTACAGATTTGCAATTTTTCGACAGCTTTTTTCTTAAATGGTTGCGTTTCCAAATCCACTGAAGAGATATGTTCTCATGCATAGCTTGTAATACTACTGTGTGGGTAGAGATCACAGCACTATATTCACCGTTAGGTACCATTTTTATTACGAGTTTGAGGGATGGGAAGAAGCTATATATGTATATAAATACATTTATTATATACTTCAGTATATTGCAGTGAGCATAGCAATTGAAATTTCACTGCAGTGAACAGAACACTTAATATTTCACTGCAGTGAACAGAACACTAAATATTTCACTGCAGTGAACAGAACACTTTAACGAAACTACCATATTTAAATGGTGTAAATTTGTGCCGTAAAGAAAGCAAATTTATTGATTTTCAAAGATAAGACACTCATCAGTAGTTGTGTAATATGCGATTCTTCTTTAAGTTTCTTTTTTTAATCAGATTATATTTTAAAATAAAAACAAACAATGTAGAAGTTACTGTATTCTTTGAGTGCTGACAAAGCAACAGTACAGTTAATTTCTTTTGAAAATATCGCTGACTTTAGATATTTTCAATTGAAAATCAAACATAGTTGTTATAAAATCAACTGAGACGTATTGATCCTTTTGTAGTTTAGTATAAGACTCGTAGGGCAAACAACCACACACAAAATGAAGTACTATTTCATTAAACAACCAAACATGTCAGTTTGTGCAGAACATAACACGTTTGAAATATTTTTTAATATATTTATTTGTATTTTGTGGATGACAAAACGAGGTGTAAGCGTATTATATTGAGTGACTGAACTACTTCACGCAAGAATTTGGTCACAGTGCATTTAGTTTATGATAGTACAAACGTCAACGCCAAATTGGTATGAAGCACAAACGCACATTAATGTAAAAATAAGTGATTGTATTTACTGTTCTATACCCTTCGTAAGTCTGTTTGTCGATAAAATATCTGTAGCGTCCTCCAGGGACGGTCGGGTAGCCCAGTGGTTAAAGCGTTCGCTCGTTACGCCGAAAACCCGGGTTCGATTCTCGACATGGGTACAATGTGTGAAGCCCATTTCTGGTGTCCCCCGCCGTGATATTGCTGGAATATTGCTAAAAGCGGCGTAAAACCATACTCACTCACTCACTCACTGTAGCGTCCTCCTCTTCTGCATTTTCTCTCTCTCGCTTTACTTGCTCTATTTCTCTAACTGCAACTATCCACATACACATACCTACCTATACACGTTTAGTTCGCCATCATTAGTATGTTTGTTCGTTTGTTGTTTAACCCCCCGGATGCCAGAGGATTAACGCCGCACTCAGCAATATTCCAGCTATATGATGGCGGTCTGTAAATAATCGAGTCTAGACCAGACAATCCAGTGATTGAAAACATGAGCATCGATCCACGCAATTGGGACACCATTACATGCAACCAAGTCAGCGAGCCTGACCACCCGATCCCGTTAGTCGCCTCTTACGACAAGCATAGTCGCATTTTACGGCAAGCATGGGTGGCTGAAGACCTATTCTACCCCGGATCTTCACGGGTGACCACCATTATTATTTCGCTGAGAGCCACATGACGTGGACAGAAAGGGGTGTGGCATCTATTTGGGGAATAAACGACGAGTGGGAGTTGTTTATCGCACAATAAAACACTGCATGGGGAATAAACCATGAGGACCACGAGACGTTTATTTCTTATATGAGATACTAGTATCAACATTATGTACAGCCTCTTTAAGGATGATGATAAAATGTACAAGCTTTAAAAATATTTACCCGAATTTAATGGAATCAATCTCTGCAATGTCGTACAAGACCATTTTATGCACAGGCGGATATTTCCACACTCCATCGCAGTGGTGACTTAGCATAACATCGCCGCCACAGGCTTATTTGCATATCACGTGACCGGACTTTTCTCTCGTTTGTGAACAAAAGCGCTAATTTCAGAAATCAGAATAGAACGGACAAATGCAAATGTTTAGGGGCGCTTTACATATATAAATATGCTACTACGGCTGCGACAGTGAGTTGCATGACAATACATATTTACATATCCAAGTGACCGTATCGACGGCTCTCCGTAGGGCTTCGATAACAGCACGTGAAGCCGTAAACCAATGTCAACATAGGATAACTACACAAAAGGAAATAGTTTTTCACGATTTAGGATATTTTCTCAATGGAAGTTAACCATTCTATGACTTATGTTTATCAAGATATGTAGACTTGTCAAAAATGAAACATATGAATAGGGTTGCGACCGGGTACGAAAACTGAACTCGAGTACCCGTAGTTCAATGTTGTCCCACTTGTTTGTAATGCTTTTGCGAATAAAAGGTCATCAAACATCTATTGATCTATTATGTTTTTTATTAAATGCCTGCATGGCTTACCTAAAACATTTGAACGTTTGTCCGCTTTGTCGTCTATTTTGAAGTGACTTACGAGTTACGAAAGGCGATTAGAGTTATCTCCCCTGAACGGGTACTCGAGTCCTGAAAATTGGACTCGAGTCCTAAGCTACCCGACCCGTTATCGGGTGCTCGAGTACCCGTCGCAACCCTACATATGAAATATCTTGAATGGACTGTATAAGATGTGACGAATCGTCACATGGCGCTAGCCTGTGGCAGAGGTACTATATGCTGGTCGCATGGAACTCTGGGTAGGAGATCGGGGTATTTCCCGCATATTCTAACAATCCTCCCGTCGATTATCTGCACCTTTCCTCCCAATACCGGTTATCATATCTCTCCCACTTTTGGATGCGATCGTTTGGCCACTGCGTTTATTTGCGTTGCCCAGCTTTATCTATGGGGAACACTCCAGTATACGACGTCATCAAGTTGCGAGCGCATGTTCGAATCTCTAGAAATGTCGTCATGATAGAACAATGTTTTATCGTGAAATAAACCACGCTTCGTTCTTCATTGTGCTTTGCGATTTATCGTGAACCTATGTTATATTTAAGCATAATAAACAAAGAAGGTTATTCAAAAGTTTCTAAAATTAATGTCATTAACACACAATAAACGATTCGGCCGACATTATAACATTTCAAAGACTTACACAATATCAAGTTGGTCAAATTAACAATGTTTCACATATTTAATCATTATTGAAATTGTTGATGATTATGTGTGGATTAATAATGATAAGCAGAACGAAGTTGGGTAATAGACCAGTAAGTTAATAACGACTTACAGTCTCGGCATGAGTCCCTGGTGATCCTTGACGACCCCCTTTATGACCTACACGGGAACTGAAGAATTACTAGCGTACATTTAAGCCGCCATGGTTCATAATGACCCACCCCCATTGTTGCAAGCCGAGGCTGATCATGTAATTAAGCATGGTTTTGAGGTAGGGTTTGTGTGGAAAAGCCCTGTTCATTTTCCTCTCAACATATTACGTTTACCGAGAGTTTGGGCATCCACCAATATATGCCGTATATTTTCTCTTGACTTACAGCGAAATTATTGAATTTGTTTGTAAGCCTAGTATGCTCACACATGCAAGATGAAGTATTTTTCATGCTTGAATTTGTAATATTATTTGAATTTTCAAGCAAACTTCAAAGATCGACATGTGGACATTTATTTACTATACAGTTCGCATCATTGAGTACAGCATCTTCATCTCCCCTTCAATATAGTGTTACTGTTGCAGGGGTGGTAGGGTGGCCCAGTGGTTAAGGCGTTCACTCGTCACGCAGAAGACCCGAGTTTGATTCCCCACATGGGTACAATGTGTGAAGCCAATTTCTGGTGTCCCCCGCCGTGATTTTACTGTAATATTGCAAAAAGCGGCGTAAAACCATACTCACTTATATTTTAGTGGCTATATATTACATCATATATTTAGACATATATATGTGTCTACCCAGTTTATTCAGAAATTAAATAATAACATTGCTCAACTTTTTAGAAATATCTCAGATCGGATGTTACAGAGTCACCAATATACCCGATATATTCCCGTTAGTAATAATATGTAAATATTAATAATTTCATACGAAACTCTGAGTTTTTCTTATGTGTGCAAATATACTAATATCAATAAAGCTGAAGTTTAAACAGTATACTTTCTTTAGTGACCAATAATTCTGATGGTTTTTTTAATTCAAATGCAGTATTTCAGTAATATTTTATTTTTTTAAAAACCAACTCGTGCTCTGGTTGCCAAGCAATTGCTTTGCGGATCATCATGGTCGACTTCATCCTCCTTGAATCATGTCGGGTCTTCTCAACACCAAGACCCATTCGTCACCACTCGCCCCTTTCCGTAGCCTGCAAGAAGACTCGTCCCCCTATCGATAAATGTTTTGTGTAAAAATACGACAAACCGATCAGAATGTGGTTATGATTTCAAGTTCTTCGTCAAAGAATCCCTCAGAAATATTTTTTGATTTCACATATGTCTTGCATCTAAACATATACCCAAGACACAGTTAAATGTGTTCAATCATACTGTATAATTCTGCATATCCCGATGTGCTTTAAATTGCATCTGAAATATATATATAATATATGGGGAAATATATGTGAACTATTACGCAACGAGTTGACAATTGTTTTAGGTATGCCCGTTTGCGCTAAGACCGAACCCGGTCCCAAAAATGGCCATGAGAGGGGCACGAGTCGCCATTCGGCTTGTCCCGGAATAACACGAGTTGGTCACGAATGCACCAAGACTTAGTACAAAAATAAAAGCAGCAAGTCCCGCCAATGGTCGTAGATAGATATAGATCGCTGCGATCCGTACATAGTCGAGCCTGGGCCTGACAGACCAGTGGTCGATATGATGAGCAACGTATAACGTCCCACGCCACGATCGAGGACGCGCAATCAACCAAATAATTCACCGAACGTGATCTCCCGAGCCATTTTGTCTATCTATCTCGGACTCCCAATCAAAGAGTATCCGGTTATCAAAAAGTTATCTGTGGGTACAACTCAGTCACCGCATAACGATTTGATGATATATATGAGAAATACCGAAGTAAATAGGCCTATATAGTTCTATGTTTTCAAATATTTTTAATTCAGTAATGGACATTGAGCAATGCATTTTAAAATTTATTCACGTATCATCTATGACTGTGGCCACTGATAATTTCACATACGTGTCATTCGGTGCCGAGCTGTGATCCGTGTGCATCCTGTATCCAGGCCTCGGGAATGGCGTCAGTTGGGGGAAGCTGGGGAGCGAGCCATGTCCTTATTGTATTGTAGCTACAAGGCTAAACTATACACACATGTACATGATGTGGCAGGTTATTGGGAAGGAACAGCCAATAACGTTACTACAGTTCTAACGTTCTAAATCCGTGGGAAAACACTTGGTAATGTGTAACGCGAAGCCACTGAACAAAACACGGAGAAACTATAGCAGGGAGAGTTATCGTTCTTGGACTGGGCTCAGTCCAAACACGCTTAATCATCCCGTTCCAGTTCACGACGAGACAGTCGGTTTATGTCTCGTGAAATAATGTAACGTGTAAATGTATAATGTATGTGGTAAACACAGATTTATCTGTCTTACAACGTTAAGAATACACTGACTGTTAGTCATAAGTTTTAACAAAACGGCCCCGGGTTCTAGGGCCCGTTAGCTCAGTTGGTTAGAGCGCCGTGCTGATAACGCGGAGGTCGTGGGTTCGACCCCCATGCGGGCCACGATACGTTTTCATTTTCGACATGACAAACTGTTATATAGGTTAATAATTCAGAATGGATTTACAGTATAAAATAATATCCAGCCAATACATGTACTTATGAATCTTCATGTGCACTTGGTCCGTCCGTAAGACAGTGGGGCATTAATAACCATAGTATATGTGATCTAGATGTCCATGCATTCCATGACTCCAATTCGAAGTAAAACAATATTACATACTCATCTCAATACAGAGTTCTTTACATCCATCCTTACTTAAAATAGGAATTTAACGTGCGCTTTCCGACATATGCGTATTTCGCGCACGGGCCCGCCAGGCCACTTGGTGTTTGGTTGAAAAGGGTATTTCCGATAAGGTGAGGCAGCCTAGGTGGGGCTTTTTTGGTAATTTGGTATTTTGAAATATGCCATGCAAAAGGAGTTTGTGTGTTTTTATAGGTTTAGAATTTTAGGGTTTATTGGCAGCTTGTTTGTTGTACTTTTATTTTTAAATGCGGCCAAGTAGGCCTGTTTTGATTACATGTATGCCTAGTGCTTTAAAGGTTTGTAAGTCATTTAGGGGGTTTAGTACCGTTGCTAGTGTCATTTGATTGTTGCAATTTAGTGTGGATTGGAGTGTTGGATGTGTGCAGTATAGTATTACATGTTTAGGCGTTTCTTTTAAGTTGCAGTGGGGGCATTTACCGGTTTGGTGTTTTTTTTAATTTGGTGGAGGGGGGAGTTTAACTTAGTGTGGCCTGTTTGTAGTTTTTGTTATTACTCTGTCAATTTTTTGGTTTTATGATGGATTTTTGTTTTTTTGAGTGGCTTTTGTAGCAGGTGTTTTAGTTTGCAATCAGATTTCAGATAGTTATTTTGCCACTTTTGGAAGATTTTCTCCTTTGTGATACTTTTCATTTCGTTTTTTTATATTGGTAGGTTGATGCTTACATCTTCTAATTTTAGTGCTGATTTGGCTGCTTTGTCTGCGTGTTCGTTGCTAAACAGTTATTTTGCCACTTTTGGAAAATTTTCTCCTTTGTGATACTTTTAATTTCGTTTTTTTATATTGGTAGGTTGATGCTTACTTCTTCTAATTTTAGTGCTGATTTGGCTGCTTTGTCTGCGTGTTCGTTGCTAAACACTTCAACGTGGGCAAGGATCCAAACTATTTCTATGTCTTTACCTAGTTTACGTAGATTGTTGGCGCTTTTAATTATCTGTTGTATTAGTTTTGGGCGACATGCATCGTGCTCATGTATGCTTAAATCATGTACCGTACGAATATTCTTGTGATCAAGTTAATTTCTTAATTTATGAACACAGACAGTTTTCTAACGAAATATATCGTTCCTATATCTCTATGTAGTTTTCGACCAGTAAGTGATTCCTTTTTTTATTTTAAGATAACATTATGATGAGAAGTACTTCAAATGGTCACGTTACATGGCCAATTGATGGGGAAGATGTCACGTTACATGGCCAATTGATTGGGAAGATGTCACATTACATTGCCAGTTTATGGGGAAGATGTCACATTACATGGCCAGTTGATGGGGAAGATGGGGAAATTTATTGTTCCTATATCTCAATGTAGTATTCGACCAGTAAGTTGTTCCTTGAATATTTTAAGATAACATTATGATGAGAAGTACTTCAAATGGTCACATTACATGGCCAATTGATGGGGAAGATGTCACGTTACATTGCCAGTTAATGGGAAGATGTCACATTACATGGCCAGTTGATGGGGAAGATGGGGAAATTTAGAGTTCCTATATCTCAATGTAGTATTCGACCAGTAAGTGGTTCCTTTAATATGTTAAGATAACATTATGATGAGAAGTACTTCAAATGGTCACGTTACATGGCCAATTGATGGGGAAGATGTCACGTTACATGGCCAATTGATGGGGAAGATGTCACGTTACATGGCCAGTTGATGGGGAAGATGTCACATTACATGGCCAGTTGATTGGGAAGATGTCACGTTACATAGCCAGTTGATGGGAAAGATGGTCACGTTACATGGCCAGTTGATGGGAAAGATGGCCACGTTACATGGCCAGTTGATGGGAAGATGTCACGTTACATTGCCAGTTGATGGGGAAGATGTCACATTACATGGCCAGTTGATGGGGAAGATGGGGAAATTTATTGTTCCTATATCTCAATGTAGTATTCGACCAGTAAGTTGTTCCTTGAATATTTTAAGATAACATTATGATGAGAAGTACTTCAAATGGTCACATTACATGGCCAATTGATGGGGAAGATGTCACGTTACATGGCCAGTTGATGGGGAAGATGTCACGTTACATGGCCAATTGATGGGGAAGATGTCACGTTACATGACCAATTGATGGGGAAGATGTCACGTTACATGGCCAGTTGATGGGGAAGATGTCACGTTACATAGCCAGTTGATGGGAAAGATGGTCACGTTACATGGCCAGTTGATGGGAAAGATGGCCACGTTACATGGCCAGTTGATGGGAAGATGTCACGTTACATGGCCAATTGATGGGGAAGATGTCGCGTTACATGGCCAGTTGATGGGGAATATGTCGCGTTACATGGCCAGTTGATGGGGAAGATGTCGTTTTACATGGCCATGTTTTACATGTTAGACAGCCAGTTGTCAGACACTGAAGTAGGGGATTAATTAGGGCAGTGCCCACAACAATGGTACAGTCCTACTCAGTGAACTAATGAGGCATGTCTCAAAGTTCATTGTTTGATCTTTCTCTTCTTATTTTCTACTTATTTATTGTTATAGTTATTAACTAGATTGCTACTCCAGTTGCATGTTGTACTATTTTAAGATGTCTAACAACTGGCTGTCTAACTAATGGGAGGACACCTCTATGACATCTTGACAATGTCCACAACAAAATATTCCACTATTACGCTATCAACCCTCGTAATTATATAAAAAATACTATTTTATTAGACCACTTTTTTTATAAAATGCAACGGTTATGTTCTAGGAAATCAAATGAAATTCTTATTTAGTAACAAAATATGCATGGTAATATCATGTACCACTCTGTGTGTGTGTGTGTGTGGGGGGGGGGGTTACAGTGAGTGAGTTGGGCTTAAAGGGGCACTGATCTACTAAAACAATTCCCCGGGACTGGTTGTTGCCTTTGTTATTGTTTTTTCCCGTGAGTACCCGAATGATATAGCAGAAACCTAGACTTGTTCGCGACCTGTGCTGCACAATTCGTAAGGGCATTTGTCATTTTTATTGATAGTATAAGGGCGTATGGTCTCATCTTTCAACAAAATGAAAAAAGTTTTGGAAATAATAAGGAACTGTAGGTATCTTTGTGGGTAGCATCCGTAATGGTGACGAACTTTTGATTAGTCACTTGCTTGGTAATTGTGCGATTTTCGTTTACACTATTTTGACTTTCAACACAAAGTAAATATTTCTCCCGAGCATTGCTTATTTTATCGTGTTTGTATTTTTTACAGACAAAATGTGCAAAATTTTCACTCACTTTTATTAAGAGCCTGAATATTCAATTATTTTACAAATTGACTGAAAATATGTCCATCTGTATTATTATGATAACGAATGCCAAACATTGTTATGTTTTATATCATCACCAAGAGACTGAAAATGTTACGGTGAAAAGTACATGTCTATTATGTTGGGCTTCTAATCCTACATAATACTCTATTGTGATGTTTATAGGCCCTATTGATCGTCTTAATCAGTTTTAGTCAATCTGTTAAAGAAAAAGACAGATGTTTCAGTCAAAATGACTGAAATATTTACACATTTTATAAATTGCCTGAGAGAATCACATTTTACAAATTGACTGTAATATATACACGCTTACAAAGGAAAAGACTTGTGAAAACAACGTCTATCGCGCATCGAAGAATTTTCCAACCAAGACTTAGAGAAACAGGAATGAATCTGTCCAATGCTACAGCAAATGAAGGAAATCAAAATGCAAATATCATAATTACAACCTACCAAATTTATGTGTATAATTTTAGGCAGCTTCCTTGTTCGAGGAATATATCCGTGAATACCCACACAAAGGAACAATATCCCACACGTCTGCAGTTGTACAAAGAAACTCATTCGATGTCACGTGTCTCTGTAGCTATCAAATATTTAAAAAAATATATATCGTTTCGGGATATTATAACCCGTGTTCGTGGGTCCTACTATTTAACGTCCGAGGGCGCCCGGGAACGTCCGGGGGCGTCCGGAAACGTCCGGGAGGTTTCATCAGACGTCCAGAAACGTCCGGGAGGTTTCATCAGACGTCCGGAAACGTCCGGGAGGTTTCATCAGACATTCGGGAGTTTAAAAATACAGTGCAGTCAACAGTGCCACGTGCAGCGGCCAGAAACTTCCGGTTACTGGTACTTCCATTTTCTGGCCGCTGCACATGGCAAACACGTGCGCCAGTTGATATTCTCACGATCTTACAAAACTGAGAAAGACATGTTTTATTGACTGCACTGTATTTTTAAACTCCCGGACGTCTGATGAAACCTCCCGGACGCTCCCACCAGATGCTCCCCGACGTTGATTTACAAAAAAAGTAAATCAACTGATCATTCATCTCTTGCTGGGCTGCCACGTGCATATTACATAACACACATTTCACCTCACTTCAAACCTGGATTTAGATTGAATAATTACCCCAGACACAATAAATGCCAAATGGGAACCTTTGTCAGGTATTCTGAGCGGTGCTACCACTAATTATACCTGTAATAAATTCATTAACTGAGCATCAAGTGAATGACGACAAATACACACAAGTGCAGGGTTATAACAGAAAACGTGGATGACAGCAAGGGAGTAGTAATCGTATTATCGACGCAATTCGAAATCCGAAAATGCTTTCACTGCATGGATACTCTTTTATTATTAATCTATAACAATCATATAACTATTTCCAAATGACGACATCCGATGAGCTTCTTTTTGTCTGTTTGTTTAGGCTGAAGAAATTAATTAACATGCGCCCCTTGTCGAAATCGATATAGATCACGGTTAACCAATCCGTGTTCAAAAATGAGTAAAACAATGATTGCCTCCAAGTTTATTCAGCTGTCCTTGCAGACGGTAGCTCAGTCTCTTGTCACGCTCAGTTGCGTTGCGTATCATCCGGGTACTCACGGGGAAAAAAACAATAACAAAGGCAACCACCAGTCCCGGGGAATTGCTTTAGATCAGTGCCCCTTTAACGCCGCTTTTAACAGGGGCCTACTTTTCCTGGGGGTGCCCATAACATCAGTACTACACAGTGAGTGAGTTTGGTTTACGCCGTTTTTAACAGTATTCCAGTTTTATCACGGCTTGTCAGCTTAAGGGAGGGAAGGCAGAAGTGATGCAGGTCTCAGACGTTTACCACTTCGGTGAAACCCACGAGCACGGGTATGATGCTGACAAACGTAGAAACATAATCGGGGCGAACCGGGATTCGAACCCACAATCATAGGTTTCTGACGTGTCCAAGGGACGCAACTCTGCATAGCCTTAGACGACTTGGCCACCCGTGCCCCCTCTCTTGGGAATAAAGTGTATTGATTGGTTTATAGCCCCAGGAAGTTTGCTTCAAGTCGTTGCACCGGCACTTTGTCTTCTTTATCAAGCTGTATTTGATTAGAGAGAGAGAGAGATTACACGGAGAAAAAAATATCAGTAAAACACTTGTTACAACATTTAGAAAGCCGTCAGAACGTGAAGTGCGTCTTATCGCTTTACGTGTGTGACGTCATAGCATTGCAACTCGTTCTACGACTGACACATCAAAACACTACACTGTGAGTTTTCATTGTTTGTACTCTCCCCCCCCCCCCCCCCCCCCCCCCCCCCCCCACCAGACTGCAAATAAAATGTGCCTCCGCATGATGCCCTCTCGTGTGATATTGCCGACACTCTTTCAACACATCCAATATCCAATTATAATTTATTAAACATTGGGGTGTTGTTTTTTTATGTCAACTATTGCACTGGGCATTTCAGATGTTTGTCAAGAACCAGGTCTCACACTTACCTGTCGATTGGCCAGGTGTGCTAGATTTGGATTGCAACTTGGATCATATAAGAGGTCTATTTGCGCCCAACACGTCAACTGGTTTTAAACAAGAACAATGAAATTCACACAGTGTGATGATTAACCAACTTCCTTCTTGCATCAGTTACAAAAAAAATAGAACAGCAAGTAAACACTATATCATTTCTGAACAGTGAGTACTCATTTCATAAAACAGATCACACGAACAATAAAAAAGAAACTGTCAAAATGCTTCTAAAGTCATTGCACAACGTGTTATACTGGTCTTCTAATTTATATACAAGTTGCCCGATTCATTCACCAAGTCTACGTGCCCGATAAATTGAACCACAACTGATGCTGGATCCCAAAAGTGGATCTAGAGAGAAATGTGTTCTCTTTCTCAATACTTCATTTCATGATAACCTTGTAATTGACACAAGTTGTCTCCCCTACCCTGATCGCAACCCCAGTGTTAAGTACCCCCGATCGATACATCAATGGAACAGCTTACCGTCACAGTAAGCTCCAAATAGAGGGGCCAAACCAATCACTGCTTAAACACAGCGTCGTTACCCCAGGCCCACTATAGCGGGGTTCAGCCAATCACTGCCAAGGCAGGGCGACGGTATACCAGGGGTGACACGGCAACTCGGAGGGCATCGTCATAGAGACAGGGTAGTCACAAGTCGATCTTCACCCGATAGTAGCGACCTACACCAGCTCAGGGAATTAAATAGGGGAAAACAATCACACTCTTCCACCATGTCGGACGGAGATACCAGGGACGCACAGGTGAGAATGATAGCTTGATTTAAACAGTTTGCCGACTTTTGTGTTTGTGCATGTGTGACAGTATAGTGTTGGCGACAGTAGTTTCGGAGGTGATGATTTGCTTGAGTTCCGCCGTTGTCTGTGAACTTGTACGTGTTGGATAACATGTAAGTCATGGGTGGTTCGATATTTCGGAACTTAAGATTGTCATGTCGTGTTGAGCAGACAACATTCCCTATCTTGGCTAAAAGTTATTAATACGGTTTACATGTTTCAAGGGACGTTTTTAATTTTCATCGTCCAAAGTCCCACTTCATCTGGTGCTAACAGTTATATGATCAGTTTTAAGGGTACTCTAATATTTTATTATCTCATGAGAATTTACGAATATACAAAAACATACTCCCCTAACATTGAAATACACAACAGAATGATAAGGAAGATTTAGTTTAAAACACAGCACACTAATCGAACGTGTGTATATAGATCTAGGTGAGGAGAGTCAGGCTAGAATGTTACAGCGATGCTCCCGCTTCATAAATAGTGTACTCATATTCCGAAAAGCATATATTTAGCTGATGATATATACTACTGAAAAGAAGTTAAGAACACCCGATTCTTTCCTATTACTATAGTTCACCTGGCATGGCAGATTAACTAAAGACATTTGAAAGAATCGGCATGACATATTAGCGATAGTAATATGAAAGAATGGGGTGTTCTTTAACTTCTTTTGTGTAGCATATACCGCTATATGACACACAACTGTTCGCTCAATAAGACTGTTACATCACAACCAGATACGTGTTTTGTGTTGAAGTGAAGACATATGTGGATATGTGTTTATACGTTACTACTGAACATGATTGAGTCGGGATGTGAGGGGGTTGGGGTGGCAGTGAGTGAGTAGGGTTTTACACCGCTAGTAACAATATACGAGCAATACCACGGCGGGGGACACCAGAAATGGGCTTCCCATGTAGGAGAACTCGGGCCTTCGGCATGGCGAGAGAACGCATTAACCACTAGACTACCCCACCGCGCCAGCGATATATGGCGTCAAAGTAATATGATAATTTTAGTTTATGCCAATATGTCTATTTTTGTTATACGCTGTCATATTACAACCATTAGTTGAAGCATATGCCGTTGTTAAACATCCGTTAAAAGAAATATATTTGCCCTCATCCCATTCAAATCCTTTGATGCGTCTTTTTATTCATATGAACCGGACCTCGAGTGCGAATACATGTATGGCTAAGGCGGTAAGATAATGGGGATTGATATCTTGTGTAAACACATGTGTTGAAAGTTAATCTAACTACCATCTCGTTAACGCCACTGTTTGTAAATTATTGCGCCAGGTTGACAGGAACCTGATATCGACATGGATAGGAATGAATCTGCTCAACATCATGAAGGGGTGAATGAGACCATATAGATCAATATACCTATGGATGTCGACAACCGTGATGATCACACCTGTAGGTACCGATACCCTTGAATACAATAACATTACGTCAGGAAAATTCAGGACTAGTTTTTAATTTATTTTACAAATGCCCCTCATGTACCGTTTTCTTTTGACATATTATGATTTATATAAAAGAGAACTGTATAAACATATTGCGTCAGATTCCATGGCTGACGGATTCCATTTTTCAGTTGATATGGTAAATGACAGCCTCATTTATTGTTTTCTTAAAAGGATTGATTAATAAATCTCCGAAATTATACCTTTCTCTTTGAAACACCTGGTATGTTTCATTATCGCTGTCCGCGCCTGTCAGTGTGGGGGCAATAAATGGATCGACACTCAAGTGAAGTTTTATTGAGCGAAGTTAATTGATTTCCACCACTTGTGGTACAACAATGCGATCACGCGAGTTCTGAATTAAATACTAAATAAAGTTCTTCTCGTGGCAAATAAAACGTGTGCACGGTGATTGAGACATGTCATCTGTGCATGATACTAAACTAAGTCTGATTTCGTTTTTTTTCCTGTAATAAAATCCAATCAAGCGCCTTAGCCGAATTAGAACTGGCAATGAAAGTGACGCATTCCCACTTTGTTAGGTGATAGGTCTCGCTGTTTTCCTTAGAAAGAGACAGAAAGAGTGTGTCGATTGCTTCCTTACAACAAATTAGTCTGACATTAAAGTGAGTGAATATAGTTTTAGGCTGCCTTTATTATTCCATCAATATCACGGCGGGGGACACCAGAAATGGATTTTACACATTGTACCCATGTGGGGAATTGAGTGTGTGAGTATGGTTTTACACCGCTGTTAGCAATATTCCAGCAATATCACGGCGGGGGACACCGGAAAATAGGCTTCAAACATTGTTCCCATGTGGGAAATCGAACCCTGGTCTTCGGCGAGACGAGCCGACGCTTTAACCACTAGGCTACCCCACCGCCCCTGTTGGGAATCGAACCCGGGTGTTCAGCGCATTGTTGTAATCACGGGTTTAGGCGGCACGTAGTATTATTACTCCATGGATAACCTCATGACTACATGTGGCCTAGGGGCAGCCTAGTGTTAAAGCGTTTGCCTGTATAGAGTTTGGTGATCGGACGATACACAAGAGGAGAAGCAACAAACACCACCATCTTTCAATATGTCCCTTTTCCACAATTTACGTAAAATAAATATTCAACAAAAGAGTTAATGTAACAAAAGCAATATATTGAATATAAATAGTATGCTCGAATTAAGAAACACCGGAGTAAAAATCTTTAATAGAAGACGTTTTGCATTTAAACGAGCTCTACCGCCCATCTCATTCTTCGTGTGTCGGGGCGGTGGGTGGCCTTGTGGTTAAAGCGTTCGCTCATCACGCTGAAGACCCGGGTTCGATTCCCCACATGGGCACAATGTGTGAAGCCCATTTCTGGTGTCCCCCGCCGTGATATTGCTGGAATATGGCTTAAAGCGGCGTAAAACCAAACTCACTCGCTATCTCCCTCATTCCTCGTGTGTGTGGTGATGTACCGTCACTATGCCATTTGTGATGACCCGGAAGCTATTGTTTATTGTTGTTGAGACGTCTAGTATATTCATAACTATACACATCGATAACTCACAGTCTTCTGTGTTGTGGGGCATGTAATTAGATCTCCTTTGTGACAAATCTAACGTGAAGCTTTGTTGAACAAGAATGGATAATTACTGCTGTATCCTTGGTTCGATTACTGGGCCGGCGTTGCGTGATGACCCACTAAACTGTCCCATTGTGTCGGGACATGACACAGGATTAAAACAATGGCGACTAATACAACCCTGGATACATGTACGAGCTTGTATTTAACAGGTGACCAAGGTTCATTTCTCAGGTATACCATCGCCAGGACATGTTCGCGTTAAAGTTATGGACGAAATTCCTGTACTGCAATATCAGAATGCAGACACACTTGCAAACCCCCGATTTATTTTATTCACATGACTATAGTTAATCTGTCACGGTTCTCTCTATATATACTTCTAAAAAAATTAAAGAACCATGACAGATTAACTAAAGTCATGTGAATAAAATAAATCAGGTTTTTAAATAGTTTTCTAAATATGTTTTTTTTTTTCAATTACATCCATTGTATCCGTGTAATGGATAAATTGATTGCACTAAAGATGCCCAAACGATATTCATCCTCGCATCTAACACCACTTCACAAGAGAGCTTGAGCATTTCATTTTGAATCCTTCCTTTAAATGTTTCCTTTTCCAGACACGGTGCATGGTTTATTAATATACTGAACACGGCATAGATCTGCATCTTTTTTTTTTTTAAGTAACGGTAAACAAATTCAATCAGGTGTTGGTTATTTCAGAAATAAATAATGCTTTCAATCTTTAGGAAAGTACATGTGGTGGGAGATAAGACACACACACTTCAATAAAGATACTCTCAGGTTAAACAGTAAAACCTCGCTTACGCCAATCTCCTAAACTCCATAGAATGCCTGAAACGAATATTACTATCCTGACGGCATTGTGGCCTACTACTCGCTTGTCTCGAGCTACAGCGAACTCCATATGTTTTCGATAGTTTACACGGACTTCGAGTAAACGGATATTTTTGCCATATTTTATTAGTTAGTTAGTTATGCCCATCGCTCCCCCCGAAGCATAGGCCGCCGACAACAGTCCGCCAGAGTCCTCGGTCCTGGGCTGCCCTCTCTAGTTGTTTCCAGGTGTGTCCCATCTTCTTGCTCTCTGCCTCGACGTCCCGTCGCCAGGTGTGCCTTGGCCTTCCTCATTTTCGTTTTCCCTGGGGGTTCCATGACAGCGCCTGTCTGGTGATGTTACTGACCGGCTTCCTCAGGGTGTTCCCAATCCATCCCCATCTTCTGCGCCGGATCTCATCTTCGGTTGGCAGTCGGTTGATACGCTGCCACAGGTCTGAGTTGCTGATGGTGTTGGGCCAGTGGATCTGGAGGATTCTTCTCAGGCAGCTGTTGATGAAAGTATTTTTTTAGAGAAGCGTTATTATTTAGTCTGAGTTTCTCAATAAATGATACATCTAGTGGGTCGAAAGTGACAAGCTCCATTAGACGACCATGACGTCATATAAAATTCAATATCTTAGAGTAATGCACGCCAATTACCTTGTCTCATTAATTGAGGGTGATTGTCTCAGCAAATTACAGAGGAGGGTATTTCTCACCCTGTGATATAACCTTTTTTAGGCACAGTGCCACAAAAGAGTATTTTTGCCTTGACGTAGGCACTGCAACTACATAACGTCGATTTTTCGCGATCATATTGAACTGTTCTTGATGATTATCAGTTACTGTTTGGAACGAAACGATCGAGTTATTTGTAAATACACTAACACTGAGATTAAAAGTAAAAGATATATATCTATATAAATATATATATATATATATATATCAAGTATTAAGGGTGAGAAACCAAGTTTTGATAATTTTAGGAAAATACTAAAAGAGTCAGCTATGATTGAAAAATTAATTGCCACAAAAAACAATGGTCTATTACAATTTGAACGAAAATGGGGAAAAATCCTACACAAATTAAAATATTAAAATCAGGCTATAGATCAGAAACGCCTCAAATAGCAATACTATCATAAATGCTTATATCTGACTATCGGTACAACTTTTCATGCTTTTCTTGAAACATATCATGTATATATATATATATATATATATATATATATATATATATATATATATATATATATACAGTAAACTACGGTTATAACGAACACGCTTATAACGAACTGACGGATATAACGAACTTATTTGTTTGGTCCCGACTATTTGCTGTAGTTATGCTGTATATATGCTTATAACGAACTACGGTTATAACGAACTGAAATTAGTAGTCACTTTGAGTTCGTTATAACCGTAGTTTACTGTATATATATATATATATATATATATATATATATATATATATATATATATATATATATATATATATATATATATATATTTCAGTTATACATGCTATATTTATATCACAAGAAATGTACATCCATGTAACGTATGTTCTCTACAGTTGATTAAACCTACTGTACAACCTTGGAACCTGATGTACAACCCTTTGAAAGGAATAAGAAATGTCCCAAAAAACAAAAAAACACTGAGATTCCTAATGTTATTTCGCTGTGTGATGGGCTGCACACTACACCTGCAAGCATACCATCTGTTGATCTTTCACTGTAGTTGATTGTTACCGACTACACCCAAGACCACTATTGGGTAGTACCCGGCCAGTATTTGGACGGGTACTATCTTGTTTCAATGATTAAATCGACAAAGTGTAAAACTGACAATGGCCTGTGCAGACTATGTTAAACGCTTCTCGCCCGACCCCTCAAGAGTTTAAGATATGTGTGTCACCTTGACCTCATAGTTACAGCGTACACGTTTTGTGTTCTGATCGGATTATCTCCCTTGGGGGTCCTTCAGCTCCTGGCGACGTTCGGCTTTCAGTAAATCTTTCATCAGCTCACGTCATTCGTCTACCAGATTAGTTCCAAGGGAAATATTTCCATCTGTTCCGATTACCACTCCGCTGTGTGTACTTACCTTCCAGGCATACAAAAGAAGACGGCAATTCCAAACAGTATTATGTTTTGTATTGAGAACGTGAACAAGTGGACGTTAGAATCGAATTAAATATACATATTTTAAACTATTCCACGTTTTGTACAAAACTTGACCTTCAATTACCTCGTATTTACTTGATCATAGAACGTAACTGAATGTGAAGGAATGGGTAATCCGGGGCCACGCCATTCGCAGAGTTGTTTCCCTTAGTTGTGCCAGAATCTGCTGGTGCTCCGAATCGTAGTGTCGTCCCAATTATCATCCTTGGCCTGTGCCGTACCATACCGGCGCTCGTGGATTTCACCACATTAGCAGACATATACAAACAGTATCGTTATTAGCTTTTCTGGCATGCCCTGATATAACCTGAGTACTGGTCAGTGTGAAGTTAAACACAACTCACACACTCGATACGTCTATAACATGTATGTATATACAGTACTGTTGTTATGACAGTTGGTGGTCTGACAGAACAAACAGCTTAACATAAGGATACTTCGTGATCCGCACTTTTACTTTTCGGACACCTACTCATGTGACGGTAGGTGTATTGTGTCTTGGATTTGTTTTTGTTTAACGCCGCACTCAGCAATATTCCAGCTATATGACGTCGGTCTGTAAATAATCGAGTCTGGACCAGACAGTCCAGTGATTGATATCATGAGCATCGATCTATGCAATTCGGATACGATGACATGTATCAACCAAATTAGCGAGCCTAACCACCCGATCCCGTTAAACGCCTCTTACGACAAGCATAGTCGCCTTTTACGGAAAGCATGGGTTGCTGAAGACCTATTCTCTACCCGGACTTCTCTTCACGGGTTTTGTGTCTTGGAAAACATGTACGTTAATTCCCTGGCAGAATCGCGTACTGCTCATATTACAACTTATCCGCACCATCCATGAAATGAAGTCATTACCTGAAATAAAAATATATCCCTATCGAACTGTGAGTGATACTTGTATCGGTTGTGGAATATCACCACATGGAGCCTGATTGTATGGGTGGCAATCGGATTACATTCCAGTTACATTCTAAATGTCAACCATATCCTAACTACTTAACTCCTATTTTCCACAGAAATATTACAAATAGCATTTGACCTTTTGAAGTTATTGGTAAATTATGTTGAGCTTCGTCCCACGGATCACGGAGTAGAGTGCATAGAGTATAGTAGACACGAAAGTCAGTTGCATATAAAAAAAGCTAATCCGATCACCCATCGTGACAAAAGTAGATCATGTCCCCGCGCCATACATGCCCCCAAACCTTTCTGTCCCGCTGCGGATCTTCTCCATAAGTATAATACATGGATATTATGTATTAATTCTAAGCTCACTATTATTGTAAGCGACGATAAGGGGGCCCGCTATAGCTTGACAAAGGTGAGGCACCCACTGCTTAGTCAGTGCCAATAGGTAGTATGTATAAATCTCACCGTGCCCTGAAGACACCTCCAGTCCACTGAGAGATCACCAATGTCTTATAATTCACGATCCTTAATTCCTCACAAATATATGTACGTTTTTGCAAACTCATCTAGTGAATAGTATTAATATCGACCAGCTTGTATAAGCCAATCAAATGTTTGTTAGCGGGTGATAAAGCTTCGCCTCTAGGGAGACGGTATATTGCCATATCCTCAGACGCATGGTTGAGACGTAAATTTGTCACATCTCACTGCTCAATAACGTTGATTATAGACAGACGTTACAAGGTAGACATGGGCGCAGATTAGACTTGTCGGTAATGGGATTACCGTCACTGGTATATGAGTAATATATGCCATCACTGACGTATTGATATATAGACAATATTAAGCTGAATGGAAACAGTACTGGGACCCGTTCCACAAAGCGATCGTAGCGCTAAGACTGCCATAAGCCAATGTTAAAGAATGTTAGCGCTACGGTCGCTTTGTGGAATGAGGCCTAAGACGTAATGTGTAGGTAGGTATTCGGTATATAAGGAAAACGAGCCCTCAGACTGCCTCATTTCTGAGCGAGTGAGTCTGGTTTTTATACCGCTTTTAGCAATATTCCAGCAATATCACAGCAGGGGACACCAGACATGGGCTTCACACATTGTACCCATGTGTGTTATCGGCATAACGATCGAACACTTTAACCACTAGGCTTCCCCACCGACCCCTTCATTCTGTGTGTGCGGGTTAAAAAGTGTTAATTACAAAATCATGCTGCACAATTTAGAACTAAACACTTAAATCACATAACGGTTTATTGTTCAATACTGCGACTTTTTATTCCTGTGATATTTCTTATGTACCACCGTAGGGCGTTGTATTGTGCATTATCCTGACTAGATTGTTTTCTTATATATAATTGTGTACGTTCTGGAGTTTCGATGGCGCCAACATTGATATTTACTGAAACCTTTTTACCATGTAAGAAAAAATATGTTTTTGTCATAGTTAGATCTTTTCCTCCTCAGCATGCCAACCATTTAACAGGATGTAACAGGCTTGATACACGTGTTTCTCAACATAGTATATAATATGAGATGTACGTGTGTTCAGATGGTAGTGGGGCGGTCAGGTAGCCTAGAGGTTAAAGCGTTCGCTCGTCACGCCGAAGACCCGGGCTCGATTCCCGACATGGGTACAATGTGTGAAGCCCATTTCTGGTGTCCCCCGCCGTGATATTGCTGGAATATTGCTAAAAGCGGTGTAAAACCATACTCACTCACTCACTCACTCAGATGGTAGTCTTCTGTACGTATTTCCCTAGACTAACATCAAGTTGCTGAAATGAACATACTTTACAGAAAATACAGTTGTTAAATTATAGTTATAAAATATAATAAAAAGCCCAGAGACTTATACCGCAGTAATCTAGACTTGCCAAACATTATTGACTTGCATGGGCTGTATTGGATATATTTGTTTCAGGGTCTGTATGACAGACTAGTATTTCCCCATCGCTTATAATAACAAGGACGGCCGGGTAGCCGAGGGGTTACAGCGTTCGCTCGTCACACCGTACACTCGGGTTCGATTCCCTAAATGATTTCACTGAATGAAGCCCATGTCTCACACCCCTTCCAACCCCCGCTGTGATATGGCTGGAATATTGATAAAGGCAGCGTTGAACCACACTCATTCAACTTTACGAACTTGTGCCTGTATATACTAGTCAACAACACTTAGATAACACGGTCCTCGTGTATATGGCGCTAATGTATGGCTGTAAGAGCTGTCGCCGTTCAGGATCTCATTTCAAGGTACACACAGTAAAGCTAGGAGTAGTGTCAGAGGTCCTGTGTACAACTGGGAGTGCCATAAATGTGGAAGGTTGTTTACATAGCGGCGGGGCAGTCGTTGAGCTAGTACACGTCTCAGTGGGTACCTCTCCTGGAGCGGGACTGTCACTTGATATGTACTACTTTATTATGTACAGGTGATTTAGGGCTGTTTGTGTTTGGTATTATTGTTACTGGCAGTCCTTGAATCTTCCCTCAACGGTAATGGTTTAGCTTTTGGTTCATGCAAGACATTTAACGTTTTTGTTTATTCACATTTATCTAACGTTACACGTGGATGTCGGATTCTGATTGGGTGATATCCATTCTATAGTTTTCAATGTACCCCGCTGGCATGTAAGTTAGACTTCTTGTGTTCCTCACTCGAATTGGTGAACAGTTGACATTACATCTGCAACATACCAACCACAATTTTGTATCTCGAATTAATTATGTTCGACGTCATTATCCGGATATTTACGATATTTTCCGAATGAAATATATCTAGGGGGAATAACTTAAGTCTGTTTTCTGCCACAACAAACTGGATACATGCATAACTCATTCGTCACCACTCGCCCCTTTCCGTAACCTGCAAGAAGACTCGTCCCCCTGTCGATGAATGTTATGTGCGAAAATACGACAAACCAATCAGAATGCGCGTATGATTTCGAGTTCTTTGTCAAATAATCCCTCAGAAATATTTTTTGATTTTACATATGTCTTGCATCTAAAAATATACCCAAGACACAGTTAAATTTGTTCAATCATACTGTATAATTCCGCACGTCCCCATGTCCTTTAAATTGCATCTGAAATATATATAATATATGGGGAAATATATGTGAACCATTACGCAACGAGTTGACAATTGTTTTAGGTATGCCCGTTTGCGCTAAGACGGAACCTAGTCGCAAAAATGGCCACGAGAGGGGCACGAGTCGCTATTCGGCTTGTCCCGGAATAACACGAGTTGGTCACGAATGATGCATAACTGTGATATTCTTACCGATTCGGACAAAAGCTTGCATGCACAAGACATGCCTGCAATACATTTGGGTGTGCTGTGAGATAAATTCATTGTCCACCGGATCCTCGCGTGACATGGGTTGATGTAGTCCTCGAGGCCGGTGGACAAGTTATAATAATAGTTTTTAATGTGATAACTACCTAATTGCTTTATGATCATCATTCTCTTCAAAATGGTATTAGACCCGTGAAGATCCGGGGTAGAATAGGTCTTCAGCAACCCATGCTTGCCGTAAAAGGCGACTATGCTTGTCGTAAGAGGCGACTAACGGGATCGGGTGGTCAGGCTCGCTGACTTGGTTGATGCATGTCATCGATCCAAATTGCGCTGATCGATGCTCATGATGCTCAATCACTGGGTTGTCTGGTCCAGACTCGTTTATTTACAGACCGCCGTCATATAGCTGGAATATTGCTGAGTGCGGCGTTAAACAACCAACCAACCAACCAACATTGTGATTAATCCGTCATAATGGTTATTCACCGAAATAGCTACCACAAAACACACTCCTGAACGCAACCAGTGGTTTAGCACATGCACGTGCTATACATGGCAAGTAACAGTAGTGTGGGTATATAACGGTTCATTCCGGATGCAAATGCGCTGCACTCTTTGAAGTTGAAAATGCGACGTTTTTTCAATACTTTTATCTTTTATTATCTACGTGACCCCTAAAAAATGACGCTGACTATATCGTCCTATATGGTGTTATGAAGTCATAATGAATTGTGTGATAGATATTTCATAATCATAATAGAAATCATAAAAGTCACACACCGCAAAACTGGAAATATATCGTCATAGTGGTTATATGAAGTTATAATGAATTGTGTGATAGATATTTCTTAATCATCATAGAAATCATAATAGTCACACACCGCAAAACTGGAAATATATCTATATAGGGGTTATATGAAGTCATAATAGTCACACATCGCAAAACTGGTGATATATCGTCATAGTGGTTATATGAAGTCATAATGAATTGTGTGATAGATATTTCTTAATCATAATAGAACTCATATTAGTCACACACCGCAAAACTGCGTCGGATATCGGGCTAATCTTGTCAAACAACAAGGTTTTCTCATTACGTTATTCAATATTTTTGTGGAGCTATGAGACAAAAATGTTATTTTACTAGATAATAATAGATAATCAATTCAAAATTACCCTGTGCTGAGTTGCGTCCCTTGGGCACGCCAGAAACCAATGGTTTTGTGTTCGAATCCCGGTTCTCCCCGATTATGTTTCTAGGTTTATCAGTACCACGCCCGTGCTCGTGGGTTTCACCGAAGTGGTAAACGTGTGAGACCTTCATCACTTCGGACCTGCCACATTAAGCTGACGCGCCGTGGTATAACTGGAAAACTGTCCAAAGCGGCGTTAAACCTTACTCACTCACTCACTCACTCAATAGAAATTACGCTGTTATGGACGCTCTAAATAAAGATGCATATACTTGTTCAATGACGTCGAGCTATTTGTCCATGACGTAATGTTGACGTCATTTTTCAATATCGCTACTTTGCTGCCAAGTTTAGAATAAGTAGAGTGTCCTGCTCTCGTCTTGCAAACATGTTGATTTGTTGGAGTGACCTGACAAGGTTGATTATAACTTTCTACGGTCACGATTAGTGATTGCCGTGTCATATGACCTAATCTATTTATCATTACTTGCCTTCTTTTACTGATAACAAAACTAAACATTGATACGGAAAAGTAGTTCCGGCATATAGATCTTTTCACTCTGTGGTAATATCAGTTTCATAGAAACATAGTCTATGACTAAACACATAATAAACCGTCATAATGGTTTTCCACAGTCGCATACGTAACACATCCTATCATTGTGTACGAATCAGTGTTACACGACGCCATGTAGGGCTAGGTATAACTTGGCATGTACCGGCGGTGTCCCATCACTGACACGCTGCATAACGGCTGCAGGAAGCCAGTCTCCCGTTTATCCCCATTACCAGTTTTCGCGGTTTATCAAATACTGTGTGGACTAATGAATATTTATGAGGTTCTTTCTTCACACACTGACCGTGGTCTCAGGTCGATATACTGGCATGCAATGTATTCATTTTTCTTAACGAGTCCGAGGTACTGGCAGAGTCTAGTTCGAGTGCTAACTCCGGTTTGCCATCGATACACCATTGATACAAACTGGCAAATGGAACTGATGGACGTTGCTGATAGAGTAGAATGTTTGTCAAACGTCACTTCAGAAAAAAAACTATAGCGTATCGACCGCTCGGAACATGTCATTAGCATGAAACCTAAAAAACATTCTTACGCAACAAATAATTATGGGCTGATTGCTAGGGTACCCACAAAAGTGTTTACTTCTGTTTGCGACTCGTATAAACAAGCGTAGAGCTAACTGCAGATAACCTTACATTGGTGTTGACATGTATACTGACGCTGGCGTTGATGTTCTTGTTAACATTGATTAAAAGGTTATTTATCATTGCTGTTGAGATTGTGTTGGTACCCAGGTTATGATAACGTCGATGTTTAGAATTAAGTTATGATTGATGCCAGAGGGTATGTTATCATTGCTACTATGTCATGATAACATCGGTGTCAGGGGTATGTTATCATTGCTGCCATGTCATGATAACATCGGTGTCAGGGGTATGTTATCATTGCTGCCATGGTATAACATCGATGTCCAAGGTTATGTTACCACTGATGCCAAAGTTATGTTACCATTGATGCCAGGAGTATGTTATCATTGCTGCCATGTTATGATAACATCGGTGTCAGGGGTATGTTATCATTGCTGCCATGTTATGATAACATCGGTGCCAGGGATATGTTATCATTGCTGCCATGTTATGATAACATCGATGCCAAGGTTATGTTACCACTGATGCCAAAGTTATGTTACCATTGATGCCAAAGATGTTACCATCGATGCCAAGGTTATGTAAACATCGATGCCAAGGTTATGTTACAATCGATGCCAAGGTTATGTTACCATTGATGCCATGGTATAACATCGATGCCAAGGTTATGTAACCACTGATGTCAACGTTATGTCTCCATTGATGCCAAAGTTAGGTTATCATTGATGGTAAGGTTATATTGAACTTGGAAGACGTTATGGTGACATTGATGCCGACGTTTACATAAATGTTTATTTCACGGCTATGTTCACAATGATATCAAAGTAACATTGATGTTAACCGGGATTTTTTAGCGCTGAGAGATTTAGCAATTTAATCACCGACGATTAAGATAGCTTGATACAATGATGAACCCGCATAAAACAAAAGTAAATATAAAGGTGAATATTTGAAACCCACAGGACAAAACAGGGGAGCATTCCGAAGAAGGAAACTCCAGGAAAGTCAGCAAAGAAGAGGACCCAGCACAACGACGAGACAGCGCCGACAAACGGAAGGAGGAGAAAGATGGAGCCAAGTCGGACCGGAAGAACAGTTCAGACCGAAAACCAGATGAAGGCAACCGGCAAGAGGAACAAACAGACACTGAATCAGGTATGTGTTTGCAGAGATGAAATGCATGTTTTGAAATAGATGTGAAAACCTATATTTCTATATTTCCTTTGGTTGGTAAATGTATAAATGGCGGTATTTGTCACTACGAGAACTTTACTGTATGTCAAAGTAGGTTCCTGGGGTTATTCTCCAACCCTTGGATTTAATTGTTTCCAGAACTGTTATTTTTGTTGTGGGTGAGTTAAGAGTCTGATACGTGTTATCATAATCTCAACGCTGGCCTTGTTGAAGCCACAGTTACCTCCAATGGATCCAAACATGGATGTTACGGTGTTTGAGCATTGTTTGGCTGACACCAAGGTTATACATCCAATCCCATCTGGGTATTGGACGTGTGCCTCCTTTATAACAAATGCATCAAGAATGCTTACTTGTATACCCTTATGATATTAAAAGGTCACTGTACGGGCCGCTGTATACCAATGCACAGCCCTTACCGAGCATTACACACTCAATGGGACCAACCATTTAATATTAATATTGCTGTTGTTGTTGTTTTTACTGATAGGGAATCTCACCCGTGTCTATTTTGATATTAAATATATCAACACGCGTCGATAAAATTTAAACTTTTATTCACGTGCGTTCATACATTTGATATCAAAAGACACGAGCGTGAGATTCTTTTTATCATCAAAAATCATTCTCCGACTGTTTCAGTTTATGAACGGTAATAACCAGTATCTTGAGTGTAAAAAGTATAGGTAACAAGTTTCAGAGGCAGAGAAATTAGTGATGTCATTTCATTGTGACGTCATTGTAATGACGTCACAATTTTCTCCAAAGCATTCTGATGCAATGTAATTCAGCTATATCTCCCCTGGAAGCCAGTTTGGGGTGATAAGATATATTGTCTGTCATTTCTGTAAGACGAGAGACAGGAACAGTGGGACATATTCATATAGTAACCATATATTATACATCTATATATATATTGTATCTATGTATACAGGCGCTAACTTACAGCTTACACTAACCCAGCTTTTTTATGTTTCTAAGCGTGAATGGTGTGGTTAATAATGTCTTTATTTATTTCAGTTTTGTTTTGTAAATATTGTGTTTATTGTTTGTTACAACATGCGCAGTAAGTCCTGTAAAAGTAGAACAGTGTCGTTTAGATTTACTCCAATTTGCAAAGTAGACGGTTTATGTCCGTTTTGTACATATATTAGGCATTTAGAAGTCCACTATCTACGCCCTCTTCTTTATACATAGACATTTAGATTATAGACTACAGAATATCTACAGTAGATGACAGTTGTCAGTTCAACCGTGTGTGTTCAACATGCGTGGCCAAGATGTGTGCCTACAGGTATATGACATGATACTAGGGTGTTAACCCCGTTATTCGCACGCTTGTATATGAGACTTCCTCGTTGCATCCCTACATTAGGTGAGTGGGATCTACGCTGATTTTAGCATTGTATCATGGTGGGGCACACTAGAAATATTGCTGCACACATTGTACCCATGTCGGGAATCAAACCTGGATAGTCAACGTTTAACCTCTATGATACACCTCCGCCCCTCATTAAGCAAAGTTTTGGGGTTTGATACAGTGAGTGAGTGAGTGAGTGAGCGAGTGAGTATGGTTTTACGCCGCAATATTCCAGCAATATCACAGCGGGGGACACCAGAAATGGGCTTCACACACTGTACCCACGTCGGGAATCGAACCTGGGTCTTCGACGTGACGAGCGAACGCTTTAACCACTAGGCTACCCGACCGCCCCATGGGTTCGATACAATGGAACCCAGCGACAGGGGATAACAGAAAAACATATCATCTCCAAAATGGAACAGTAATATTTCCCGTGACCTGGGCTAAGTGTGTGGACTAATAAACAAATGCTGTCCCAAACACAACCCTATAGAGCAGCCTCCATGTACAACTGTCTTGAGTTAGTCGAGCCCCGAGAAGATGCTGGAGAGATTCCAAGTAAGAGCGTTCCCCAAGCACATTTTCTTCCCATATGGAGACCTATATCAACACGACTGCTGTTTGACAACTCCCCTGCATCACCCTGACATGCACCTGCCCCGTTGAGAGCCGACACGGAGACCCTATTATAACCGTGAAATGTTATAACACTTCTTACATGCACAAACCCTGTTGCAGAACCTACGTTGACGGTGACCTGTCATAACACTCCTCAACATCGCACTTACATGCACCGACCCTGTGTTGAGCCCGCGCACTCGACCTCGTCCTGCCTTTGATAGCCAATCTATTAACTGTTGTTTCTCTGTTGCACGTTAATTCCCGCTTAATCAATGTCTTATATAGCCTGACCTTCCATTCAGTTAAAGATGCTCCATCATTGTGATGACCGTTTTATATCATATCAACAGCGTTGTTATAACAGGATACGTCAATATTGATGGATTAACGAATTTATATATGAACGAATAGTCTTCAAATATGGATGACAGGCAGTCTGTTTAAATAACTGTTCCGTTAACATTTGGATATAACAAAAAGCAGATATTTAAATTATTATCGATACTATACGACTGCGCGAAAATTGCCATTTCGTCATTTGTTTTGACATATGTGATAATTTAAATTAAACTTCTCAGTTAAGCGGAAACGTTCAATATTTCTTACGGGCGTACTATTTCTATATCATACAACCATGGGTTACTATCATCAAGCATTTACGTAGATACAGTGTATATTTTTCAAAAAATGTATTTCTGATGAAAAATTGACATTATGTTCTTTCTGTGGTCAATCTATAAAGCCTATGCGACGTTGATGGTATTGTTGTAGACAATGACGGAGCACCTTTAACGAGTCCATTGACTGCACACACGCATCATCTGACTCAGCCTTTCTCTTCTTGTGTATTGATGTTATTTTGAAGACAACCGATAATTGAATCGTCGTTCCCAAATCAAAACCTTGCTGTGTTTCCTAGCAACGTTTTCGTCGCTATGGCAATATATTTATCTGTGTTGTCTTCCCTCTTTATTTAGCTTGTTTGTGTCAGTTTGGTGTGTCGTTAGTTCGCTACAGCTTCGCCTTTCCTCCGCCGTCATTTCCTAGCCTCCCCTGGTAAGAAGCGTCGTAGTGATCAACTGTTTGTTTTTGATTTGACCATCAGCCTCCGCACTGGACGCGCATGAGCCAGAATCAGGGCAGGATTGGAGTAATACCGAGGGAGGTTTACCAAATACCGGTAGTAAACCTGTGAGTAAAGACAATATGGACGAATCGAAGGTCAGTGTAGGTAGTGAGGTAGAGCAGAAGAGTTCTGCAGAACAAGGGGGTGGGGATGAGCTCGGGGATCACGTGGAGGATGCACATAGTAACAGTGATGAGAGAGAGAACAGTTCCGGTAAACATGCCGAAGCTGCAAATAGCTCAAACGAAAATGGTAGCCATGATTCTGGATCCCCAAATGCTCTGCCAGATTCTGAGAAAACTGACACTGAAAAAGAAGCGGACGATACGGGTCAGGTTGTTACGTCACGTGATGCGAAGGGAGATAATCACGTCGGGGAAGTGGCTGGGGATGAGGAAGGGGGGGAAAGTGGATCAGAGTCTGAGAATGACGATTCCGGGGATGAGGAAAATGAGGCAGATGACGTCACCGCTGAAATCAGTCAAGCACATTCTAAAGATCCTAACCAATCACAAGAGAATAGGTCAGAAAAAGAAGAAACCAATAACCGTGTCGACGAAACAACGGAAACAGGTGAATCACAAGCCGCAGCACAAGAGCACAGTTCTACGGCAGATAACAGCGTAAGTAAAACAGCTGACGACACAACAGAGCGTAGACAATCACTGACTGAAAAATCCGACTCAGCAGAGCGAGAAGCGGAAATAGATGGGACAGAAAACAATCGCATGGATACGAACGATTCTGACCCTTCAAAGACCCAGTCACAGGAGGAAACGCCCCCTAGTGGTACAGCGGAAAGAAGTGACGTCAGGTCGGAACATAGCCAACCCCAAACTGAAGACCCGAACCAACTTCCGGAGAAAAGATCCCATGAAGGCGATACAGACAGTGGCGCAGGTTTAGACGAAAAGGAGTCATGTGTGCCAGGGCAAGCTTCACAGTCACGTGGTGACGAGAGTAGGGGAGAGGATCAGGTAATAATTAATTCAGATGATAGGGAAAATAGCGAAGAATTACAGGAGACAAGCGGTAGTAATCAGGTGGACGAACGGCCAGGGCAACGGATGGAGAATGGGCATTCAAATCAGGACAGTGAGATACAGCAAGGAAGTAATGGAGATGATACAGATGAAACGTTACAGACCCGGAGGCTGTCAGAGAATGAATCACATAATGTGATTGGAGCAGATTCTACAGAGGCTGACAATACAAGAGAAAATGCGGAGGAAGACCAAAGCGAGTCTTGGCAGCGAGACGGTGGCACTGGGGGAAACCAGGAGTCTTCCTCTTTGGATGGTCGTAAAAAGGATGAAAACGGAGACTTTGAGTTTGAAACTTCTAGTTTGAGTCAAACTGAGGGTGATACTACAAGAGGCCAGCCTCCGATATCAACCGTGTACGTTAAGGCTCCTAGGAGGCAGTCAGATCAGGATTCCGACTCCACCCGCAGCCAGGATGAGATCGAGATTGTGAGTCAGGCCAACAGACAAGATGGCGATCAACAGGAAACACAGAACGAGGAGAACGGGAGTGAAACTGATACGACGAAACAGGTCGGGGCTGAGATTGAGGAAAAGGGAGAGGCTGAAGTTGAGGAAAAGGAAGAGGTTGAGGTTAAACAAGAGGTCCAGGAGGATATCGCCAATGACGATGGGGAGCAGGGTGAGGTTGGTGTTAATTCAGACGTTAAGGCAGAGGAAATGGCCGAAACTGAAGATCCGAGTGAGGTGGTTAATAATGGTGAGGCTAAAGACAACGGAGGGATAGGAAAGGACGTTGAAGAGGATGGCGAGGTAGGCGAGAGGGACAAAGCGGAGAACGGCGAGGTAGGAAAGGAGGAAGTTGAGGTTGAGCACAGGAAGGAAAGTGTGGCTCATGATTCAGTTAAGGATGATAATTTGGATAAAGAGGTAAAGGTAGAGAGTGAGGTTACAAATACGATTGAGGGTGTACAGGATAGGGTTGAAGGCGACGACGAAGATGAAAGTGGGGAAAGTGAGGAAGAAGAGGACTCAAGCAGCGAGGAGGACGATGAGACAGGCGAAGACAGTGAAGACGATATCGAAGATGACAAGACGTCTGCTTTAGTTCCAGGTAACAAGACTATAGAAAGTACAGAGGTCCAAGCTGGGCAGCAGACAGAGAGTGAGAACACCAGGAAGGAGTCCACAGTGTCCGAGAATCCGCCTCCTGCTGCAACAAAGGAGGAGCCTGGAAGGAACAATAGGGGTGAGGCCAATGTCAAGGACGAAGAGAAGGGTGTACAGCCAGAGGAAGATAGGAGAATTAGCATTAAGGGGGACAGCAAGAGTATCCGCAGTACGCACAGTGCTCAGTCTAGGGGTAGCGTTGGTCAATCTAGACAATCTCTCAGGGCTTCGAGAATCAGTGTTGAAAAGCACGTCAAACCTGAGGTGCTAGACACCCCGGTTGACGCTGCACAAGCCCCAGGGCCAAGAGGAGACGAGGAGGAACAGGATAAGAAATCCGTGGCTACATCACGGGCTTCACTGACTGAGAGAGGAACTGGCGAGGAGGATGCGAAAGCAGACTCCAAAAGTATAGTGAGTCAAGATAGGAATGAGAAGGATGACACGACAATACACACAGATGTCACTGACAATGCGAACAATGAATCGCAGCAACATTCTGATTCCAAAACATGTGCTACAAGTCAAGAAAAAGAACCAGTTAGGGAAACAAAGAACACGAACAAACCAACAAGTGCCAAACAGGTGCATCACAGGCAGGAGAAGAAAAACGTCCCTCGAGGACGAACCGCGGTCGTCTCGCCTCAGAGATCCACGTCATCCCCACAGCGAGGCCGAGGGAGCTATGGGTCGGAAGTGAGGAGTGCCCGGAGAAGCCCGAGGGAGACCTCAAGGAGTCAGACAAGATCCCCCACAAGACCTCGCACGACGATGACCTCGAGATCAAGTAAAGGTGACTATGACACAGGCGCAGGAAACGCTTGGGGCATGTTATAACGCCCTTCGCAGAATCTTACACAACCATGCAATAACACACACACAAAGTTCTTTTATGATAGACATTTCAGAAATGTGCAGTGTTTTTGCTTGGTTGATTGAATTGTGAAGCTGAGACTTGTTATACATGCTCCAAGACGGCCCTCCTCGCAGCAGTGTAGCCAGATATATGTCGTGTAGTGACGCCATACATGACGTCATCAATGACGTCATCTTTGTAGATGTGAGTAGCATGAATGTTACTCTGTGGTAGATACCTATGTAACTCTGCGGTAGTGCATGTGAAGTATTATGTCGCGTTGGCAATGATCATTTAAAGAGCAGAGAGTTACGCTTAGGTTTAATTTCTGATGCTGTTTAAAAATGTCAGGCGAAAATATGAGTCGCAATTGTTTTATTAAAATATTTACTGCCTTGTTAATGTTTAATTAATGTCATCTGTCACTTAGATGCTTTGTAACACTTTTCACAGAATATACGAAGCAAGGTATTTATTAATACATGTATATGACTATATACAATATACATATATCACATACTAGTATATAATTCCCTGGTTATAGCATGGTTATTACATACTTTGATGTGAAAATATAACATTATCCTTCACGTGTATTGCCTGCGTATATATGTTCAACTGCATGACCGTTTCCTCATTTATATTCTCCACATAGTCAAACACGTCTTCAGTCCTACTGACCTCCCGTGGCTCCCTCCGCTCTTGTGCATGATCACCAATAAATATTATCTCGTTACATCTCCGCAGCTTGAATCCCTCTTCCACGCAGCCCTTTCGTGCACGCTCTTTACGATATCGAGTAGTTCTATCTATTACGATATTACATTATATATTCTGCCATGTGTTTGTTCCTTTCCCTGGCGTTTCTCTACCTTACCGTATGACTTAGCATGACGCTGTACTGTATGACTTGGTCAATAAAATAACCAGGTATAGTCTCTGTATTGACGGGAGCTTGAAGCATGCGGCTTAATGTGATAACGAGAAGCTGATTTTCGAAATGTTGGTGAACATATAGTCAAGTTATTATACATATTAAACATACGGCACTGTTACCAAAATTATATGAACAACTGCGTCAAAACGTGTTTTACTGCTCTGGGCACCGTTCCTCAAAGCGATCTTAGCACTAAGGCGATCGTAAGTCCTATACTTTAACATAGGCTTACGATCATCGTAGTGCTAAGATCGCTTTGAGGAACGGGGCCCTGGATCTTGGAGGTTTAAGGGTAAGCACAACTAGGACCACGCTGCGCATGTGCATCAACGATTTTTATTTTTTTTAGCATTGGTGGCGGTTTTCTAATATATTGTTGTGTGTTGGTGACTTCTTTCATCTAACCATTTTGCGAAATTATTATTGAGAATACTGCATGTAACATTAATGTGTAATTTCAATACAACTTGTACATGCATGTAGTAATCTAGTTGTATAACTTTGTATTCCCTGTTGCCAAGGTCATAGACATGGGTTTATGACCTCACTGTGGTCACACTGGTCACCCTCTGGCCAATATTGACCAACTGACGTCATAGCGTGAACAAGTAGGTAATAATGACATGGCAGTGGCAATAAGTAGCATTAAACACTCGTCACGTTGTCGAAGTATGGGAGTTGCGATTGTCCTGTAGCTAAGACAACTGTATATATGTGTTGACGTATGGGAGTTGCGATTGTCCTGTAGCTAAGACAACTGTATATATGTGTTGACGTATGGGAGTTGCGACTGTCCTATATCTAAGACAACAGTAAATATGTGTTGACATATGGGAGGTGCGATTGTCCTATAGCTAAGACAACAGTAAATATGTGTCGAAGTATGGGAGTTGCGATTGTCCTATAGCTAAGATAACAGTAAATCTGTGTTGATGTATGGGAGTTGCGATTGTCCTATAGCTAAGACAACAGTAAATCTGTGTTGAAGTATGGGAGTTGCGATTGTCCTATAGCTAAGACAACTGTATATGTGTGTAGAAGTATGGGAGTTGCGATTGTCCTGTAGCTAAGACAACTGTATACATGTGTTGACATGTGGGAGTTGCGACTGCCCTATAGCTAAGACAACAGTAAATCTGTTTTGAAGTATAGGAGGTGCGATTGTACTATAGCTAAGACAACAGTAAATATGTGTTGACACATGGGTGTTGCGATTGTCCTGTAGCTAAGACAACTGTAAATCTGTGTTGAAGTATGGTAGTTGCGATTGTCCTATAGCTAAGACAACAGTAAATATGTGTTGACATATGGGAGTTGGGATTGTCCTATAGCTAAGACAACTGTAAATCTGTGTTGAAGTATGGGAGTTGCGATTGTCCTATAGCTCAGACAACAGTAAATATGTGTTGACACATGGGTGTTGCGATTGTCCTGTAGCTAAGACAACTGTAAATATGTGTTGAAGTATGGGAGTTGCGATTGTCCTATAGCTAAGACAACAGTAAATCTGTGTTGAAGTATGGGAGTTGCGATTGTCCTATAGCTAAGATAACAGTAAATCTGTGTTGACGTATGGGAGTTGCGATTGTCCTATAGCTAAGACAACAGTAAATATGTGTTGAAGTATGGGAGTTGCGATTGTCCTATAGCTAAGACAACTGTATATGTGTGTAGAAGTATGGGAGTTGCGATTGTCCTGTAGCTAAGACAACTGTATATATGTGTTGACATGTGGGAGTTGCGACTGCCCTATAGCTAAGACAACAGTAAATCTGTTTTGAAGTATAGGAGGTGCGATTGTACTATAGCTAAGACAACAGTAAATATGTGTTGACACATGGGTGTTGCGATTGTCCTGTAGCTAAGACAACTGTAAATCTGTGTTGAAGTATGGTAGTTGCGATTGTCCTATAGCTAAGACAACAGTAAATATGTGTTGACATATGGGAGTTGGGATTGTCCTATAGCTAAGACAACTGTAAATCTGTGTTGAAGTATGGGAGTTGCGATTGTCCTATAGCTCAGACAACAGTAAATATGTGTTGACACATGGGTGTTGCGATTGTCCTGTAGCTAAGACAACTGTAAATATGTGTTGAAGTATGGGAGTTGCGATTGTCCTATAGCTAAGACAACAGTAAATCTGTGTTGAAGTATGGGAGTTGCGATTGTCCTATAGCTAAGACAACAGTAAATCTGTGTTGAAGTATTGGAGTTGCGATTGTCCTATAGCTAAGACAACAGTAAGTCTGTGTTGAAGTATGGCTCGTAAATCTGTGTTGAAGTATGGGAGCTGCGGTTGTCGTAGTTCTAAGAAAATAGTAAGTCTGTGTTGAAGTATGGGAGTTGCGATTGTCATAGATCGAAGACAGTTATAAATCTCCATTAATATAGGCGTTACGATCGTTCATTGGGGTACAAATGTTCTGAGATTACGTTAAAGTTGGAAAGTTGTGGAGCTACGACGATTGCAAATCCATGTTCCAATATTCACAATTATCCTACCATTGCTTGTGCAAATCTTAGACTAACATCTAGTCTCGGAAATGAACATATCGTACAGAAAAAAACCCAGTTGTTCAGTTATCGTGATAAAAATATAATAAAAAGGGGCCCAGTGACTCTATTCATTTTCAGATACTGCAGTGATCTAGACTTGCCAAACATTATAGACTTGCATGGGCTGTATTTGATATATATTTGTATCAGGGTCTGTAAGACAGACTAGTGCAAATCTCTAAACTATAGTTGATGATCAGTTATCTGCCCCAACGTGTACTACATTCCGGACTATAATCTCATCTGCTTCCGGTTCCGCGAAAGTAGAATCTGGCAGACAATCATTATCATAAAGGACATCCTATCCGTTCTGTATTTGTCAGTATGAATAACATCGGGAAGTGCACTTCTTTGACTTTTGTCATACAGATAGTTTGGCTGTTAAATATGTCCTAAGGTCCACAACAAATAAATTATTTCTTCACCTTTGTTCCCCAAGATTAGACTTGGTTTGAAGGCTGAAACGTTTTTGATGTCTACTCAGACTATCGAAAATATCAGCTGATTGCATGTCAATTTTGGGACAATTAGTTATATTCGTATTCGGGGAATGGTGAGATTCTGATGGCAAATAATCATTTTGTTGTGGATTTATTCTAAAATAACAAATACTTATTCCTATAAACATGTTGGTACGTTAAACCTGCACCAGTATGTTTTTAGACATTGAACTGCAAATGTCGAATGTAAGAATAACTTATTTTGTGGATTTTTTCTAAAATAACAAATACTTATTCCTATAAACATGTTGGTACGTTAAACCTGCACCAGTATGTTTCTAGACATTGAACTGAAAACAAATTACCGTATAGTTGATAATATAAGCAACGCTGATATGACCTGCATACGAGTTGTAATGTTTATTTCGTCACTACCGTGACAGGGGGTAAGAGTAAAGGGCGCAAGAAAACCAAAAAGAAGAGTCCGAGGGAGGAAAACCCCCAGGAAGAACCTGACGGTAACTATTGCGCATTCGTGACCACTCGTGTTATTCCGGGGCAGATACGGAAAAGGGCGAGTATTCACGAATGACTATATATGGCTTTAATGTTTATTGTAGACATAGACTGTAACCAAGTTGTTCCCATGGTTGCATAACAATATAGCCGCCTTCATAACCAACGCTAAATACTCCCTCCTAAAGTTCATTAGAGGCACAATACTTAAGTGGCGCTTTACAACAGGCCGAGAGCAGATCATAACCACATTGCTTTCACAACCATTATGGACAAATCCATCAAGTGTTACGGGGTACTGCCTGACCGTATATCATTAACATGGAGGCTTTGATGCTGAACCGTATTGTGTTATATCTTGTGAAAGAAATCACGTTATAACGTTTATTCCCTGTTGGACAGAACTTGTAGATATATATAGCTTTAAATGTATCAGTGTGAAACAGCTTAGCTCCATAACCAGCTTATGAGATTTGCATATGGAAAGATTCGTGTCAGATAATCCCCTCATTCCGGCTTCGATGTACGTTGTACTTGCATGATAACATGGCAGTGAATACCTCATAGAAATCCATTATACATAGATTAATTTCCTATTAGCGAACGCGGTTTATACTGAGGGCCCATGGCGCGAGTCTCCCATGAAAATTTGTGTTGAATTGGTCTTCAGCAGCTCATACTTGTCGTAAGAGGCGACTATGCTTGTCGTAAGAGGCGACTGACGGGATCGGGTGATCAGGCTCGCTGACTTTCTTGATGCATGTCACCGTATCCCAATTGGTCGTACCCGTGAAGATTCCGGGGTGGAATAGGTCTTCAGCAACCCATGCTTGCCGTAAAAGGTGACTATGCTTGTCGTAAAAGGCGACTAACAGGATCGGGTGGTCAGGCTCGCTGACTTGGTTGATGCATGTCATCGATCCCAATTGAGTGGATCGATGCTCATGATATTAATCACTGGATTGTCTGGTCCAGACTCGATTATTTTACGGACCGCCGTCATATAGCTGGAATATTGCTGAGTGCGGCGTAAAACAACAACCCAAAACCCAAACCAATTGGTCGATGCTCCTGATGTCAATCACTGGTTTGTCTGGTCTCTAGAGATCGCTCTACAGATCTATTTACGTCTGTAATGCAGCTGGAAATTAACGCTGCGTCGAACGACATACACACAAACAAAACAAACGATGGCCAGATTGGGTAGTTAGGTTAGGAAGGTTGTGGTGTAATACAATATGGACCAATTCTAAACCAATTGGATTTCTTGTTACACGTAATTTTGGGTAAAAATTCAAAGAGGTGGAAGTCATCCAAAACAGATTTATGAATTTTACCTGTGTGGCATTCGACCCCGGCCCGTGTGTGTGTGTGACTTAGTGTCACGTATTATGATTACACACCAGGGGCTCCTTGTAAAAACATGACTCGTGACCATATAACCAACCACCACCTACTATTGCCGAGACAGTCGTTATATCATTTCCATTTAGAGGACATTTCACTGCACATATCCCCCATGCTTTTGCTTTGCTTGAATGTGAAAAGATGTATGAATTTTAAATCATTCATGTATATATTTTACATATATATGTGTTATATTTCTTTATAAAAGATGAATATTTTAAGAATATGTTCTATATAGAATATTCGAAAACAGTTCCAGACTAAAACATTAGAAATAAGATGTTTGATAGCAGATTGACTTTTTGTCGTACTGTTGAACCCAATCTTGTAATCTTGTTGTTATGAAGTGAATCATGATCACACGGCTTTGAAGCGGTGCGCACATGGTATAGACCCCTAGGTCGGGATCCCACCCCGTCACTATACAGCCCCGACCTACGACCTATCCTATACAAGAGTCTTGCATAGCCTCACAATGCACGGGGACATATCTTTACGATAACATCAATACCTATGACGACAAACGTTTAAAGTCCTATCAATCTTTCAATACAGTTCCTCTAAGGATTGAACCGAGTCATTATATTCGAACAGTCCTCCTATCGATTTCAAGGCGGTTCCGATGTAAGGGTGTATGTGTTCGCAGGTGCACGCTGTCTACGCGGCCATACAGCTGCTTCGATATACCATCACACACCTGAGACAAGCTGGCAGGCCTTGACAGACTGTGTAGATCGATATCTGTAAACAACATTGTGCACGAGTGATTGCTTCACTATTGTAGTTACAGGGGACATGTCTGAAGTTAATAGCACGGATGTTGACGTAAAAACACTCCAACGGCAAAACGGCATTGCATAGTGTGAAGCCTCGTTATGGCAGATTCCCCCGGACGATTACCGTTGGCAAAGCTTATTGCAATAAAAGGAAATTTACTCCCTATACCAAAGATGCGTTTTTATCCCGACACTAACAGAGAACTTATCCCGTTTCGTGTTCACTTTGAACTGATTAGGAGGTTTTTACAATATCGCGATTCTGTTGTTCACTGAACGGATTAGAAAGGTTTCGCTGTATCGCAGTTGTGGAGCCTTGGTAACAGATAAACACGTGAGAAGCATTTTGTTCATCCCACTGATACACACCACTGTCATGTGTCCCCTTGGAGACGAGTCCATTTCAGACACAATGTTAAAACAGGGATTCTGTTCACGTTGGAGGCACGAGTGGCCATGTCGTTTTATGCTCCGCGAATCGCGAAGAGTTGCGTCCCTTAGGCGTGAACGAAGCCTTTGATCGTGGGATCGAGTCCCGATTCTCGCTGTTTATGTTCCCAGGTTTGTCAGCACCATACCCGTACTCACAAACGCGAGACCACGTCTAAGATCTGCATCACGTTGGCCTTTCCTCCCCATCCTGCTGAATCGTCTTGATGTAACCGAATTTTTGTTTATAGCGAAGTTGAACCAAACCAACAATCTGAAGTCCCTACACGTTTGTCCAATCATGCAGTTGGACCCATATACACATATACACATTGGTGGCCCAGGTGGCCCAGTCGTCTAAGGCGCCGCGATTCGCTGTGCAGAGTTGCGTCCCTTGGGCACGCCAGAAACCTATGATTGTGGGTTCGAATCCCAGTTCGCCCCGATTATGTTTCTAGGTTTGTCAGCACCATACCCGTGCTCGTGGGTTTCACCGAAGTGGTAAACGTCTGAGACCTGCATCACTTCGGGCTTTTTCTCCCACATTAAGCTGACACGCCGTGATATAACTGGAAAACTGTTAAAAGCGGCGTTAAACCAAACTCACTCACTCACTCTGAATAAACACAACTTGTCCCCGAACTCCTCTGGTGATCCCTCCCCAATGCTAATCCGTGATGTTCGCATGTGTAGATCCTGATGGCCGCTCCAAGCAGAGGGAGTTCTTCAGGGAGGAGCTCAAACGCCTGGAGGGAGCGCTCAAGAGGGAGAAGTCGAAAATAATCAAACCTGAAGTGTAAGTGGGTCGTAGCGACGTCATCAGGTATTGTAAATTCATACATAGAGTCCGACCATTTATGTCTTTTTCAATGCCAACAATTACACTGCCGGGCAAAAAGAAGTTTCAACCCAGGTTTGATGGTGGCTAAAAATGAAGAAAAGAATGTTATTGGATGGTGATGTATTTGATAAGGGTATCATGGCTGGGTTTGGACCATAAGTTGCAGCGTATGGGCGACTGTTTCCAGCCTAGTAACTTTTGTATTTTTTTGGTTAAATCCAATTTTCAAGTGTATACTTTCTTTGTTTAGTTTCTCTGCATTCCCTGAAAAGAAAATCAAAAAATCTTTTGTTGTCTCATTTTTTATATGAAGCTAACGCAATTATAAAGTGTATCGTGATTCGTATCGTTTCGTGAGCAAAGTATCCGATATATCGTATCGTGATTAGGTTTCTCCCATCACTAAGAATGTCCTTGGCGCCGATTTCTTAATAATAAACATATTAACATTTTAAATACCTGTAAAAAACAATTCTCCCTTAAACAAGACCTGTTTCTATTACAACACATGTTCACTTGTCATGAAGCGGGATTCTTGAATCTCTGTTTAGCCTTTAAAGGGGAACTGATTGACAGGTAGTTCGGGGAACAGCTGTGACATGCACGCCATTGAACACGGCTCTGATCACGTCATCAATTAGGAAATGTTGTACTGATCTACTGAGCAACACCGTTATTGATCGGACTGATCAATACGTATCCCTGTGTTATGTATAATTGAAGTGGCTGATTACATTGCTTGTTGTTTCAGTAAGAAACACACTCCATACATCTTCAACACACTGGAGCCCTACTACAACACTTCCACCGTCCGATACCTGGTGGAGCTGGTGAGTGCGTGAGTGGGTGGGGGACTCAGTGAGGGTGGGTGAGTGAGAGAGTTAGTTGTTTAACGCCGCACTCAGCAATATTACAGCTATATGACGGCGGTCTGTAAATATTCGAGTCTAGCCCAGACTATACAGTGATTGACACCATGAGCATCGATCCACGCAATTGGGGCACGATTACATGCATCAACCAAGTCATCGAGCCTGACCACCCGATCCCGTTAGTCGCCTCTTCCGACAAGCATAGTCGCCCTTTGCGGCAAGCATGGGTTGCTGAAGCCCTATTCTACCCCGGATCTTCACGGAAAGTGAGAAAGTGAGTGAGTGAGTGAGTGAGTACATGAGTGAGTAACCCGTGAAGGTCCTGATTAGAATAGGTCTGTAAGAAGCATCTAACGGGAACGGGTGGGCAGGCTCGCTGACGTGGTTGATGCATGTCATCGTATTCCAACAGCTTTGATCGAAGCTCTTGATATCAATCACTGGATTGTCTGGTCCAGACTCGATCATTTACAGACCGCCGTCGTATAGCTGGAATATTGCTGAATGCGGCGTTAAACAACAGACAAACAAACGAACGTGATTGAGTCAGTGATTGTGTTGTTGGACAAGTATTATATGCCTATTTGTGAGTGCTTTGGCCGCTTTGAACAGCATTTCGGTTCAGTCGTGACTATTTATGCAGAGATTAAAGGGAACATACATCCAAAAGGTGGCCTCATGAGACATACACGGTCGTCACCTATCCTTTTTTCTAGCCATCACGGACAATGGAAGGGCTAAGGGCTCACGTGTAGAGTTACGTCTCTGTGTCTGCTCGAGATCAGCTGGTCGTGGGTTCAAATACCAGATTCGACCCGATTATGACCCTTGGTCTCTCCGCTCATTACTAATGCTCGCGAGTTTCACCAAAGGGGTAACCAGATGCTAAAACACATTCGACCAACTGTTTATACTGATCAAAGCGGAGTAAAATGTGTATAATTGTGCTGAGATTCTGAACCAACCAGCTGTTCGTGTTGCCGCAAACGTACTGATCATCTTAAGTGACACGTGCTTCTAGTGTTCAGAAAAGAAAGAGTTCCGTCACTGTAATATTTACCCATGATGCTCTCTGTTGCAGCCGGAAGAGGTACAGCACCGGTTCGTGAGCCGGAAGACCGCTATCGGGCTGTGTGACCCCTGGGTGGACTACAGCATGGACACCAAGTTCCTGCCCCGCATCTCCACGTCCGCCCGGGCCGTCAACAGGCAGCAGGAGATGGAGAAGCGAGAGTAAGTCACCTATATCATTTCAACATATTTCAATAAGTGAACAGGATTTGGGGGACAACTACCAACCTTGATTGCCCTCTCCCTGGTACACATTTCACAATTTTAAAATTCAGATTACAGTAAACTACGGTAATAACGAACTAAAGGGACCACAAATTTTAGTTGGTTATAACCGTTGTTCGTTACAAGCAGAGCTCCAGATAAGCTTTGGGTGTTGTGGGTATTTTACCCATGCATTTTAAAATCATTGGGTATCAGTAATTCTATCTGGGTATTCAAATTTCTGTTACCCAATACTTTTTACACATGTGGGTATTTAAGTTAAATATTTAAAAACTCTATTCATCTAGTCCCTGCAAACTGGTGTTGTGTGGGTTCGAGAGCTTTATAGGACTAAAAAATACCACGTTACTTCCACAAGAAAGCGTGATGGCAAATGATCATGATGTAACTGTCATCGTGGAGTTTGGCAAGGTTGACGGAATGCCCGTTTATAATTTCAAAATAAGTTGCTGATTTGCTGATCGAATACGCAGGGGTACTTCACAATATTTTGATGATACGCACAAGTTTTATTTTTGTAGAATATCTGTAATGTTCGTTGCGTATTTGATACGCTTTGATTTTATTTTACTGCGTATTTCTGCATTTCTGATGCGTATTTTACGCAGATACGCAGCTTATCTGGAGCTCTGTTACAAGTATACAGCCTATACACAGTAAATGAACAGGGCAAGAAACAGTTCTATATATCCGCCAGTTCGTTATAGGCGTGTTCGTTATAAATGTAGTTTACTCCACACAGAGAGAAATACATGGTAGATTGAACAGTTCTTTTTGTATCTATATTGCCCTATAACTGTAGGTTCAAATCAACAGGTATATAATGCACAAGATTTTAAGGCTGTTAAACAGTATTACACGCTGGCTTCTAAACAGTGTTCATTCCAGGAGATGATGATATGCATTTTCAAACATGTACATTTCGGATGGTCTTTCATACAAATTCTATATAAATCATAATGTGATCTTGAAGACAACTATATACTCTGCATAGCAGGCACACGATGGCCCCGTTCGTAATCACGGCGTCGTAATTCACTGTACAGCGTTGTCGCCCGTCGTCGATCCACAAACCTCTGATCGTGGGTTCGAATTCCATATTCGATCAGATTATGATCCTTGGTCTGTCTGCACCATACCCTTACCCTTGCTGACCGCCTCCGTGGTCTAGTGGTAGAGCGTCCGCCCGGAGAGCGGAAGGTCTAGGGTTCGATCCCGGGCCGCGTCATACAAAAAGACGTTAAAAGATTGTACTTGTTGTTACCCTGTCTGGCGCTCGGCATTAAGGGGCTAAAACAAGGACTGGTCGGCTCGGAGTCAGTATACTGTGTCTGAGTGGGGTATTCATGTTAAACTGCGGCATGGTATCTCAGTGAGCTAGCACTATAAATCGGCATCAGTCCGGTCTAGTACAAGCAGCCACACACACACATACACGTGCATGCACGTCGCTATATAAGTGCAATAATCTTGGACGCGACGTTAAACCCAATTTCACCTCACCTCACCTTACCCTTGCTAGTGGGTTCTACAAAGTGATTTTTGTTTTGTCCTCATGTACATATAGATGACACGGCGTGATTAAACAGAGACATGTTCACAACTGCGTTAATCCAATGTACTGTATGTAGCATGCGTTACTTGGGTGGGCGACGTTAACTATATGTGTGTTGTTCTCTGTGGTCAGCGAGAAGATTCGGGATCGAGAGAAGCGCTCTAAAAAGGAAGGAAGCACCAGACTGCCCAAGTTCCCTGTCGTCACGCTCGACTCCAAGGAGCTCGCCACCAAACCGTTATACTACAGTGATGTTCCTGAACTAAGGTAGGTGATGCCCGCGACCATCCCCAAACCCACGCCCCCGCCCCCTCCCACTCCTAAGCCCACGTCCGCGCCCACCCCCAGAACCAAACCCATACCCACGAGCATCCCCAACCCCACACCAACGCCCACGACCACCCCATCCCCAAAGCCCACGCCCACGCCCACGACTACAGCAGCATTTATACGGGCAATTGGACCTTGGCTGTCAAGTACATGATTGTAAAAACTATATAATGTAAGATGTAATGAACGAACAGATCCCGTTAGTCTTAAAATAAGATTTACTGACACTGCCAGTACCAGTTTGTATCCCCGTGTAAAGTTTCCAGTTTGTCGCGTACGGCCATGTGTGTGAGTTGACAGGTGGGTGTCGGCGGCTATCCATATAGAAGGTTATACTAAAATTCACTCATGCGGGTTTTTATTACAAAATTGATTTAATAGGAATTACGGAGAAATATATTTAATAGTAAATTATAAAGTCGACATAAACAAGCAAAAGAGCTTGGGAAGGAATATTCACATTACGTGTTAAGTTACAATGCATCTCATTCATGGCATCATCCATAATAATCTCTCCTTTCTGTTGCGATAAATACCCTGGACTCATTCGTCTAGACATACACCACATTGAATAATCCTGCCGATCACATTACACAGTTCTGTGAAGTGTTACTGATATCAGAGATGGATGTGGTGGTGTCATTTCTCAAACAAAGCTTTTGCAGTTACCAGCTTCCTCTGAAAACGTCCACTAAAACAGTGCAAACCTAATCCCCTGCCTGTTACCTTACAATGGGCCCATGGTAACTGTCATAGAATGAAGTCAGTGGATGTATTATTAATACACTGGATAATCGAGGATGGCATCAAACATAATCTTATATTTCCATTACTTGACAATGACATGTATGTGCTCTACTATACTTAATTTAAATATTCATCTTAGTATATAGCTTGTGTATGTACTGTATGTACATTAATATTTTTTATGTATTATGGTCACGTGTTTTTTATCTTAATATTTATATTGTAATGCTCTATGATGGATATCTAATTACTGATACAAATTATTATTATCATTATTATTATTATTATTAATAATATTTCTTCTCTTTCAGGCGGGAGCTCCGTGACAAATACAGTCAGAACGCAACAAAGAAAATCGACGAAGATTACACGCGAACAAAACAAGACTTCTACCGCATGGATCTTGACAAGCTTGATGAAGTGCATCCTTTGAACCGCCCGCACATGCGCAATGCATATTTCGCCTACCTCCAGAATACCCCTGGCTCCAGGAAGGCGGTGGTGGAGTGCGTGAAGGGATTGAAGGCGGAAGGCAAGGCGAACTAGGCATTGCGCATGCGTTGTGCAAAGCAGACGGTGTAAATAAACCATAGCAATATTGTACATATCTTATACGTCGTGGAAATAATGTTGAGTTTTCAGCTGGTCTCGCATTTACCCATACTGTATCATCTACTCTTGGAATAAGGTTAAGCGCCCCTCTGCTAATTGGTCATTAGGTTTGAAAACCTGTACATAAATAAGCTGTCGATAAGTAAGGACAACAATCATGACATTTTCGAAAGAGGTATTCCTAATATTGGTGGACATTTCATTGTGTGTATTACTTAAAATACGTGCGTTACGTGCATGACCATCTTCTCGGGGCAAGGGAGATAACTGACTATAAAACTAGACTTTTAAGGTCAGTTATCTCCCTTGCCTCTGGAAGAAGGTGCATGAAATATGCAGTGAAACTCCTTCCATCCGGTAAAGTCGTCCGGATTAACGAAATAGTTACGGAGAATCATGATTTGTATGTATATATACATTCCTAATTGTTCTGACGACGGAGCCCAGTCTAAAGGGGCTTCACTGTATAAAATCTACACGAACAGATCATCTCAGGAACGAAGTATAACGCCGTTGATGTCGACAACGTAGATGGATTATCATTTACCGTTTTCTGTCAAACATCACAAAGGTTTATAAAGCGTTTATGATAGACATCCAGAGGTAGACAGAGTAAATGTATGTTCCAAAATAATGGCTCCAATACATAAACTTTAAAAGCAGGATTAGAGGGGTCGATAGTCGGAAGCCAGTTGAAGAATGTTTCCGCCGATATATATATATGTGCCTTATATGACCCCTGACACAACCGTCTCCATACGTCAACCGTTACTGATGTCAACGTTATTTTCGCGACTTCCATTAAACTGTTATATTTGTATGCATAGGTTTCTTCTACATACGTGTTCCTGGGACAAGCAGGGGCGGTCGGGTAGCCTAGTGGTTAAAGCGTTCGCTCGTCACGCCGAAGACCCGGGTTCGATTCCCGACATGGGTACAATGTGTGAAGCCCATTTCTGGTGACCCCCGCCGTGCTGGAATACTGCTAAAAGCGGCGTAAAACCATACTCACTCACACACTCCTGGGACAAGCTACATAAAATCGGGGTATATTTCTCTATTTCGCGTTATTGACAAAAATGTAGAATGAGGTATGTCTTGCGTCGTAAATGCGTCTGTGTATTGGAAACGTATGATGTACTGATAGACACTACGTCTACTCGTCGGAAATAGTTTTATCAGTGAAACACGTTATGGAGTTCCGACAATGTTCCGTCCGTTTTGAACGATGTAATAAAATGTTTATATCACGGGCACTTGGCTCACCGAATCAGCATATATGCATGCGATGTATCAGCATTACATTACATTTCATAGTGTTAACTGCCTCCAACTGTGACTCGTTTGATTACATAGAGAGTCATGCGACACCAGGGTGAACCGAGCGATTACATTGTCAATTGTCTGATTACATAGTCATGTGACTATTTTGATTACATTGTGGGTTGCAGGACCATGGGTAAGTCATTACACATTGCGAGATGTAGTGTGACTCGAGGGTAATTGCAATGGTAGACCGGTGTAAGACACGTGATTGCATTGTAGCCATGTCATTGGGAGTGGCAACATCCAGTTATCTTGTCCAAGAGGGTTGCCTGACACTGTTCCTCCCTGGGTGCTGTTGTACAAAACAACCTTTAATAGCGCTGTGGTGATCGTAAGTCTGTTAAAGTATGGGAGTTTGGATCACCTTAGCGCTAAGATACCTTTCTACAACGGCACCCTGGCTGCCGAGGACACAGAAGTCATCCAAGAGGTATCCAGTGTGCATGTGTAGAAGTCTTTTCGACAGTCACTTCATAAGTGATAACACCAAGACTCAACTCATTTCAAGATGGTCTCTCGCTCTGGTGTAGCTAAATCGAAGCCTTTCGTTACATCATTACTGTTGTACAGAATACATAAGCCTTTCTGTGATATATTTAATGCTTTAACCAAATTGTAATAAATATCATATAAATCTGTGTTCCTTGTACTATGGTTTCTGCGGGAGTGAGTGAGTATGGTTTTACGCCGCTTTTAGCAATATTCCAGCAGTATCACGGCGGGGGACACCAGAAATGGGTTTTCACACATTGTACCCGTGTCGGGAATCGAACCCGGGTCTTCGGCGTGACAAGCGAACGCTTTAACCACTAGGCTACCCGACCGCTTTGGTTTCGGCGGGAGATGGAATGACCCTATACAGTTGGATCTACAGAATAGTCAAGACTACCAATGGAAAATACACAAATGTGTAAAAAAAGACGGAAAGTGTTGTCGCATTTGCACACCAGTGGGCCGACCAATTAGCTGATATAGCAAATACACAGCTACACAATGTGTGGAGACACCCGTGAAGATCCGGGTAAGAAGTTGGTCTTCAACAAACCATGCTTGTAAGAGGCGACTAACCGGATCGGATGGTCAGACTTTGTGTGTTGGTAGGTTGGTTGGTGTGTTGATTAACGCCGCACTCAACAATATTACAGTTATATGACGGCGGTCTGTAAATAATCGAGTTTGGGCCAGACAATCCAGTGATTAAGATCATGAGCATCGATCCACGCAATTGAGATCGATGACATGCATCAACGAAGTCAGCGAGCCTAACCACCCGATCCCGTTAGTCGCCTCTTACGACAAGCATAGTCGCGTCAGACTTTGTAACTCGGTTGATGCATGTTATCGTATCCCAACTGCATAGATCGATGTGCATGTCAGTCATGGGCCAGGTTCGATTATTTACAGACCGCCGTCATACAGCTGGAATATTGCGGTGTCCTGATGGAGGGGGTGGTCATCGGTTGGTCAAAGGGTTCCTTATGGTGCTATCATATATACCCCGTTGGCGTAGATAGTTACTCCTGCTATTGACCGCAGGTGTGTTTGAATCGACTGGTTACTGACAAAGATGGAACATTAGACAGCGGATACATACAACGTTCACTTACTCCCTCATACATGTGAGGTGAAATGGGGTTTAACGCCAGGTTTACGTCTATTTCCTGAGTGTAGGTATATATAGCGACGTGCATTCGCGCGCGCGTCTGGCTGTCTGTGTAGCTGCTTGTACTAGTTCGGACATATACCGGTTTTATATAGTGCGAGCCGACCTATTCTCAATTTATCCCCGTAATGCTGAGCGCAAGGTATGAAGCACACAAAGAAGCAGCTAGTCTGCCATACAGACCCTGAAACAAATATATCCAACACAGCCCATGGAAGTCAATAATATTTAGCAAGTCTACATCACTGCAGTTTCAGTTTCTTAAAATGAAAAAAGTCTCTGGGCTCCGTATTATTATTTTATTAAGATATTTAACAACTGTTAACAACTGCAAAAGATCTTCATTTCAGAGACTGGCGTTAGTCTGGAAGCAGCAGCATTGTCACCTTGCCAGGGGTGCCCCAGAATCCATGGCCCTTTCGTCCGAGAATTTTTAGATATTAAACACATCCCTCCAGAAGCATGTAAGAAGAACTATGTATTATTGGTGAACGTGGTTACCTTGACAACCTCAAATATTGTCTGAAAACATCTGGGAATATAGGGAATTATTTGCTCTAATGGGCGTCGGGATCGTTCGAAGAGCATAAATCATGAACTGTTTAACATACTTTGCATACACTTGAGCAAAGAAATAACTAGTGCCTATCGTTTTCTGGAAGGAATAAGATATGTTATTTACAATTGAAAGCTTGCAAGGATGGCGGAGGATATGGATGACACTGTGGTCTTCCTTCTCAGCCAAATGATATGGTTTACTGCTCACGTTCGAGTGATGTAAGGGAGGTAACTCATGCTAGGATCCGTTCTTCCAATTTGCAATTAACACAACTGCGGGTTCAAAAAAAGAAAAAGAAAGAAAAACGTCTTAGGTGATCTTTTGTTTTGAATGTTACAACTTGCTGAAGATTAACTGATGTGGACCGTGTCAATTTTAGAAAGAGATGCAGTCACGGATGACCTTTCCTGTATTATTCGAGTTTCAAACAAGCATGAAATACTCACATCCCCCGCCAATGACATGTCGGGTTGTGTGCAATGTAAATGGCCTAATTGCAGCACTAAAAAAATTTATTACTGGTGTTGTTTTTCCATCTGCAGTTTATGATAGAATATGTAACTGAATTTGTAATGAGTAAGGATGAGACATATGGACGAACTTCTTTATTACAATTAGGAGCGATGGTTTCGGTGAAGGTTCTGACACCGTTATCAAGCAAGTGAAGTACAGAGTATGGTTGACAAGAATATATAGTGTTTTAACAGTTGAGTAGGTTTAAGATCAGTTACACTGTTGTATTTGTAATGAGTTGTGTTTCTGCATGAAGTTAGTCAGTGAATGCAAGAACTGTGTCCATGACACTTTTGGAGGAACATACACTCAAGCAATGCAGAACTTACCAGCAAGAAAGGAAATGTATTCAATACTGTGAGATGGCATTATGTGCCAAGTTTGGTGAAGAAATATAGTACGGTTTTCAAGATCTGCTCCGGAAACGAGGACTACCGCCATTTTCAGTCTAAATCAGTCGCTGCCATGGAAACTCAAAAAATATTTATTTTTTAAATCCCAAACAATTAAAAGGCACCAGTTCACCACTAGATCTATCTATGTGCCAAGTTTAGTGAAGGAAATATGGTACGGTTTTCAAGATCTGCTCCGGAAACGAGGACTACCGCCATTTTCAGTCTAAATCAGTCGCTGCCATGGAAACTCAAAAAATATTTATTTTTTAAATCCCAAACTATCAAAAGGCACCAGGTCACCACTAGATCTATCTATGTGCCAAGTTTGGTGAAGAAATGTGGTACGGTTTTCAAGATCTGCTCCGGAAACGAAACGTGACGGACGGACGGCACCCATTCCTATATCCCCCTTCCACTTCGTGGCAGGGGATAATAACATGCATACATGAAATACCCTGAACGCGTTTGCTATGAGAAGTAGGAGTCGAATCGAATCGAATCATATTCATTCTCGAGAAATATGGGACGTTACCAAAAAAAAAGAGATGGTTTAGACACTTCCAGGAACCCATGGTAGCAAATGGGTCCTGGATATAATTCATCACAATAGACTGGAGATATATAACGCTGGATAATCGAAGAGACTCAAGTCTAGTGTAACAAATATGAGATTTTGAAGTCCATTTCAATAACAATACTACACTTTGATTTAAATAAGTAATAGATTGAACTGTTGGAGTGAACAGTCTAATTAATTCTAATAGTCAGACATATATCCCTGGGGAATGTGTTGAGAATGTCACAGCCCTTGTTCAACGGTTTGTTGGCATTGATTCGTCCAGATTACAGCTTCACTGTCCACCACTCATTCTTGTGGCTATCTGTTGTCCGCTGGTACTCGGGTCAAATCTTTCTTTTCAAATTGGCTGTCTGGTACTATAAACGTGTTATGTTACGTGCGTGCATAATAAAAATTAGCCGTTATTTGCTTGCATCACGGTAACCTCTTTTTGAGTGTTGAGTGCAGTTTGGCATGACAGACACAATTCAATGATCATTTAGTCATAGCTTAATCTAACATCTCGCATTCATTTTTAGCAATTTAATGGTGTAGTACTACTTAATCCACTAATCAGTTATACACTTACATTTTCACGAATGTTTCATATTTATTAACACCTCTTAATTGAAATTTTCTAAATTTTATTGTTTTCGTTTTTATCTTTGGTTAAGCGCCCAAGACTGCTGACCCACCACCAGTGTTTAGTCTCATCACCATCCCATGTTAATTCATCTACTTGTGTATCATTCATGTTCTACTCATCTATATTTGTAATACCAAATAGTTTCACCATGTACAATTAACACCATGATACAACACTCAGGTTTTCAGGTTAATGTTTCTTATCCTACTCCAGGTAATCCTCTGCAGCAGAATATCATTGGCCTCATCAGTAATATTTTTTTTTCAATTTGGGAAGATCAAATATTGGGGAAAGCATCTCGAGCACAACAGCTTTGGGACGCGCAACCCCCTATTTTCAAATCATCCCAGCGAATGGGATCAATACAGGGTGCCCGAACCTTTTTCACTTTAAATCCTGACGCATAGGATTTGGAAGCAGGCGTCAGCCACTTCCTCATCTACCTTCATTTCTTAAGATTCTGATTGACAGGATTATCGGCAGAGTGTCGACCACTTCCTTCGTTACCTGAGAACCTCCAAAGTCCAAAATGTTTAATAAAACAAATTATTTTATTCAAGTCTTATGTTGTCTGTCATGGTAAAATAATGGATAATAAGTTGATTTTGTGAACTTAATTTTGACTTCTTAATTCAGTTGAAAAGGGATGTTTTCTCAGGGTCATATATATGGGTGAGTGAGTGAGTGAGTTTGATTTTACGCCGCTTTTAGCATTATTCCAGCAATATCACGGCGGGGGAAACCAGAAATGGGCTTCACACATTGTACCCATGTCGGGAATCGAACCCGGGTCTTCGGCGTGACGAGCGAACGCTTTAACCACTAGGCTACCCGACAGCCCCCATATAGATGGTATAAAGTCCCCTGACACAAGGGCTGCTGCATAGTGAAGGACAATATATGGTCCTTCGGCCCAAAGTGAGGTTTCACCGACAAATTCACACTAGTTACTGTGATTAATCCACAGTTCACATTGAGACAAACAAGGAATTAGAGACCATGATTTATTTTTTTCTGTGTCTGTACAAAGTCGCCTCTTTTTTTACTTGCCAGGAAGGATGATTCCATCATACTGAAAGAGAAAACCACACATCAGCACAATGTCACAAACATCCTTGATGGAGCTACTAGTAAATATGATTTACTTCTGACATGTCTCACCAAATTTGTATCAAAACAGATAGCACAATCTGTCAAGAGTTGCAGAGGTGAATTTAGTTTTGCACAAATTTAAAAGTCAGGCAGCAGTGAGTATCACTACAACCCGTGCCTTCGTGCTGTGTTTATCAACAATTTAGCTCGTAGATAATGAAGATTTGTGATCGAGCATGGTCTATGGTGTCCACAGCACAAAATTCAACACCTACATATATTTTCAATCTTTTTGGTTCTAGATCATTAAACTTTTCTGTCACAACTTCGGACAATGTTGGGAGATGATTATAATGGGTCTGAGTGTGTCTCACGATCCTTGAGGTTTGGGGCAAAAGCCAAGTAAGTTAAGGGGCCTACTTTTCCTGGGGGTGTCCATAACATCAGTAGTACACAGTGATGAGTGAGTTTGGTTTACGCCGCTTTTAACGGTATTCCAGTTTTATCACGGCGTGTCAGCTTAATGTGGGAGGAAAGCCCCAAGTGATGTAGGTCTCAGACGTTTACCACTTTGGTGAAACCCATGAGCACGGGTATGGCGCTGACAAACCTTGAAACATAGTGGGGGCAAACCGGGATTCGAATCATCATAGGTTTCTGATGTGCCAAAGGGACGTAACTCTGCACAGTGAATCGCAGCGCCTTAGACGACTGGGTCACCCGTGCCCCCGCCAGTACTACACAGAATCAGTATATGGACTAAATATGGCTGTCACTTAACCTGTTGCTTCTTTAAACCAAACATAAGTTATCGTCAAAAGCTGTTTATGAAATTAGCCAAGCAGACGGTCCATGATGTCCAAGGCATTCATCTGAGATTAATCTGTCTCACCAAATTTGTATCAAAACAGATAGCACAATCTGTCAAGAGTTGCAGAGGTGAATTTAGTTTTGCACAAATTAAAAAGTCAGGCAGCAGTGAGTATCACTACAACCCGTGCCTTCGTGCTCTTATTATAGGTCTTCAGCAAATGCAAACATGTTGGCCAGATTGACAACGGCTTAAGTATAATGGGCACAAACTACACATTGCAATGACACATTCTACCTAAACCTAATAAATAACAGAACTCATTCTATAAATTTGTCAGTAGCTTGATCTTCTGTCAAAAAATGAACATTGCAAAAGGATGAGCAAATGTTTGGAAGTTGATTACTAACATGGAGAACCTTCTGCCACTCTGAGATTTAATTAGTTTATAACTCAAGGGCCTCATTCCACATAGTAATCACCACACTTGTCTATGTATGTTATGATCGTCTAAAGTGGCTATGAAGAAATGGGCCCAGGGCAGTGAGTGATGAACTTCAGACATTTTGCAGTTAAAACCACAAGAAGTGTCTCACCAAATCAGTATCCATGCCAACTATTATTAAGTCAGCTAGAGTTGCAGAGGTGAATTGATTTTGCACAAATTAAAAAGTCAGGCAGCAGTGAGAATCACTACAACCCGTGCCTTCGTGCTTTTATTTTATTTCAGGAGTCTGATCAAGCACGACCACCCAACCCATCTGATCTTTTAACGTAATGAGTCGACTAATACAGGAATGAACATTGCATATGCTTAATTCCAAGTATTCGATTGGCTATCACAGCTGAGACACAGAGGACGGAGGGGAAGAAACAAGCGAAGTTTTGCATAGGCGGATGAGGGAAATGAAAACGACCATTTATTTATAATAGCTTTAATGAAATGCTAATTTTTTTTGCAAGAAAGTATGGTTTTCTTTTAAGTTTGGTTCGGAAATATTTTATGCTACTGGTTAAATGATATCCACAAAATAAGCTACCCCAAACATTAATGCCAGGTGCAATGGCCAAGGAACCATACTAAATGACACGTTAAATCTGTCTCACCAACATTGTATCAAAGCAGAACAATCTGTCAAGAGTTGCAGAGGTGAATTTGGTTTTGCACAAATTGAAAAGTCAGGCAGCAGCGAGAATCACTACAACCCGTGCCTTTGTGCTGTTTCAAGAAAATTCATAAGTATAAGATATTTTCAGTCATGAATTTGAAGTACTTGTACTAATTGGTCTCAATATATCCTTGAGGCTTCTAGCAATAGTGCCTACATTTGAAGAACCTACTCTTTTCATTTGGGTAGGGGGAGCATCAAAGGAGAAGACAACAATTCTTGATAGATATGATTACAAGCAAGTTTCCCGATCCCAACATTAACCAGTAATTCGATGACTATACTTCTTAAATCTAACTTATTTTGGCAACTGTTGTTTCTTAAGACATTATTTACAAATTATGCGTAAACACTCCCCATGAAACTAGCTAAAGATATTGCTGGCTAAAATGGCCAATGCACCATCCTACATAACAAATCTGTCTCACCAACATTGTATCAAAACAGAACAATCTGTCAAGAGTTGCAGAGGTGAATTTTCTTTTGCACAAATAAAAAAGTCAGGCAGCAGCAAGTATAACTACAACCCGTGCCTTCGTGCTAAGTTTTAAGAGCATAAATTCAACACCCAACACACGTTTAGGTTCTAGATCTGAATTATTAGATTTTACTGTCAGAGCTTCAGTTTACTTAAATAAGTCTTTTCATGTCAGTTTACAGGGTGTCTCAGGATTTTGGATTTCTTCTGTTCATTGTTTTATGCTGCAATCAGCAATATCTAAGCTATATGACAGCAGTGTGTAAATAATCAAGTCTGAACCAGACAGTCCAGTGATCAACATCATGAGCATCAATTTACACAATTGGGTAATAAAGACATGCATCAACCAAGTCAGAGAGCATCCAATTGTCGAAGACCAATTCTAACCCAGATTGTTTCTTCTGTAAACAATCCCTCTTGGTGTTCCTAGCTCATATTTTGATCTTAAAAATTACCTTCTGCTGGAACCATTTCATGGACTCTTCCTTGCCGATCTTGTGACTGGTCCCAACACGGCCACGCTTCCTTCTTCTCTGGGCGACATTGAAGCCTGTAACCATAGGTACACAGGTCAAACATCTTTTACACACGCACACAATCATATGCACAGGCACGGACCATGAACACAAACATAGCCGTCTTACTGAATATAAAAAAATGGTAACCATTTTATTGCTTTCTTAAAGCGAGTACTTAGTATGATATATCAGTCATAAAACAGCATGTCATTTTAAAGCATGGAGAATTGGACATCCATGACTACTAGGGCTGTTACGATTCACTTGTGTATTCAGTTAATCGAACCATGTCCCTTCACGAATTAAATTTGTTATTCATGGACACATGAATCAAATATTTACAAAAGAAACAAAATGTCCCAAAATTTATTTTGTTATTGTTTCACTGAACATAATAAATAATACATCAACTGATGACCTGTTACTGTATACATGAATAAATATTCATATTCGTTACCATATATTCATGATATGTATCGTATTCGCCTCATAGCACATTCGTTGCTAATGTCTACTATCTTGACCTGCAGAATTATCTCAAACTCAATTGAAGTGCAATGAATCCAGTCAAGATGCACATTCCAAAATAATTTTCTAAGGAGCAGAATAGACACAGGGATATGGCGACTTCCCAACACGAACGTACCTGGTCTGCCAAGGACGATGTAGAAGTCCATGCCATAGATGCCGATGTTGGGATCGTATTTGATTCCCAAATCAATGTGTTCCTGGATGCCGAAGCCGAAGTTGCCGGTGTCAGAAAAGTTGCATCTTCTCAACTCGTATTCTCTGACCTGTAATGAAGGTGCAAAAACAATTCAATGAAATACGTTGTGTAGGGATAGAGATGAAGTACATGTTAGAAATGTATGTAGCTCACCTGACTAGCAAGACTTCACCAGGTTATACACATATCCAATCCAAAAAAGTACCAATTTGTGTACTTAAGGGTGTGGATTTGGGGGCATTATGAAATAGCACATCATTATTTATTAGATGTACCTGACTAAGCTCCATAGCCATTTGAGGCTAATGTTTCTATTTTTCTTGGCCTTTTTAGACTCATGAATTGTATTTCCCTTTTCACTAAGCATTTGCTGCAACAAATTTTCACCAGTTTTTAACACACACATTATTGTGGTTGATTGCTGTCCACTGCTCTAAAACCTTTTTCAAACGTGTACAGTACAAGAATATGCCTCAAGACGAAGACTTTTTCCTTCCAGTGAGAACTAAATGCAGAAGTATGTATGTTGCTAAACGCCACACTCAAATGGCATCACATCATATATTAAACATAAAAAACAAGCACTACACATGAAGGTTTCAGCAACTTTCATAAATCATCAATCAAGTAAACATATTTTAACTTTTTTGTTTGTTTAGCCTCTACCCTCATAAAAAGGTGCATGTTTTAAAATGTTAGGGGCCTGATATTCAGGTATGAACATTTCCACTTGTTAGTGTCAATGGTGAAGGAACTAATTATAGCTTACAACTGTGTCTCACCATATATGTATCAAAACAGAACAATCTGTCTAGAGTTGCAGAGGTGAATTTAGTTTTGCACAAATTTAAAAGTCAGGCAGCAGTGAGTATCACTACAACCCGTGCCTTCGTGCTGTGTTTATCAAGAATTTGCCTCAAAGATAATGAAGATTTAATGCCCGGCTCAGCAATATTCCAGCTATATAAAAAATCGTGTCTGGACCGGACTGGACACTCCAGTGATTAACATCATGAGCATTGATATATGCAATTGGGTAAAGTTGGCATGCTTCAACCAAGTTAGCGAGCCTGACCAACTGATCCCATTATTCGTTTCTAGAGCAGAATGGCTTTCATTAGACCAATTCTTATCCAGATTTTCATAGGGCTTTATTGTTTAACGCCACACTCAGCAATATTCCTGCTATATGAAGGCATTTTGTAAATAATCGAGTCTGGACCAGACAATCCAGTGATTGACATGATGAGCATCAATCTTCACAATTGGGATGCATCATCCAAATCAGTGAACCTGATCACCTGTTCCCGTTAGTCGCCTCTTATGACAAGCATGTGTTACTGAAGACCTATTCTAACAGATCTTCACAGGGCTTTAAGTATTCAGAGCACAAAATTCAACACCAACAGATTTTTTTCAGTCTTTTAGGTTCCAGATCATTAGGTTTTCTGTCACAACTTTCGTCAATGTTGAAAGCACTTATTACAGGTTTGCGTGTGTGTCACGGTCCTTGAGGTTTGGGGCGAAAGTTTAGTTAATTAAGGGGCAAACTTTTCAGTACTACACACTTTAAAGTCAGAATCAGTATTTCGACAGAATATGGTCTGGTAGATTTTAACCATAAATTTATGGTAAAAAACTGTTCATGAAATTCGCTTAACAAACTGTCCATGGCATTCATTGGAGACTAATCTGTCTCACCATGTATCAAAATAGACAGCAAAATCTGCAGAGGTGAAGTAAGTTTCACACAAATAATAAAGTCAGGCATTAATATCACTACAACACCATATCATTGGAAAATAGCAAATCTATTTCCCCATCCTATTCCGACACTTACCCTCTGTAACTAGATATATTCAATATTAGAATACTGTTAGAAATCCCATAAGTCCTTTGACTTGTACTATTTGATACAGCTCATTTTGGGGGGGACAGCAACTGATCCTTACAAGTTTTCCATTATCTGTCATGCAGACTAATGAGGATTGTGTATCACAAATACCTTGAGCCCCTTCTCCAGGATCTCCTCAGCCTTGGCACCTCGGACAGTGCAATGGACAGCGATTCTTTCATTTCTTCTGATACCAAAAGATCTCACAGTGTAGCGGGCTGGAAGTCAACAAATCTATGTAAGCAACATAAACATAATGCCCATTGGCAGGAGCATCTTCCCTTCCCATGAGAAATATTAGTTTTTCACTTCACCTACTATGAGGAACAACCCTCATTAACAAGTGGACACAGAAAAATATCATCCAACGCAAATGTGAATCATTTTTGTTGGAAACGTTGTCAATGTCGCCCTATTGTCACCATAGACAAAGAATGATCCTCAAAGTCATAAATGCTGATATTCACAGAACAGTGTTTAAAGAAATGGTTGTAAACACTGAAATTAATTCACTGCTGGCTCAAAATTGAATATATACCAAGTCATAAATTGCCTAAAAGATAAACTGACAAGGATATGAAACATTTGTATTTTATCCAGTAGTTTGGCTCATTTTGTGTTCACATACATACCTTTAGAGAAAACTGGCTGTTGTCCGGTAAGTTGTTCCAACACTTTGGCTGCTCTGGTCAGTCTGTCACCAGATTCGCCCACACAGATATTGAGACAAAGTTTGCGAATGCGAAGCTCTCGCATAACATTGTTTTTCTTCTTTTCGTCTACCTTGCTCTTGGGCTTTGCCTTGGCCTCTTTCTACAATAATTTAAGTATAAAGCAATAATTATTAGGGCTGGGATGATACACCAACTGTGCAATCCGATACGTATCATGATACCTTGTTTATGATCCAAAATGTATCACAATTTTGCATGTGCTCTTATCTGTGGTGTGTAAGCTGTGTTTTCCATACACAGGATGTCCAAATACCTGGCTAACTGATGATTTACAGTTTGCTACTGTGTTCGGTACTTGTATCGAGAAGTAAAACAAAATAAAACGCTATCCCACTACTTAGATCTATGAGTTATAATTATGAAATGGTGATTTAGAGATTTTGCCTTACACTTTCAGGAATTCACAAAGAACACTATGTTAGGGCACATATTTTGATTAAATTGCAGGTGGTCAGATTTATGTGGAAGAATTGCCTGACCGATGCATGTTACAGACTTTTACACTTCTGGTAAACCCCACCAGTATCCTCGAGCAGTATAATGTTTATAATCAGGACCTTAGTGCAATTTGTATTTGAACTAAATTGCAATGATTTGATTACCATCTCGATACCACTAGGAGATTCAACACTGAATTGTAACACCAAACAATCTAGCCATTCCCCAAACAACACGAAGAGCTTAAATTAGTTTTCAAACTTGCACACTCGCCTTCGTGGAGATTCACGAAACGTGCCCATGATTTGCTCTACATGGAATAGTTCTGTCATTGGTCAAGGGTGACCAAGCCTCCGTTAATGTATCAGAATGTTAGAATTTGCTAGTGTTGGATGTGTATTGATTTACGAAAGGTCCAAAGCATATCCATATTATCCAGCTGCGATCACCTATGTACTGTATCTTCTTGTAATACACGTCTATCATATGTCAACCCCAAGTTTACAAAGTTCTCTAAAGTGTTTTCACTCCCGATTGGGTGCATATTAATTGCCTCACATGAGTGTTCCACAATAGACATATACCTCATCACTTTTATCATATCATGCATCTTCCTCGCCAATTTTCACGTGCACATTATTCCTCAACATCAACATATCTAACCAACGCACAGGATAATCCCTTTTTTCAAACGGTTGTTACATGTAAAACAACGATAAGGATTTTATTCATAATGCATATTTTATGTCCACTAACAATCCCCTTTCATCTGATTCATTTGATTAAACTTTCTAAGTGACAGCAAGCAACGATGTAAACCGATTTGTGAAAGCCATCAACAAATGCAGTACTGACCGCCATGATGTGTTGTTAGGAAAAGGAAGTTGTCAGTGCATGCCGGAAGAAAAACATTTTTCGGATATTTCTTAATCTTTCCACCAATAACAATAATTAATAAATATGTAAAAATATATACATATATCAACAATAAATTATCCCTGAAATTAGATTTTTCAACGAAAATCCTATAGTCTCGCGTTACCGTTAAAGTTTGTCACGTGACCTATGGCAGCTTCCCTCGCGACGAATGAATACAAACACATTCTCATACACAGTCAGTAATTAGACTTCACAGTCGAAAACGTAGCGGCAAAATGAGCTCTAGTGGCGAAGAAGAAGAAAACAACAAAAATGACCCAGAGGCTCGCATTGCAGCCCGTAGATTACGGATTCAAAGACGAATCGAGGCAGCCAAACGGTACGTCACCCTTATGTAGAATCACAAGCCCCAGCTTGAAGCCTGTCATAATCTATCATGTTTAAAGTAAAACAGTGGGCTTTTCGGGGTTGGTCTTTAATTTTATTAAAAATATGTAGACCATGTACCATGAAGCCCCTCCCCCCTTTATGAGACTATTATCTATTTTTAAGATAACATTCGATCTAGCCAATTTTGTGTGACATTTTGATATTTTCATAATTTTATCATATTTGATAGGAGATTCCAAATTTGAAGAAAGACCTTAAGGACATTTTCAATGACGATCAGTTAATGTCCCAGTAAAAGAAACAATCTAAAACCCTGCAATTATTGAACACTTGCAAATAATAATATTCCCAACAGTATCAAATGAAGATCTCAAACAAAGGATAAGAAATGGGGGATCATTAGCAGTGTTAGGGTAAAGAAACAGAAGTGAATCATTTAACAAATAAATTGTTTTAGCTAGCATTAAATGAGTGATTTTGATAAACAGGATAATTTTTCTTTTGCAGTACTGATCATGCTGATTCGTCCTGTGAACATCTGAACACCAATGTATACCGATGATTGATCTGTATTTTGGCAAAATTGGGGAAAATGACTCACATTTTCAAGCATCTGCCCCAATAATGGCTACATATTTGATATGCTAAGTATTGAAAAATGAGTAATTCCGATCACCATGATCGCCCACAGGATGCCTTTAACATGGATAGGACTACTGTTGGCAAATACCTTTTTTGGATTACTTTCCCAGCTGCTACTGATGATGTTTGAATATACTTTATTTGATTTGATCCAGTGACGCTTTGTCATGTTTCTTGCTATACAACTATGTAAATGTCATCTGTGATTGACAGGGCGGCGATGGGTGAAGACCCGAATGAAAATAAGGAAGTGATGGAAGAACTGAGCAAGAGCAGGAAGCAGATTGAAGATAGTCGGCTACGTTTGACCAAGCTGGACAAGGATGGATATGAACTGGTCACTAATATCCGAGTTGCAGGAGATGCTCGGGAGGCAATGCGGAGGACAGATGAAGAAGAAGCCAAACGACTAAGGTAGTGTAGACTTGTAAATGTTACTGTCATATTTTTATAAAGAGTGTCATTATTTTTTTTTTTTTTTTCTGTTAAAAAATGATGTTGTATGAATAAAATAATTTCTTTTTTTGTCCACATCTAAGGATTATCTGTAATGATTCTAGTGTCTTCAGTGTGGAAATAACTAACAGTATAATATGAGGTCAGCAAAGATAGTCTATAACATCATCATGTATGTACTGTGACATCATTACATATTACAGCAATAACAACGTCGTGTTTGCATCAACAATGGTGTCTGCATTATGTCAATCATGCTTTAGTGGGGCAAATTAAATCATTGTTATATATATGATTCATATGAAACTTTATGTAACTTGCTTTGACATTCATGATATTTGTGCCTATTATGCTTGTATACTACCAGTTGTTGTGGATGTTTGATTTGTAGAAAAGAGAGGTTGGAACAAGAGGCCAAGTCAGGATCAGAGAGGTTTGAGGAGGTGAGAACAATGACTGGGAAGACAAAACAGACACCCCATGGGGATTCCTGAGGTCCCAAGTATCCCTAATGAGGATTGGGTGGTTACAATGTGTGACCTGGCTGATTTCCTTGGTTGTGTTGTATCTCCGCCTGGCTTTTTGCTCAGATTTGACTCAAACTCAACAAACACTTTGTATCAGTCAAAACGGTCTTTACTACACCATCGCTATAGAACAACTGTCCCTCAACTGCTATCACCTCCTACATCATCAATTTATCAAGTTTCGAATACTATACATCATCAACTTACCAAGTACGAATATTTACTCTAGAATAAATGATAGCTCGCGACAAATCCATGGATGTCGTTATGTTAGGTCATGTGACTTCTCTAGCTCTTTACACACAAAACCAACTCCATGCATCGCATGCAACTTACCACATATAACAGTTGCATGGATCCTAGCTCATGCCATGAGCTTTGGTTTGCCTAGCTCAGGCTTGACTATTTCCATCCCTTGTATGATAGCTGGAATAGTGCTGACTGCTGCAGAAAACTTCATTCACTCACTCCCAAATATTGAAAGAGGTGATGGTGATGAACATATAAACACTATTGACAGTACTAATAACTGCATTACAAAAATGATAAAAGTGAGTGAGTAAGTTTTTACGCCGCTTTTAGCAATATTCCAGCAATATCCCGGCAGGGGACACCAGAAAGGCTTCACATATTGTACCCATGTGGGGAATCAAACCTGGGTCTTCGGCATGACGACTGAACGCTTTAACCTCTAGGCTACCCGACCACCCCAAGATGTTAAAGGACAAATGTAGTGGAAACCTATAATTATCACTGATCATATGACATATGACTTTCCCTCACAGTAAAACCCCGACAGGAAACATTTTTGTGAATAGTGAAATTATGTTCCCTCTGGTTTGCCTGTCCTTGCAAGTTTGTTTAAAGGTCATGACCTGGAAATCAGTTGTATTACTTCTTTAGCAATGAGTTATTCAATACTGTTTTCATGACATATATTAAGAGAATAATCCTTCCTGTGTTTAATGGTAAAATGGCACCCTCACTTCTGTTCTGCAGCGGGGTGGTCGGGTAGCCTAGTGGTTAAAGCGTTAGCTCATCACAACAAAGACCCGGGTTCGATTCCCGACATGGGTACAATGTATGAAGCCCATTTGTGGTGTCCCCCGCCGTGATATTTCTGGTGATATTGCTGGAATATTGCTAAAAGCAGCATAAAACCCTACTCACTCTGTTCTGCAGCTATATTCTCCAAATCAATCACAATGTCAACTCTTATTTCAGATTACTAAGAAATGGGAGTCTGCCCTGCAGAAAGAAGTACCACAGTCACTGCATGAGGTTTGTTTGATGTTGCAATTCTATTTACTGATTCTGGGTTGTTTTGCTACCAAATAAGTTATTTATTTTTGTTTTAGACATATTACCCAAACCTGTACTTGCTTTGAGTGTGACTTTTAAGTTAAGATACCATTCTAACAAATGGAGGGAAGCCTGCACCTTTCCACCTCCTAATAAGGTATCCGATACATTTTTAAGCTGGGACTGATATATTGTTCACAATCTTGAAATTTGAAGAAAATCCTCAATGAATGTCGATTGTGTGAATATGCTCTACACTGTCAGCTATAACTAGGGTAGAAATATCCATTGTGTTCATGATTTCTGTAATTAGTGACTGTTTCTTGCAGATGTTGAAACTGCAGAAGACAGCATGTGACTCCATGATTGATGAGAAAAATAAACTTATCAATGACTTTCAACAGGTAAGAATGATAGACATGGTAGACCCTTATGTTGGTTTGAAGGCCCATAACAAGGGAGATAACTCTTTCAACCTCAACACAGTTGGATACATGTAGTTTCTATTTTCATATATTTGTTTGTTTTATGCATGATTATTCAATCATAATGTATGCTTTGGCACTCATTGTTAATGAATGAATCAGTAAGAGACTAATAAAATCAATTCCTGATTAGAGTGACAATATTTAACAAACCACCTACAGCTGTCACTAGTTAGTTTGTGTAAAGGGCTGTTTGTGATGCAAAATGTATATCAATTGTGAGTTCACAGTACACTACAATACAGTAGAACACGGATATAACGAACTACAAGGGACCAGAGAAATCAGTTTGTTATATCCGTTGTTCGTTATGCACGTTTTTGCTCGGAAACGTCCACCATCTTGGATAAGACAAAACATAGATTTTCCAATGAGAGACATAACATTTTACAGACAATATAACATGTACAGGTAAGATTAACACAATGCAAATTTAACAAGGTTGATCCGTCACCGCTGATTGTATTGATTCGCCGCCATTGTGTTGATTTGCCGCTGATTGCGTACAGCCAATTGTCAATGACACTTGACACTGAGTGAGATTTCCCAGTTCGCTATACACGTCACTAATTAGTGACAGATGGGTTTGTCGGTGATCAGATATCAGTTCGCTGTATCCGTTAGTTTGCTGTAGAGAGTTCGTTATATACGTAAATTTTATATGATATTATATAGGAGGTCAATCGGGTATTTTTTAACAGTTCGTTGTATCCGTTTGTTCGCTATATCCGTGTTCATTATATCCGTGTTCTACTGTATATCAATAATGAGGTCACAATATGATATACAATACAATACTTGGGGACTGGACACTTGTACAAACACATTGACTTTAATAAGAGTACTGAGTAGATCACTGATAGAATATGTTTCTTATCATAGATGTTATGCAGCACATATACCATGTATACAGCCTCAGAAATTTGATATTTATTTTCAAGACTAGTCAAATGTACTAGTGTAAACCTTATCTCACTTGTCCGCAGCATGTAGCGAGTCCTGCTCGAATGAGACCAAAATGTTAACTATGTTTATGTTTTCTGTCAGTTTTATTCATTTACAATTTATGGCAGAATTGAAACATGGAGAACAGGTTCAGAATTATAACTCCCACAGGCTGCCAGTTAATGAGGACAATTATCATTGAATTTTCAATTGTCCTCAGTACATTTTAGTAGTCTCTGGCTTGTGTGAATGTTTAAGCTGTGTACACTGCTGGGGAGTATCTTGCATACAGTGATGACACGATCAGTGGCACAAACGTGGTTCCAAATTGTGAATCCTATACCTGGATATTCGGCAGTGACGACCATCATCCTGCCAGTACTTGTGTAAACTGGTTTGCAGGAACTGAAGTACAAGGATGAACAGTATGTGAAGGACCTGAAGAAGATGGCGGAGGACATTGACCTGATGAAGGAGAGGATGGAGGAGCAGACTCGCAACCTGAAGAAGGCGTACCGAGAAGAACTTGAGGAGATCGAGGTAAAAGATCTGGTAGATGAGAAGATGGGGTCGATCATGACAGATTTGATCACCTTAGGAGATATTGCTTTGTATGATCTTTTCTTCCAACAATTTAAAGGCAAAGGCCTTAATCCCACAGCATGACCTAAGGGCAATGACTATCATAAGTTGATGCTTTCATCGCTTTGTGGAACAAGGCCCATGTTAGCCCCGCCAGATGTGGTACTGTCGAGCTTAGCTAATTGTCTACTCACCCTTGTGCAGTCATAGTTTTAATTTCAAGGCAATAACTTGAAGAAAATTTATTGATTGTCCTTCAGACTTGAAAGACAGAGTAAGTTTCATAGTTGCCCAAAGCATTTGGCATTTAGTAAGTCAAAGGTCACAGGGCAAGTGACTTGTGTGGTCATGTTTTCCTTTTTGTCGATGATGTATACAAGAAATAAATATGTTATTTATAACTTTGTTACCTCGACAATCCCTTATAAAAGACAGGTGAGATGAGCGAAACGGACAGCAGTGTCAATATTACCATGGTCTAGTGAATAAGTGAGTTGCGTTTAACACCTTTTTGAACAGTTATCCAGTTACATCATAGCGAGTCAGCTTATTGTGGGAGGAAAGCCTGAAATGATGCAGGTTCTAGACGTCTAGAGACATCATCCGGACAAACTGGGATTCGAACCCACGATCATATGTTTCTGGCGTATCCAAGAGATGGATTTCTACACAGCAAATTGCGGCACCTAAGACGACTGGGCACCCACCCTATGCCCATACCATGGTCAAAGGCCATATAACAATGAATGAAACAGGTTTAAATTGATTTCTGGATAATACTTTTGACAACAATTGTTGAATTTATTCAGAATCCTTTACATGTCAAGATTAAGGGTTTCCGACAACACAGGATGATAACTACAAAACATGCTACCAGTTTAGCCCAAATCCAAAATGAGTTTTGTCACTATGTGAAACCAATTCTTGTTGTCCTCCATGTTGATGCTGGTACAGGATCGCTTGCACTCACATGACCCAGGAGATATCACTTTTGCTAGTCATTGATGTTAGCAGCCCGAGAGATTTACCTCAGTAAAAACTAATAGCTTGTTATATATTGTTGTGTGTGTATTTCAGCGGGCTTTTGTGGCTGAACGGAACGAGCTCCTGGGGGATGAGCAGGGGCAGTGGGGGGAGCAGATGAATAAACGCAGCGACAAGGAAGAGGAGTACATGAAGGCCAGGGAGAACTCTGTGGAAGACTATGAGCAGCAGCTGCAGCATCTACGTGTACATGATGCAGAAGAGTACAACATTGTCAAGATCAGGCTGGAGACAGATGTACAGGTAGGTCACAGACATGTAGCTCCACTGGTCCATGTACAGGTAGGGTCATACATGTAGCTCAGGTGTTCCATGTTCAGGTAGGGTCACACACATGTAGCTCAGGTGGTCCATACACAGGTAAGGTCACACACATGTAGCTCAGGTGATCCATGTACAGGTAGGGTCACACACATGTAGCTCCACTGGTCCATGTACAGGTAGGGTCACACACATGTAGCTCAGGTGTTCCATGTTCAGGTAGGGTCACATATATGTAGCTCAGGTGATCCATATACAGGTAGGGTCATACATGTAGCTCAGGTGGTCCATGTTCAGGTAGGGTCACACACATATAGCTCAGATGATCCATATACAGGTAGGGTCATACATGTAGCTCAGGTTTTCCATGTTCAGGTAGGGTCACACACATGTAGCTCAGGTGGTCCATACACAGGTAAGGTCACACACATGTAGCTCAGGTGATCCATGTACAGGTAGGGTCACACACATGTAGCTCAGGTGTTCCATGTACAGGTAGGGTCATACATGTAGCTCAGGTGATCCATATACAGGTAGGGTCATACATGTAGCTCAGGTGATCCATATACAGGTAGGGTCATACATGTAGCTCAGGTGATCCATATACAGGTAGGGTCATACATGTAGCTCAGGTGATCCATATACAGGTAGGGTCATACATGTAGCTCAGGTGGGCCATGTACAGGTAGGGTCACACACATGTAGCTCAGGTGGTCCATACACAGGTAAGGTCACACACATGTAGCTCAGGTGGTCCATGTTCAGGTTGGATCACACAGATGTAGCTCAGCTGATCTGTGTGCAAGTAGGGTCACATGCTCAGGTGGACAATGTACAGGTAGGCTGACACACTCAGGTGGTCCATTTACAGGTAGGGTCTTACGCTCAGGTGGTCCAAGTTTGCAATTTGTTTTTCTTCTTTTGAGTGACTGACATAATCCTAACTTATCATCTGGTGATTCTTCGTCTGATATTTATTTCAGCTTAGAAATTTAACACAAGTCAGTCATATTACACCAACAGGGAGTCAGTCATTGAGCCAGTAGATCCTAACACAAATCAGTCATATCATATTTACAGGGAGCAGTAGATCCCTTCATATATATTCAAAGGGATATTTTCACTGCCATGCATAATTTGATTTTCCTCCGCACACAGTTCATTAAACTCCATCCCAATCAAAAACTCTAAGCATGTAACTAGATATGAATTGCTATCAGTATGTACATTTCACACATAAACCATTTACAGAGGACTCAGCAAGACTAGGATCTACTGGCTCCATGACTGACTCCCTGAAGTAGTAATATGACTGACTTGTGTTAGGATCTGCTGGCTCCATGACTGACTCCCTGAAGTAGTAATATGACTGACTTGTGTTAGGATCTGCTGGCTCCATGACTGACTCCCTGAAGGTGTAATATGACTGACTTGTGTTAGGATCTGCTGGCTCCATGACTGACTCCCTGAAGTAGTAATATGACTGACTTGTGTTAGGATCTGCTGGCTCCATGACTGACTCCCTGTAGGTTTAATGTGACTGAATTCTGTTAGGATCTACTGGCTCCATGACTGACTGGTTCTTTGACCGACTGATTCTTTGACTGATGGGCTCCATGACTAACAGGCTCCTTGTGTGTTCAGATCCTTGAGCAGCAGCTGCAGCAGATGCGGGCCACGTACCAGCTGAACCAAGAGAAGCTGGAGTACAACTTCCAGGTGTTGAAGAAACGTGACGACGAGAACACCATCACCAAGTCCCAGCAGAAGAGAAAGATCACACGGTAAGACAGATTCACTACTGCTTAACAGCCTCCGATGTCTCAAGTGATCAAAGATTATGATTGTTGTAGCAGGCCAGTGCTGAGTTAACAAGCTCTGTAAGACACTGACTAAAGACGATTTTTCAAATGTTTATATTTCAACATTAATGTGTCATGTTACATCAATCATGGACCAACTGCAGTATTTTGATCTTCATTGTAAGCAAGACCCTGCCATGTGGGAAACTTCCATTTCTGTGAGTATAACTAACTTCATTGTTTATGTTCCGCCATCCGTCAGTAAATAATATTCCACTGACTACCTTACTTTCTACAATCATTTCTCAAACAAATACAGCTGTGAAGAAGAGTTAAAATATTGATAGTGTTAATTCACCCTGGTTAGATTTTTATAAGAAGCAATTCATGATATCGGTGGTTACAGACATTTTAGGAGTGTTTCACACACTTTTCACTGTTATATAATTGTGTATGTGGTAAGTGTTTTCCAGTCCTGTCACCTATAGCTGACATGGAGTAGGGCAAGTTTACTATTCGGGTACCCAACCTCCTAGTACCCAACCTTACCCGGGTACCTTCTGTAGCGTCAGGAGTTGATATTTAGGAAGTAATATATATAGTCGGATCATAGGTTTTCAGATAAGTTTTCCGATGACCATGATTATCACAATTACTTAAGCTATAACTGGGGGTGTAGCATCATACAGACATTGCAAATAGCCAGATGATGGCCTGTTTTTAAGAGAAAGTTGTCTTTTATTTATTGAATGGGATGTTTTACAGTTGTTCATGTAGTGAGAGAAAACTACAAATTTTCTTAAACCAAAATTTTGATAAAACCCATCACTGGGGATACATGTATAAAACGAACTGGTCATTCATTCACTGAAATTGACTGAAGCTTTATCTTTATTAAAACATATAAAAGTCATAAAGAATGCATTCATAGTCAGAGTGAGTGAGCATGGCTTTATGGCGCTTTTAGCAATATTCCAGCAATATCACGGCAGGGGACACCAGAAATGGGCTTCACACATTGTACCCATGTCGGGAATCGAACCCGGGTCTTCAGCGTGACGAGCGAGCGCTTTAACCACTAGGCTACCCGACCGCCCCGTGCATAGTCAGAAAGAAATGTGAACATTAGTGACTTGTAGTGTAACCATGGAGTTATAATGAATGTTTAACTAACTAGTCCTGTGGGTACCCAGGTCCTACTCAGTACCAACCCGAGTACCCTAACGTGGAGACATGTTACGCATGTGTTGTACATTGATATCATATAGTGTGTCTGTATGAGTATAGCAGATGACTCTCTGTCACCAGGTTACAAGATGTCCTGAATGGAGCCAGAATAAAACTGGCGAAACAGGAGAAGCAGTACAGGTACAGTTTCTTAAATGAGTACAGAAATAGGTGAAACTAATAATTGTTCTTTCAAAGTTCATAGTGGACCTGTGATTATTACAAGAAAGTCCTATAATTTCTCGTCATGTTACATGTTTTATGAGGTAAATAGATCCAGTACTGTCTGTAGTTGTTGTGTATCCATTATTGTGTTCTTTTGTCAATTAGCTGCTTTTCTTAAATGATTAGCTGACACATTGATGCAGTCACAACACTAGTAGAGATTCCAGGGCTGAACAGGCCCCTAGTATCCAAGCTCATCATTTGAGTAAACTAAGAAGTGTGTTAGTTAGGTAAATGTGTGATAAGGCTGACAGTACCATCCACCCTGACAGTACCATCAACCATGACAGTACCATCAACCCCGACAGTACCATCAACCCCGACAGTACCATCAACCCTGACAGTACCATCAACCCTGACAGTACCATCAACCATGACAGTACCATCAACCCCGACAGTACCATCAGACCTGACAGTGCCATCAGACCTGATGGTACCTTAAACCCTGACAGTACCATCAACCATGACAGTACCATCAACCCTGACAGTACCATCAGACCTGACAGTGCCATCAGACCTGATGGTACCTTAAACCCTGACAGTACCATCAACCCTGACAGTACCATCAACCCCGACAGTACCATCAACCCCGACAGTACCATCAACCCTGACAGTACCATCAACCCTGACAGTACCATCAACCCTGACAGTACCATCAACCCTGACAGTACCATCAACCCTGACAGTACCATCAACCCTGACAGTATGGGTTGTTGCTCGTGCTATGACTGGTCTGCATGGTTCAGATGACATTGTTCATAAGCTGCTGTGACATCTTAGTAATGCTGGCATAAGGCAACTTTCACCTACCTTGTCTTTCAATTCCTGATTCGGCTTATCTGCGGGTCATATCATTTTCTTTCGTATTTCAATGGTCAAATTAACACCTCGGCTTATCTACGGGGTCGGCTTATCCGCGGTCATATACGGTACTCCATCAATGGATGTTTTCAGGGATGAGAATCAGCAGCTGAGTGAGGATTACAAGAGAATCACAGAACAGTTCCGAGACCTGCAGAGGAAGTCAAAGTAGGTTTACAGCATCATTTACATTACATCTACATTTTTATCAGCACCATACCTGTGCTCATGGTCTTCACCAACGGTGAACATCTCTGTCATGTGTCACTGTGCGATTTCATTCCACATTAAGCTGATACTGTTCAAGGGAATGTTTTAACACAATACACTCTCTCCCTCTTGTAGCCTATGTATCTCTGGGTTGCAAGTTGTTGGGAATTCCTCTCCAGATGACTGTTATGATTAATGTGTTCTGCCTTCTGTTTGTACAATGATTTCATTCCATTATTTCTATACTGCCTGCATGTGTTATTTGTCAGACACTTCATGGCCACAGATGAGAAGAAGCTGGCTGACGTGTGGTGCATGAACGAAGAGGAGTGTAAGACTTTGGTGGAGGCTATTATGGAGGGGGACCGAATCATCCACGAGCAGCAGCTGGGTCTAGACTGGAGATCCCCTGATCTGTGAGTACATGTATAGACCTGGGAGTAAGGAGGGAGGGGGACCGAATCATCCACGAGCAGCAGCTGGGTCTAGACTGGAGGCCCCCAGATCTGTGAGTATAGACCTGGGAGTAAGGAGGGAGTATGCTTTGAAAATAATATTATAGGTATTGACTGTTGCTTCATTTTTTGCAGGTCATTCATGGACAATGTTGGTCCACTGCGTGGCAATGCAGGCCCTGATGGTATGACCGCCACACAAGTGCTCCATGAAGTTCTCTCCCAGACTGGTGAGCTCTACCAGAAGCTCTTTAAAGTGCAATTAACTTTACACTTTAAAAAATGTCTTTTGACTGCTGACAGTATCTATTGAAACATTGAGACTGTATTTACACCCAACAAAGTCTTACGATAACCAAGATGACTCTAACTGTTGTTGATTTATGAGGTGTTTATGTCTGAAGGTTTGACCGGCTTCAAAACGCATCTTCAGGTTTAGTGAAAGATAGACAATTGAAAAAGATAATGGACAAACTTAGTTGTTTTATGTAGATTAATAGCAATTGGATCATTTTGTCTCTCACATATCTGAATAAATCAGGAATTATTTGTTTCTGTTATTACAGGAAGCCAACAGGACATGGAGGAACGGGAGGATGAGGAAGAACTAGAAGATGCAGATGATGAACCTCATCAACTTAACAAGAAAAACAGTATTTTCTCTAAAATCTCTGCACACACAATCAAGTCTATCCTGGAACTCCTGTGTGATGAATCCGTAAGTGTCACTCATTGAAACTTATCCTATCTCATACGATGCATTTCTTCCTTCTTCTTTTGTGCTTGAACAAAGTTTCCAGCTTCTAAAAACAATTCACCTGAACACATCCCAGCATCACCATGGTCAACACACTAACAAATGGGTCACTCACTGTAATCCCATGCATCATGACCTTACAACATATGATTACCTGACTACCAGTGCAACTTTATTCTGTTTCTCATCGCCACCCTGTACACCCGACGTGTATTGAGGTGTAGAGAATACCCAAACGATATTCCCGCCCCATCAGACATGCCGTCTGCCCCAGTGTGACTGTGTCCAAGTCTATGTCGGAGCAGCCAGCAGCCTCGTACGTCTACATGGTTTTCTCCAAAGAGGACACACCTCAGCCAGCTTCCACCGCCTTGATCGTCTTCCTTCCTAGCGCTACCTGTCTGTCAGTCGCCTGTCGTCCCCTGCTCCTCCAAGCACTTTTGTTCCAGTGGTCGCCGGCCTCATCGCAGGTCACAGTTACTTCCAAGTCAAGTCTGCAGGTTTTGACATGGAATGATTATTTGAGTTTGTCCTCTACCACAACGAAGCCAGGATCAATCTTGCGCTTTCGACATGGATTCCTGTGCTTCCAGGGGTCGACACTCATTGGAGTATTGACATTCAGGATCTAGGGATCATGGATCTCTAGATCAACACTCTTGCCATTGGCGTCTGGGGAATCAACCTTCTCGGGATCGACGCTCTACTGATCGACATTGCAACAGAGCTACAAATTTGTCAAAGACCACTCCTGTTTAACGTAATGATCGCCATCCTTTATAGGATGATTCCTATACTGACTCTGCTGATCGATCAGATCATCAGTATCATCGGGATTGTTCCCACTCCTATGATTTGAACCCTCAGCGACAAGATATCGGCTTTTGCCCAGAGATTAGCGAATACGAGGATCGACCACACAGCTGGGATCGGTACCCCCCACATCTGTATCTGTATCGTCATATGTGTGCCTACCCTAATGTCTGGTCTTATCCTGACTACCACACTCGTGCCAACTTCTACCGTTTTGCGCCTCCATGGGATCGCTCCATGGAACGCTATGGACAAGAGGATCGTCGTCAACCCTCATTTTTTTTCACTTTGAGAAAGTTTGCCGGTGGACACTCATGCGGATTTCCGTACTCCTAGTAGATCTACGTCGCTCTCTCAGACCTCGGGTACTGCTCAACCTACCTCGGCTGTGACTTTGAGATGATCACCCTTGCCCACCCCCTTGCCACTGCTGCTAGAATGAGTGAGATCCATGCTCTTGATGTTAACAGGGTCAAGTTGAGAGAATATAGATAAGAAGGTCTTTCTGGGCATTCACTTGGGCAACAATTGATGACCGCACACCAGCGCAGATAGACGTTACTAACGTGCACCTGCTATTTAGTACTCTGTATCCTGTATATACAGAATAAATATTGGAATTGTCGCTCCTGTGTATATGGTCTTTGTAGTGTCCCTTAGTTGAGGGTAAGCATGTCTTCAACATTTTGGCATCCCGTTCCCTTACCTGCTCACCTCTGCTTTAGGCACGTGATGTCTTGGTATTTGTTCAATGATCCTCCAGTGGATGTTGTCTATTGTACCTCTTCTCGTCTTTGCATGTTTCAATCCCGCGAGCATGGTTGACAGCTTTGACAAAGTGTTAAAAGAGATGCCAAGCTAGCTCACCTATTGTCCATCGGAGATAGTGGTGCTGTCTGTCTTGTAGAACTGATAGCCTGGAGACCCCTCCAGGAATGGAACGGTTATAAGTTGGTCGCTGAATCGATTCCTATTCAAGCTACGCAGTTGTTCGTGTAACAATGTCCTACGTGAAAACATGTTACACATGTTCTACCAGATTCCATGTTGTTGTTTCTTATTTTACGTAAAGGGGTTACATCACCTGTTATGCTGTGTTTACCAACTGACGATTTTGTGTCTTACCACACAAGGCAGTGTTGTCGATTCTTTTATTGGTATCACTGTCTAACACCAGCTTCCTCGTGTACATCTCATGGTTGCAGTCTCTCCAGGCTAGGGTAGCCGCGTCCAGTCATAAAATCGTGTGGAAATATGCATAGGGGGAGATAGGATAAATTTAAACATTGTAAATTTTATATTGAATTGTATATTTATATACTTATCCTATCTCACATGCTTTATGCCCACCCGACCATCCCCACATCACAGCTCTGCTAGCCTGTCAGCTCTGGGAAAGAGAACGATGTGGCAGGGTTAGTCAGGTGATCATGTCATGTGAAGAATTACAGTGCATGACCCATTTGGTGGGGTGGTGACCATGGTGATGCTGGGATGTGTTCAGGTGAATTGTTTTTAGAGGTTGGAAAATTTCAAACACATTTCCACATCAGAATTGAAAGAAGAAAGAAGAAATGCATTGTGTGAGATAGGATATGTATATAAATATACAATTTAATGTAAAATTTACAAATACTTGTTTTGTCATAAATCATTTGTTCATGGTTCTAATAGCACTACGTCTTGGTGTATCTCATCAACATGGATATACAAAGGGCTTGGCCAGTGAATGTCAATAAGCACAATATGATACAAAATATTTGAGTAGATGAAAATGTATGTATTGTTAATGTTTGTAGTCCACGACCTTCTGACTATTTGCTTGGCAAGATCCTTGTTCTTCACACATGTTAAAGGAACAGAGTATGTATCCAGCTACAGCAGAACATAGTGTAGAACGAACATGGATATGGTGAACATATTGTTATGACAAATTTTAAAAAGTCCTCACTGCAGCTCTATGTATAATCATATACAAATCATATGTATTGCGAACTGATTCTTGATATTATTTACCTTGCCTAAATATAGCTTGTAAAAAGTGTTTGGATTTCCAGTAACTTTCTGTAGAAAAGTCCTAAATGTAACATATTCAGACATAAAATATTGAAATATTCAAAACACTACACTACTCAATTTACCCATGTGTTGTTATTTTGGGACACAAATTGGAGAACACATCATTATGGCTGCCATCTTATTTCAGTCAAGGGAGGTAACTGGTCAGTATGGTTGTTTGTCTTGCAGGGCTTCCTGGTGGAGCAGAAACTCAACAAGCTCTTGATGCCCCTGGAGAAGGATGAACAGTCGCTGATGAAGCTAGATGCCATCTTCTCAGTAAGTTACATCTTGTGGCTTCAAATATATATATACATACTTTACACAAACTCTCTTTTCCATGTGGGGGCACGGGTGGCCCAGTCGTCTAAGGCGCCACGATTCGCTGTGCAGAGTTGTATCCCTTGGGCACGCCAGAAACCTATGATTGTGGGTTCGAATCCCAGTTCACCCCGATTATGTTTCTAGGTTTGTCAGCACCATACCCATGCTCGTGGGTTTCACCGAAGTGGTAAACGTCTGAGACCTGCATCACTTTGGGCTTTCCTCCTACATTAAGCTGACACGCCGTGATATAACTAGAATACTAATAAAAGCGGCGTAAAACCAAACTCACTCACTCACTCACTCTTTTCCATGTGTCCAGCCTGTACAGAATATTGCCGACTATATATACTGTCAGTACATGTGTTGAGTTAGTTACATATTCTAATACAGATAACTGCTTCTGTGTGTCAATAAGTTGTGCTTTGTTCCTGATAAGATTTAGCAGGGCATCAGTTCTGTAACTGTTAAGGCATGACATGGCGTATAGATAGGGTTGTGTGCTTTTGTGTGTTTTATTTGACTTGTGTTTTGAAGGCGCTGGGGATCGAGACGGAGGAGGACATACACAAGCTGGCCACCTACTTCATGCATTTACGGGAGAAGACACTGGTGGAGGACGAGAAGGTACACACGCATACCTCTCTGTACATCACAAACTGCCTGACACGTGTCCAACAACTGCCTGTACTTCAGACACTGTACCTGGACACACACCTGTCTGTACTTCAGACACTGTACCTGGACACACACCTGTCCATAGTTCAGACACTCTACCTGGACACACACCTGCCTGTACTTCAGACACTGTACCTTGACACACACCTGCCTGTACTTCAGACACTACCTGGACACACACCTGACACCTGTCTGTACTTCTGACCCTGTACCAGGACACACACCTGACACCTGCCTGTACTTCAGACACTGTACCTGGACACACACCTGCCTGTACTTCAGTTACTACCTGGACACACACCTGACACCTGTCTGTACTTCAGACACTGTACCTGGACACACACCTGCCTGCACTTCAGACACTGTACCAGGACACACACCTGTCCATAGTTCAGACAATGTACCAGGACAAACACCTGCCTGTACTTCAGACACTGTACCTGGACACACACCTGACACCTGTCTGTACTTCAGACACTGTACCTGGACACACACCTGCCTGTACTTCAGACACTACCTGGACACACACCTGACACCTGCCTGCACTTCAGACACTGTACCTGAACACACACCTTTCTGTACTTCAGACACTGTACCTGGACACACACCTGTCTGTACTTCAGACACTGTACCTGGACACACACCTGTCTGTACTTCAGACACTGTACCTGGACACACACCTGCCTGTACTTCAGACACTGTACCTGGACACACACCTGACACCTGTCTGTACTTCAGACACTGTACCTGGACACACACCTGCCTGTACTTCAGACACTACATGGACACACACCTGACACCTGCCTGTACTTCAGACACTGTACCAGGACACATACCTGACACCTGTCTGTACTTCAGACACTGTACCTGGACACACACCTGCCTGTACTTTAGACACTGTACCTGGACACATACCTGCCTGTACTTCAGACACTGTACCAGGACACATACCTGACACCTGCCTGTACTTCAGAATCTGTACCTGGACACACACCTGCCTGTACTTTAGACACTGTACCTGGACACATACCTGCCTGTACTTCAGACACTGTACCAGGACACATACCTGACACCTGCCTGTACTTCAGAATCTGTACCTGGACACACACCTGCCTGTACTTCAGACACTGTACCAGGACACACACCTGCCTGAACTTCAGACACTGTACCAGGACACACACCTGACACCTGCCTGTACTTCAGACACTGTACCTGGACACACACCTGACACCTGCCTGTACTTCAGACCCTGTACCAGGTCACACACCTGACACCTGCCTGTACTTCAGACACTGTACCTGGACACATACCTGACACCTGCCTGTACTTCAGACACTGTACCAGGACACATACCTGACACCTGCCTGTACTTCAGACACTGTACCAGGACACATACCTGACACCTGCCTGTACTTCAGACACTGTACCAGGACACATACCTGACACCTGCCTGTACTTCAGACACTGTACCTGGACACACACCTGTCTGTACTTCAGACACTGTACCAGGACACATACCTGACTGTACTTCAGACACTGTACCAGGACACATACCTGACACCTGCCTGTACTTCAGACACTGTACCTGGACACACACCTGTCTGCACTTCAGACACTGTACCAGGACACATACCTGACACCTGCCTGTACTTCAGACACTGTACCAGGACACATACCTGACACCTGCCTTTACTTTAGACACTGTACCTGGACACACACCTGTCTGCACTTCAGACACTGTACCAGGACACACACCTGACACCTGCCTGTACTTCAGACACTGTACCAGGACACATACCTGACACCTGCCTTTACTTTAGACACTGTACCTGGACACACACCTGTCTGCACTTCAGACACTGTACCAGGACACACACCTGTCTGCACTTCAGACACTGTACCAGGACACACACCTGACACCTGCCTGTACTTCAGACACTGTACCAGGACACATACCTGACACCTGCCTTTACTTTAGACACTGTACCTGGACACACACCTGTCTGCACTTCAGACACTGTACCAGGACACACACCTGACACCTGCCTGTACTTCAGACACTGTACCAGGACACATACCTGACACCTGCCTGTACTTCAGACACTGTACCTGGACACATACCTGACACCTGCCTGTACTTCAGACACTGTACCAGGACACATACCTGACACCTGCCTGTACTTCAGACACTGTACCAGGACACATACCTGACACCTGCCTGTACTTCAGACACTGTACCTGGACACACACCTGTCTGTACTTCAGACACTGTACCAGGACACATACCTGACTGTACTTCAGACACTGTACCAGGACACATACCTGACACCTGCCTGTACTTCAGACACTGTACCTGGACACACACCTGTCTGCACTTCAGACACTGTACCAGGACACATACCTGACACCTGCCTGTACTTCAGACACTGTACCAGGACACATACCTGACACCTGCCTTTACTTTAGACACTGTACCTGGACACACACCTGTCTGCACTTCAGACACTGTACCAGGACACACACCTGACACCTGCCTGTACTTCAGACACTGTACCAGGACACATACCTGACACCTGCCTTTACTTTAGACACTGTACCTGGACACACACCTGTCTGCACTTCAGACACTGTACCAGGACACACACCTGTCTGCACTTCAGACACTGTACCAGGACACACACCTGACACCTGCCTGTACTTCAGACACTGTACCAGGACACATACCTGACACCTGCCTTTACTTTAGACACTGTACCTGGACACACACCTGTCTGCACTTCAGACACTGTACCAGGACACACACCTGACACCTGCCTGTACTTCAGACACTGTACCAGGACACATACCTGACACCTGCCTGTACTTCAGACACTGTACCAGGACACATACCTGTCTGCACTTCAGACGCTGTACCTAGACACAACAACTGCTCCTTAATCATACACCATACAAGCACATGGCACCTGCATGTACATTAGACATTTCACCTCTATACATACATAAACCGATTCCATCTAAATGTCTGGGCCACGTTCCTTAAAGCAATCGTAGCACTGTTGTAAGTCAATGTCAAAGTATGGGAGTTACAGTCGTCTTACCGCTAAGATAGCTTTGTGGAACAGAACCCTGGTCTGTTATTGTGTGTCCCTTGTACAGTCTCTGTGGATTAAGCAAGGATCCCCTATGTACTAAGTGTGCTTGTCGTAAGAGGCGACTAACGGGATCGGGTGGTCAGGCTCACTGACTTGGTTGATGTATGTCATTGTATCTCAATTGAGTGGATCATCACGATATGGATGAAATATTGCCGATGTGACATAAAGCATAAACTCACTCACTCACCCAATTGCCTGGATCGATGCTCCTGATGTCAATCACTGGATTGTCTGGTCAACCTCGATTATTTACAGACCACCGCCATATAGCTGGAATATTGCTGAGGGCTGCGTTGAACAACAAACAAAGGAACCAACAAACAAGTGTGCTTGTACTGTGCTTTTATTCTTGATTCTTACTTAACTGATGGCTTGTTCCTGGTTTCAGAAAGATGACATTCCTGAGAAATCTGATGACCAGTCTACCAGAGCAGATGTAAGTGACAAGACTTATCAATAGATTGTGGGTCACATGTAGACTGAAGGAAAGCAAGAAATTGCATAATATGACAGTGTAACACAAACACCAATGTAGTTTTCTCTATATGAATAACCTGGTACAGTAGATGATCTGGTGTTTCAGGTGGATGAGTTGGATGAGGAAATACAGCAGCTGACAGGGAGGAGGAGTCAGGACGAGGAGACGGAGGAGCCCCGAGGAGAGGAGGAGGAGGAGAAAGTTCAGCTGGTACATCCGAATGAGGTCCTCAAAGCTCTCCGGGCATTTGTGGAAGACCACAGGCAGCCTGTCAAGTGAGTAGTATATGCTGCTGCTGCTGCTAATGATAATGATGATGATGATGATGATGATGATGATGATGATGATGAATGGTTTTGTATAACCTGTAAATTTTCTCCCAAATTAGCCTGAGGTTATTTTGGTGAATTTACTGTTTCAAATCTCTAAATCATCCATAATAAAATGGAGAATTTGTGAAACAAGTAATGTAGGATATTGAATAGAGTGTTTCTATGTGCAGCAAAGGCTTACATATTGTGGTAATGTTAATTACATTAATCTTCTTAAGGGAGAAAGGAGGCAAGTCACAGTTTAAGATTGCGACTCTGGAAGAACGAGATGACTCGGAGGATTCGGACTACTGGGCCAAATATGCAGGCATCCTCTCAGACAAGAAGGAGAGAATGTGGGATGCATTGATTGATGGGATGGAAAAGTACAGGTATCACACACTCTTCAGTTTGTCATCTGTTGAAGTAATTCTAACTGTGTTATTAGCTCTGATCATATTGAGATCATCCAGATACAAGATTTATGCAATATGAATGTACACTTGCCAACAATATATATAAATATGTGTCACACAACCCAACAATATATGTAAATGTGTGCGTTCCACTTTCCAGAGTACATTGTAAATGTGTGAGTTGCACTTGCCGTAGTACATGTGTAAATGTGTGAGTTGCACTTGCCGTAGTGCATGTGTAAATGTGTGAGTTGCACTTGCCGTAGTACATGTGTAAATGTGTGAGTTGCACTTGCCGTAGTAAATGTGTAAATGTGTGAGTTGCACTTGCCATAGTACATGTGTAAATGTGTGAGTTGCACTTGCCATAGTACATGTGTAAATGTGTGAGTTGCACTTGCCGTAGTACATGTGTAAATGTGTGAGTTGCACTTGCCGTAGTAAATGTGTAAATGTGTGAGTTGCACTTGCCGTAGTACATGTGTAAATGTGTGAGTTGCACTTGCCGTAGTACATTGTAAATGTGTGAGTTGCACTTGCCGTAGTACATGTGTAAATGTGTGAGTTGCACTTGCCGTAGTAAATGTGTAAATGTGTGAGTTGCACTTGCCGTAGTACATGTGTAAATGTGTGAGTTGCACTTGCCGTAGTACATTGTAAATGTGTGAGTTGCACTTGCCGTAGTACATGTGTAAATGTGTGAGTTGCACTTGCCGTAGTACATGTGTAAATGTGTGAGTTGCACTTGCCGTAGTACATTGTAAATGTGTGAGTTGCACTTGCCATAGTACATGTGTAAATGTGTGAGTTGCACTTGCCATAGTACATGTGTAAATGTGTGAGTTGCACTTGCCGTAGTACATGTGTAAATGTGTGAGTTGCACTTGCCATAGTACATGTGTAAATGTGTGAGTTGCACTTGCCGTAGTACATGTGTAAATGTGTGAGTTGCACTTGCCGTAGTACGTGTGTAAATGTGTTGAGTTGCACTTGCCGTAGTACATGTGTAAATGTGTGTTGCCAGTGAGGTGTTGAGCAGTCGGTCCAGCCTGATCACGGAGACAGATGCACTTCGACAACAGAATGCAGAACTGCGCATGTTGCTGCACCAGTATGTAAACTCCAAGGTAAGAAGGTCACACCACACATCTGCGACGTCAACAGTCTTAGTAGCGTTTGGATTCAATGGTTTTGGTTCTTTTTCCCCATAAAGATGCTACATCACCTATGTTTCAAGCAAAACTTAGCAGTCAGGTTTCACATAGAAAGTAAAGATACAAACAAGGTACAAGCCACTACTATGTGCAAATACTGTCTTGATACTGTGTTCGATCCAGTAACCCAGCCAGACCTTATGAGTTTTTGTCATTACAAATGTGGTGAGATAAGAGAGGATCTTTCAAGTGAACACTCAGGCCAGGAAATACTTTAGGTGACAATGAAAGATCTGCTAAGTTATGAAGATACATTTTACTGAACTGTGCATTATGTAGCATGGCTAGAGATCTTCAGAGACTGACATTATTATTGGACTACATATAAGTGCTCCCGTTGTTATTAACTTCATTAACACGTCATAATCCTTTAGATTAGCACCTACTTTGCCTTCTAATGTCTCAGATGCTTATTGGGGTGAAGTAATGTCAACATTATTGTTACAATATACATCCTTCCTACGAGTACATTACGATAGTCTCTGATTGGCCTTCACAATTGCTTTGTTGCACTTTGTAGAATATTGTGCATCATGTGTAGATTTGAGTGTTATCATACATGGTATATGGACAGTTATTAGCTGGATAACTCAGTAACTCAGGTTTTGGACTATTGCTAAGGTCACAGACTGCCTAAATACTCTGATTGAAAGTGTAATTCTGAAAGTAATGAAACATGAAGGGGTTGAGTGTTTCCTTGCCTAGTCATCATTGGTACTTAAGAATACAATGGCAGGAAAAACACTTCAATTCACTTGTTGTCTTTTTCTTGGTTGTTTGAGGAATTTGTAGCTTTGTATTGACATTTTTTTTCAGATTGTAATAGCAAATTATTTTCAGGTAGAGTTTACAAATGAGGTCTTACTCTGATACTGTGCTCTGTCTCTTGCAGGTGAATTCAGAGCTTGAGATTCCACCTACTCGAGTTCTTCAGCTGGAGATGAATCCACAGTGAACACAGTCTCAAAGACTAAACTTGTATATAAAAGATTGTACATTTATAAGGCGATTTTTGTCCTAGAAGAAATCATTATTTATGCAGTATAACAAAGTATGGTATTGTAAATAAACACAAATGAAAACACTTATTTGTTCATGTTGTTTGTTATCAATTAGGAAATGGTGGCATCAAGTCACTCCTTTGTGTGTACAAGTTCTTTGCCTCTCCCTTTGTATTTTAATATCCTGATAAAGTAGTCATCCACCCTGTATCTTAAAGCACTACAAATACTTGAAAATTACATGAATAGCAGCTGTGGGTATAAATTGAACACTGTGTTTAAAGTGATTTGGCTTGGGCTGTTTGACGCTGCACTCAGCAGTATTCCAGCTATATGACAGGGGTCTGTAAATAAATGAGTCCAGTGATTGACATCATGAGCATATGCAATAGGGATACGATGACATGCATCCACCAAGTCAGAGAGCCTGTTCTGATCCCATGCCTCTTTGTGAACACCCATGCAAATCCATGTACATAGATACAGCTCGAGCGGTAGGGTTGTATAATGTATAATTTTTATTTCTAAAACAACTGTGAATGCTGCAATCTGACTGTTCAAACAGTTGTCAATGCATGAAGAATGCTTGTTACTTTATGGTCCTATACAATGGCATATGTCTTACTGGAATGAAGCAATGTGAATCCACTTGTTTCTACATGTCCTGTTTATGTTGCAGGCAGTCTTCACAAAGATGTCTTAACTAAAACAAATCTTAGCAACTTACCACTGCCATAAGAGCTAGGCTTGAAGCTATCTCAAACCTATCGCAATGCCTTTCTTAGGACACAAATTATATCTAAGTGAGCTCTTTTGCGAAAGAGGTGAAAAAGCTTTGAACTGGGAGCGGGGTGTTCCAATGACGTCATTGGTTCTGTTCCAGATGGAAATTCATGTATACAATTAGATAGATTTTCCTCATGTTATTATGTACAATTGATCAGTGAAAGATATTATTGTAAGCTGTTGTCCTGTGTAAATAGATATAGCAAGCATTGAAGACTAAAATATAGAACTTGAAAGGAAGATGTTCTCAGAACCCATATCGCAAATACGTCCTAAGTAGGTAGTAACTTTGCAATAATATATACAGGGACACCAATTTTGCAACTTTCTTTTATTTCGTTTTGAGAAAACACTTGCAACTTGCATTGTCCGAAATGATTTGAAAACAAAGCTTCGACGATAGGTATGCACTGCTTAACCTTAGAAAAGAACTATGTTCAACTTGTCTAAGTGTTGCACAGTGCAACCATTTAACTGGTAGGTTTTGACTAATTATTTTAGATTCCAAAATCACAGTTGGACACTGCCAGTTAATTATTTGCAGACAAATGCAATTAAAGAGCAACCTGTTATCATAAACAAGCATGAATCTAATGGTGTTGGCCATGCTTACTAAAGTTTCAGCCTCATGCCTTGCTCAGTGACTGAGTTTTAGACACTATGCCAGTTGATTAATTATTTGCAGCAATATACTGATTTTATTTAACATAGCATTGTAAATTTTACATTAAATTGTATATTGATATTCTTATATCTCCCACTAAGCATTTCTTCCACCTTCTTTCGATCCTTTTGTGGAAACGTGCTTGAATAAAGTTTCAAGCATCACCATGGCAACCATCCGAGCTAATAGGTCTAAGGAATGCACTTGGTGTACCAGAATAATGAACCTATCATTGTGTTACCCTATATTGCTTTAGGTTCCTGACAACCTTGGGTAAACTAAATAACCAGCTCATCTTCTAAACCTAGGTTTTGAAGTGGTTCTTTTCCAAACCTAAGTTTTGAATGGGTCACTTCTAAACCTGCTTTGAGGTTTCACATTTCAGTTGTAATACCAAGGTTTTAAAATTGACGTTTTATAAACTGGCCTCTTGATATGAACACAACGTTCATTTTTGATAGCCATAATGCGAATTGAACCTATATTATCCTATATTTATACAAGACTGGACCACCTGTGCCCCCAAGTAGATAAGAGAAAAAAATTAAAAATAAAGTTAGTTTTCTTGAAGTAACATGACATAAGCTCAGTCCAGGAGATCAAACAATGCAGTCATTTTACAACTCATGGACATGTACTCTACACACACACACACACTGTTTGAAATTATGCATGAAAACCGAGAAGGGGTCTTTGTCATGAACCATATGAGTAATTAATTATTGCTTAATGCTGCATCAGCAATCTTGCAGCTATTCACGGTGCATAACCGTAATGTTAAAAGTTAAGCCTCATGGGTCTTTTCCTTAGAAGACCTCAAAGACCCCAGGACCCTCTTAACAGTGCACATTACTTTTCCCAACAAATGGTCCATGTCACTCCCAAGAAACAAATGCACTCGTCCTGAATGGCCCTATTCTTGACATCCAGTGATTTCTCCATCCATGTTTTCTGCTGAAGCATATATGTAATCCGAGGTACAAAAGAAAAGAGAAAGTCAAACATCATTCAAAGCTTTATTGCTAAGGAATGAGACCATGTTTATAAAAAAAAAACAGTTTAACAATTACGTGGAAAGGTCCCTCCGGAAGTATGATGTTGATAGGTCAATGGCAAGCGTTTCATCTACAAGTTATACGCAGTCTATGTACAGATCAATATATACACAACCAGGATATACACAGGGCAAAGACATTGTAGCTGCCAAGAGGACCAATGAGAAAGATGGCAGGTTCAAGGAATCATAACGTCTCCACAAGATGTCAAACTTAGCATCTGAAATAAAAAACTTTACAGACATACCTTCAATTGTTCATATTCTTTGTCCATTTTCTTATTAAATTAAACAAAGATATCAATTTCAATTTTTGAACATTCTGACATACTAGCATGCAGCAATGCATGTAATATTTATTGAAATGGTATCATTGGTGACCAGACAACTGGTAGTAGTGCACCTGTGATGCTGGTTATAGATACTGCACCTTGTAAACAAGCTGAGAGCAGGCCTAGGGAGCAGCTCAACACACTACAAGCAAGCTGGCCAGGCTAAATGCTGAGTCAACTGCTGGCTACCAGGCTACCAGCCTACCGCTAAGATTGCAGCAACACATAACAGAGGAAAATTACAGCAATTACATTCAATATGGTTGTTACATAAATTCCTTCATTTAAAAAAAAAATGTTTTCAAATATTGACATTTTGACACAAAATATATTAATAATAACCCAATTTGATAAACTTAATGATTTAACAATAACCATATTTTGAAGTTTCACACTGGAATTCATTGGAATGTAACTGCGATATGATTGCTATGTCTTACTTGATGTAATGTACAATAAACGTGAGTCGTCTACACAGGAAAAATGAAAGTGACATTGCACGATGCAGGATACACAATGGTTAACATGGTATTAATGTACAAGTAAAAAATGATTTTGCCATCCCACCGGCTAACACCTTTCGCACGTGTAAGGAAGTATAAAATAAATAACTTTTTATATACACGGAGGGTATACAGTTAACCAGGATGGCAGTTCATATAAAACAACATGTCATATAAAATTCACTTAAAAGTGACTAAACATGTAAACAATATGACAACAACTCAAGCATTTGGTTGTCCTCTACATACACCAACCAATACAAGACGCATACACAATATCATAAAATCATTAAAGACATCAAATGAAATAATTTTGCATAAAACATATATGGCTAGTGAGGAACTACCATAACAACCTGAATTTATACAAAAGAAATACACAGAAACACAACTTATGTGAGCATAAATTTTACTGGAACAGTAATTTAGTATGAAAGGTACATATCAACTCTAATGCAACACAAATTAAACAAAGTTAAGGAATGAACTACTCATACATCATTATTATCTAAATAATATCGTCGCAGTCAGACTGGTGACCACAAACCTCTGCCACCAAAACAATGTTAGCTATGAGATAAGAATGACATAACAGGCAAATTCCAAAGCATATAAAATTTGAACATTCTTATTGTTTTTACAAAAGCAAAGGAAACTCTCGACATGATTTTAACAAATTTTGACCGATAATTGGCATAGATTGCTTGGATGACTACAACAGATGGTTTGAGTCAACGTAAGTGCACTTTTCGTCCATTACACTGCCACATCCACATCAATCAACTCAAATGATAAATGGACATATTTCAAAGCGCATTTGTTCAAGAATGCGGCATGTTGGAATGATATATATTAAAACATGCTTAGTACACTCCGTGATGTATGGTGGAACTTGACACCATTCAGTCACTGACCATATGTAGACACATTTGTATACAACATGTTCACCTGACACAACCATGAGGTGTCAACACTCAGGACATAAATGTATAGTATTGAAGTGACACAAACAAAATCTAAAAAAAACCCAGCATCTTTGAGTGGAATGGGAACTCTTTAAACAAGTCAAACTGGAATACTGATAACTCGAAATCTCACAAAATTTAACAAATCCAACGAAAGATCTTTGTGGACTATCGGGAATGTTCAGATTACATTGCCAATCAACATACCCATGTGTAATGCCCCGAACTGCACAAATATACAGATGATATAAAAATATACTTTGTTCCCACAAAAATAGCTTTTATGGTTTCGAAATCAACATTTCATTTCTTTAAAGAGGTTAAATTTTCGTTAAACATGTAATGTGATGATTCCATGCAAGTAATCTGTCCTACTTCCGCTGATTATTGTTTGAAGATCTAGTACACCAGAGCACCATATGAATATCCCCTCCTTACCAGGTACTGAGTGAGGTATTCTCTTCACTAGAACAGTACTACTCCAAAAACTTCCAACAAGGGGCTCATCAAGTTAATACTACATTCAGTTGGAGCTAAAAGTTTACACAATATAATAACATCACCTACAGTGTATTATTTCACACAAATTAGATTCAATTCTAATTTGAACAGTATTTTAGTTATATTACGGCATGTCAGCTTAACGTGTGAAGAAAGTAAGTCCAAATTGATTCATATCATTACCGTTTACTTTGGTAAGCATTGACATGGTGCAGACACACCAGGGGTCATAATTAGGGTGAATCTGGGATTTGAACCCACGAGCAGGGAATGCTCAATGCAAAGGGATGCAACTCTGTAAATTGCCCCCACACAGAAAACATAACAGTTTTACCTTTCATTTGACATGAGATCATGTATTGTAGTCATAACTATCTTTGAATGATATAAGGGTGTGTAAAATGTCTTGATTACTGCAAGACAATACCACAGGAAATGAAAGATTCTTGTGCACATTTTATGTTGTGAAATAAACACAAGAAAAATTGACTACAGTTATGAATATCATATTTTACCCTGCTGTGTTAAATCTTCCCTTAACTCTCTTAGTAACCATCTTCTCAATAACCATCAAACTCTATTTTGGAGGATATGGTCCTGATGCAAGCTGATAGGTTTGCAGCACAGGTGTACACTGGGAGACTAGAAAAAGAACTGTAGCCAATACTTAATTTTATCTCTGCAACCATGGTTACAGAGGTTAACAATACACTCCTAATATCTCTTCACAAAAGAAAGTCCATCTTTAGCAAACATAAAAAAGGAAAGAAATCTTCACTCCTTTTTCTTCAAAGTGAATGCTGAAAACAGTCCAAGATGTGCGTAGGGAGCACATAGAGGACTGCTGGGCCTACAGGCACTGATCAGGCTAGCTTGCCCTATTTGCTATAGTATCTGCATAAATGCTTCATGCTGCCTGCTGCTTCAAAGAAAGGTCAACCAAACTGGTACTCTCAATAAATCCAAATTATTAGCTTATTGATAAAAAAAAACAATGTTATCGTCTTTCATTTATCAATGCGAAATTGTAATTTGATTAAAAAATAAACACATTTACCAATACTTCATAAAAGCTGTTTTTTGGCCATATACACCTCTCTTGGGCTCACAAGATAGCACTCACACTGATGTTTGATCTGTATCAAGAACACAACTGCCCTTTTTTTGTCAACACAATTAATATCAAGCCCGCAAAATCCAATGGTATGTCAGACCTCCACCCACTAAATCTGGGACTCAGTGGCGTTGTGGTTTAGAGGCATTGGGCTCTGTGTCACATCTGGTGTTTTGTTTTTGGAAGTGTATTGTCCAATAAATGATCCATCTTCGTTAAACTTGGTATCAAATTCACCTCCCTCGTACTCCATAAGTGACTCGTCATCATCCCCCATGTCCATGTCATCATTATAGTCAAAGTTGGGGTTCAGGCCGCCAGGCTTCTTATTGGGGAAGTCATCGTCACCACTGAAGAGAAAATGAATCATTCTTTTATTAATTCCTAAGCATGTACCTTTGTTTACTTCATGAGTTTTTTTCTTATTCTGCAGATATTGAAACTGATTAAAAAAGTTCCTTTTACAAAATTACAGAATACTATGACCAAACTGTAGTGAAACATTTCTCCAACTCATTTCACTTGAAACAGTATTGAAGATGCTACCAATATTGGCACAATGATCTCATATCAGCACTCTGCTTGTCTCAAAATGCAGATAACTGCAGATCCAAAACTGGTCTCCACAGGAGTTATCTCTTGGATGAGATCAAGCGATCTCTCCCAGGAGAAATTGCATCACAATGCTTTGCAGACCATTGTGATGTCATCGGTTACCATCATGTTACAATCAAATGACATCAATAGTCTCTCTCTCCTACTGAAGCTGGTCAGCAGTGCTTTTTACACTTAAGATACTGCTTATTACTGTTTACAAACAAAGAGTTGGAAGAATAATGTTGGATGATAAATAGAATCTCACCCTTGTGTCGTAGGTAGGACACTCGTCATAGATATCATTTATATCAACAGATATCAGTAGGTTGAGATCAAGCAATCTTGTACAAAGGGATCTTAGCGCAAAAGAGATCGTAACTCCCATACTTTAACATAGGCTTATGATCATTTAAGCCCTAAGGTTGTTTTGTACAACAGCACCCTGGGAGATATCGCTGCAATGACATTTGAAGGCCATGGCAATGAACTTTGCCTCTTAATTTTAAACTTTTATCGTGTGTGTGATATTAAAAGAAACTTGGGTCAGATTCTCTATGAACCTATTATTGTTTTATTAGAAAAAGGTTTCACCGTAGTTACCAAGCAAATTTGTCTATGGAACTGAGACATACATGAATATGGGTTCAAGTGGTCTTGTAATCATTATGGAGTAGTCTTCAAACCTTCTTGTAACCTGCTACAGTTATGAACAATTGATTTAAGTTGCATGAAGGAATATACACTGGAAAAAAGAAGTGACTTACGGGGCACGAGACAAGTCGTGGAAGCCGCTGTCAGCAAGTTCTTTCTCTGGGTCAATATCATTAGCTCTTTCTTTCTTGTCCACTAAAACAGAACAAATGTTACCATCAGATCACAGACACTTAAAAAAAAATATTAATGAGCATTTATTGGGCATATCACTAGTGAGTGAATGGAGGCTGGTTCCATTGCAGTCAACAATATGAAAGCTGAAGAATTTATACAGGGAGCAAAGGATACAATAGTATGAACATTTATCCACTACTAATCTGATCAACTGACAATAAAATGCAGAGACGAAATGGTCTCAGCCTTACTCCAATCCCTCTCACACCCATTACCCCTAAACTGACTGCCCTACAATGTCACACAATTACATCACAATCTCATAGAATATTATTGTCATACACATCTTAGAATGTAAGGAGTTGACCCCTAGAAAATATGGCCCAAAACATAACTTTACAGAGCTATATCATGACCCTGTAAATACATCTTAGCCAGGCAAACCAGTGGTTGACAGAATGAGCAATGATCTATGGTGAGTGAGTGAGTGAGTATAGTTTTACGCCGCTTTTAGCAATATTCCAGCAATATCACGGCGGGGGACACCAGAAATGGGCTTCACACATTGTACCCATGTCGGGAATCGAACCCGGGCCTTCGTCGTGACGAGCGAACGCTTTAACCACTAGGCTACCCGACCGCCCCGCAATGATCTATGCCTTTGGGGCACAATTACACACAATCATCCAGGACACAAACTGTAACACCTATCCCCATTTTGGGTTTGCTCACATATTCCCAAGGGAAGAATCTTGGACTCCTTCCTGCTGTTTGTGCAAAGACTGATAGTGATTTGGTATTGTGGAAGGTTTACTCACATGGGTAGGTACCCTCCTGTCGCTTCCTGTTACAGATGATGGTGATGAGGACGATGACGATGATAAGGATGATGAGTGCGACGATGAGGGCAATCCACCACAGATCCATGCCTGCAGCTACTGCTGGAGCAGGAACTGGAATACAAACACAGTATTAGAGTGCTTCAATAAATCCTGCATATAGACAGCACCATCAGGCCCTTTCTTGACAGTATCTATCTGACATCTTGAAATAATAACTTATACATACTAAACATATACCAAGGTTTAGCTCATCAGTTGTCTGCAAAATAATGGCTTAAGAATGACAACACAACTTAACAGCTAAAAACTTCAATTTTCAGTCACACTTATTTGTAGGATTAAGTATCTGAGACTACTTCAGAAAAAAGGCTCATGTAAATAAGTGTGAAATTTGTATATTCTGTAATCATAAAAAGCCGTAATTGAAATATCTTTTTTAACACATTGATGAAGTCATAACCTTTTAATCATGGCAAGTCTTGAAATCATTTGCACCCTAATATACTGTGTCTTGCAACTTAGATCAATGGTATGTGTCAATATCAAACCATGACAATATTCTTGTCTAGGGCAAATTAACCTCAGGATCCTGAAGTCACTTCTAAAGCATTAGCCATATTTATCTGACATCAAAAGAAACGATCATGTTTTTTAAAATTATTATTTTTAAAAAAGGGGAAATATGTTGCAAAATCCACACTTTTCTGTCTAAGAAACAGTTGGAATGAAAGACTAAGAAGAGAAAAGGACGAAACTTTGTGAATGTGAACAAATGTCACATGACATGTCAAGAATTTCCCTTAGAAATTGAAAGTGTGAATACTTAACAAGTCATCTATTTCTTTTCAATGAGTGTTAAGTGTTTGAATATATATTTTGAAATTGTTATTCCAGTATTAAATTCCCCCCTGCAACCACAAACCAGATATCTCCAATTCAACTGCTAAATTCTTGTTTATTACTTTGTTAATATTCCCTTGCCTTGTTAAAACAAAGTTTCCATGCACAAGTTTTAATAATTCATATATGGTTTAGCATTCACTAACAAGGCAACAAGGATCTGATGTCTAGCTTTGGAAATTTTAACAGGAAAGTGTTCATATTGATTTAGTGTGTTCTGTTTATACAGTTTTGGAACATACAAGTTGACAGCAAACTATTAAAAACCAGAGATTATTTAAATAAAGGACAAGGGTCTATCCTGTAAAACCATATCTATCCTAAAGCCATCCTTTGAAACTGTTCATTGGGAAAAGAATGCAATAACACGTGACCAATTCAGGACATGTTGCATACCATGAGAACGAAGTCTACAGTATAATACAAAATACTTTAGAGATTACTGGCCCCCTCATGCCTCTTAGCATCTTTTTCACTTGATGTTGGTGTTACTATATGGATTATTATTAGCTCTGCTGCTTCTACTTGACTCTGGACTAGTGGCTAACGTCAAAGACAGATATTTCATTCTGTTTTTTTCAAATCACAAGCATGGGATACTGAACTGTTTACTGTTTATCACAAATATTTCTAAGATGTACCCAATGGAAATCTTGGGGTCAGAATAAGGTCCCAGTATCCCATGCTTGTCTATAAAACATGACAAAAGACAATTTGACTCAGTGAAAGGTAGAAGTTTAGAATGTAACCTTAACGAAAGATAGATGCCAGTGAACGTCTACATATACACAGAAACTAGAAACCAAATTTTTAAATCATTGGCTGTGCTTTTAACTGAGATACTTGTGTACACATGATAGCAAAACTTAAGTCACTCACCATTATTTTCATAATTCAAGAAAAAAGATTTTGAATGAAAGGTTCAAACATGTTTAAAACATTGACCATGCATCATGCTTTCCCAATACAATATGCAATAGATTGCAATGAACATATCTTGAAGGTTCATTTCTCAGTGTTGATCATGCCTTGCAGAAACCAAGCACAAGACTGTATAGCTGGTATCAGCCTTTGATAAGGTCATCCCCAGGTACAACAGTTACAATCTGAGCTAAATTTTGGAGCATGTTGGCAGTTGTGGTTATTTTTACATATGATGGATGAACTGACATTTGTTTGGTAAAGTTGGGCTTCAAAGGAACTCAGTTGATAAGAGCTTTTAATCACTGACTAACTAAATGCAATTTGCTTGTGTCTTTGTGTATGCGTGTGCATGAGCATGTGTGTATGTCTTTGTGTGTATGTCTTTGTGTGCTGTTTGTGTGCATGTGTGTGTGCGTGTGTGTGCATGGTGTGTGTGTGCAAATGTGTGTGTGCAAATGTGTGTGAGTGTGTATCTGAGAGAAAGATATATGTATTACTTACCTATAACAGGAAGCTCTGTAACAATAACTTCAATGGCAACAGTGCTGCTGTCAAAGGCATGGTACAGGTCTCTGTAGTATGTTCCATTTATCTTGTCATATTCCTCATCACTCAGATCAGTTGTGTTGATGTACGCTGATTTTGATGTTTCATTGTATATAACATGTGGAGGAGGAGACATCTCATATGTGTTGTTGCCAAACCGCCATCGATACCTCAGAACAAAACCAGGATCCGTCTTGCCAGTCACAGTCAAATTGACAATATCGCCTTTCGTAATTTCTTGCTTGAGTTGAGGCTCTGACAGTATGACAATTGGTTCTGAAAAAAAAAGTACATTCAATTTCTCAGTATGACCAGCACAACAACTAAAACATCACCAGCACACCATATCCACCAGCTTAACTACAAGAAGTACTTATCGTCTAACATCAGCAAGTTAGCAGAACAACTTAATATTTGCTGTCACTCCCACAACACCATATCCATAAGCACAACAAGGGATGCAGGCTTTTTAGAAACAAAATCAGAGTGATCAGGTTATTCAAACCCACAATCATAGGTTTCTGGCAAGACTAAGGGATGCAACTCTGCATAGCACATTGCAGCACCTTGAGACAACTTGGACATCTGTGCCCTTTAAGAATGATGACGTATGTGTGCATACAAACACAAGAATAGTTTATGACGACAAATATTTCAGATGATGTTAAATACTTACCAATTACATTGAGGCAGGCATCACCAAATTCGTATCCAACGTTGTTACTAACATTACACTGGAAGCACATGATATCGGTTTCCTTGTTTAAATTCATCACTGTTAATACCTTTGCATTATCACTGAATTCAAACTTTACGCTATCTGAAAACAAGACAAAACAACAAAAGTTCATTAATGCAAATATCTTACAACCGTGACACATCCGCTCTCATATCTAAAGTATGTGACTGGGATAGATTAAGATATGATCATATGATGGATAGTGTTAAAGATGCAATAACCAATCTGATCATCTCAATCCAATGAATATGCAAATTAGGTAACCTAGCAGGAACTACATTATCACTATCCCTTGCCATGGGGCACATTAGAGTTTTGTTTGTTCATATAGTAGAGAAAATAAACTATTAAAAAAAGAGTCCTATAAGCCTTAAGAAGAGATTTGCAATTGGGTCACTTTATGTCATCAGAAGAAATTATCAAATGTGAAATTAATACACACAAAAACCCTTCTCTGGAAAAAATAATATGTGACACTAATTCTCAAACTCAGTCTTGATAAGTATCTCCTAGAAAAGCTAACTTCAGCAGTTTCTGAGAAAACTTGTCCCCATTATAGACACGAGGCACGTCGTAAATAACATGGATTAAGGGCCGTAAGTGTGTACGCTCAAAATCTAAAACATGCAGCAAGGGACGTAACTCTGGAAAAAAAGACTTTACCAATTTTCAAACACAGTCTTGAGTATGGCTCATTGAAAAAAAGGCTTATACTTGGCTCCTAAAATATTCATGTTAGGAACAACTTGGCCCCCTGGTCAAAAAACAAACTCAGATGGCTGTTGGAACCAACAATCAATGAAACTGCAGTGTTCCACATTAAACAGTCCTTTGAATCTTCTGAAACTTATAAACAGAGGTTAATAAAAAGGACCTCTTGACTTCCAAGCCTAATTTCGAACACTGACAATCAGAATTGGAATATATGGCACTGAACATGTGCCCATCATGTATAAACAACTCACTTTGAACTGGCATTGGGTTTCCATTTCTGAACCATACAGGAGGATTAAGTTCCGTTTCTCCAATTGCTGGTCTAGCCTTGCACGTAAAAACAGCATTCTTCTTTTCTGGGATAGTCTGGGAACTCAGTGCCTCAATCCAGATAGGGCCAGCTGAAAAAAGTAAGCATGATTTGACGCTGCTTTTAACAATCTTCAAGCAAAATCATGGCGGGAGCCACCAGAAATCAAACAATAGTTACCGTTATATATAATGCTGAGAATACTACCTCTATTACGCCATACATTCCTGTTTTTGCTGTAACCATGCTATTAAATCTTTAGATTTTTCAAAAGACTTAAGGTTGTCTGTTGAAAAATACAAAAATAATTGGCTAGATGGCATTATATCGGATACGTTCCGCCATTTTGGTAAGGGGAGTGTGCAATCTCATTAAATTCAGATCCTAGTTCTCACTATCGCTAAACAAAGATCTGAGGACATCCCATTTTCTCATCATGCAACCTCGAAAAAATTAACAGAGGGTATCATAGCTGTCAACCCCTGGATGTCTAAATGAATGAGAAGCCAGGGTTCAGGGTCTGCAAGCCCTGCTGGGTCCAGGGCTAAGCCCCCACTGGCAAAAACTGGTTTACAAGGATTTTTAAGACCATTTTAATGGCCTTAGAGAGCACGTATTCTGAAAATTTTTATTTTTGTCTACATTTTATATGAATGCGTGAGAATTTCCCAACCTTGCGTGTGAGCGTGACATAAGTGATAAATGCTTGAGAGTGACGCGAGATGCGTGAGAGTTGACAGGTATGGGGTATTCCGAACGACAGTTGCGTTTTTTTATTTTATCCATTCAATCTAGGCCATCTATAAGCCATTCCAGAATGTTCTTTTTATCAGTTTTAATTTTTTATATCGAGAATACAGCAAAATATGTTTCGAAGCGCAGTCGTCAGTTTGAAACTTGTGTCGCAAAGCTCGAAAAAGGTGCCTTCTGATTGGCTGATGTCGATTGCTTGTCAGTCATTTCATTGGTCGGTCAAAGTTCGTGAAAGGTCGTTCTGACGTGACCCGTTATGGGATGTCCTCAGATCTTTGTTTAGCGGTACCGAAAACTAAGATCTGATTTTAATAAGATTGGGGGAGTGTGTGAGCTCCTTGCTTGAGGTTTTGAAATTTTTCAGATTCAATTTTTAGCTGTCTCGCTAAATTAACAAGGGGCTTGGTGGGGGGGTGTCCGAAGTAGACTGTGGATTAGTGGGCTTCAACTTATGGAGTCTACCACAGCCCCTCAAATCAACTTCTTCTTCTTCTTCTTCTTCTTCTTCTTCTTATTATTATTATTATTATTATTATTATTATTATTATTATTATTATTATTATTATTATATACAACAGGTATCCAGGTACTAGTATCTGCTCAAATGCGGTTTTATTTGTTCCACGACCAGTGGATACGTTCGCATTCCAGTTATCATTCTCAACTACCTGGGGAGTATACAACCCAAGCTGCCTCACATACCGGGTACCCATTGGCTGCTGGGTGAACAGAGGCACATTTGAACTAAGCCACTTGCCCAGGGTGACACCAAAAGTTTTGACACTTGTGTTTCGGGTGTATGTACGAATTTGTGTTTTGACCATCTTGTCATCTACCATGGATGGGAACAGTAAACAGAATAACTCTGGATTGGATAGAGTAACCACTAGCATGTCAACTGCAACAAGGATCAAGTCAAACAACAGTACTTGGGATGAGATAACAAGGTTATCAATATGCCCTAAACTTCAAAATAAGAGTGGGTGAATGTTGGTTTATGCCACATTGAGCAATCATTTTCATATCCCATCTATATCACAACATTCTGTAAATAATCAACTCAGAGCTAGGCACACTGCCCATAAGAAGATATGTCAATATATCTTATGTTTTCTATGCTTGAGCAGTGTTTACAGCTTGGGTGTATATTACAAGACTCTCACTGTTACAAAACCAGTTTACTTTGGCTGGGATAAAGGGTAGGTAGCGATTGGGGATGCTGGACGGGACGTAAGCAAATCTTAGGGAGTCCTGACATTGACACTAAGTTAACTCTTCACTTACAAGTAACGTCCAGAAAGATGGATGTTTCGCCGCTTCCAACACTGTTAGATCCTTTACATGTGTACATGCCTTCATCCTCCTCAACCAGGTTCTTAATCACTAGCTTGCGATTATCGGAGTCAGCCACAAATTCAAACTTGTCATTTTCGGTAATTAGATTATTAGATTTGTCACTCCATGTGACACTTGGCAGTGGGCTGAAAGTAAATTGTTTAAACACAAATGAAATGACAGAACTTTCAAGATATTCAGCAACAATCTGCAACATCTATATAGTTGCTCCTATAAAGGCCAGGTTTTCTTAAAATTGTGAAACAAAACAAAACAAGAGTCATCCGAAGATGACATATCCCCCCGATGTGGCATGTTGGTAAACTGTGTGTACCTTCAAAATGTATTTAGATTAGCAGGGAAATCTGGCCAAAACCAGAAATATAATGAAGGTTATTAAATATTGGTTCAAGTAGCTCACTTTCTGATGATCTCATGAAATTGTAATAACAATAACATCGCAGATTCGCATATGAATAGCGCTGTAGTAGCCTCATGACACAAAGGCATAAAGAGAATGTACTAGGTTATGTAGCTCACATCATATATAGCATATGATATCAGTAAATAGTACACCTTAGAATTATATGTCAGGGGCTACAAATTAAAAAGATTAAAATCTATAAATAACAAAGTGCACTACTAGTGAAAATGATTGATATGTGCATAAAGTTTGGTGAATCTCTGTCGCATGGTTTAGAAGCTATGCTCCAGACGAGGACATTACCCTAAGTTCATCAATTTTCAATTTAAATTGAAAAAAGAAAAAAAAAAGAAAAAATCTGTTAGCAAAGGCACCACCACATAACCTACTTGATAGGCGTAAAACCTCTTGCGAAGCTAGGTTGTACGGTTTAGAAAATATACTCTGGACAAATTTCCTAAGTTCATCATATTTCCATGGAAACGACAAAAATAAAATATTCTAAAAATCTCTAAATAGCAAAAGGCACTACTACTGAGCCTGATTGGTAAGTGTACCAAGTTTTGTGAAGCTAGGTTGTACGGTTTAGGAAATATGCTCCGGACAAGAGCACTACCTTCAAATTTCCTAAGTTCATCATATTTCCATGGAAATGACAAAAATAAAAAATTCTAAAAATCTCTAAATAGCAAAAGGCACTACTACTGAGCCTGATTGGTAAGTGTACCAAGTTTTGGGAAGCTAGGTTGTACAGTTTAGGAAATATGATCCGGACAAACAATGATTACAGACGGACAGAGGGACAGACAGACAGACGGACATACTGATGGCTATATCACCCCATCATTATGTGTCGGGGGGGATAAAAATAAAAGGCAGTGTTTTTATTCCATTAACAAGAAATAAGTAAAATGTTAAAAAAATGGAATCATTTACTGTCATTATCAATATAAACTAATTATTCAAATACCATAAATAAGACCTGTTTAAAATATAACTTAAAAACTCCCACCCCCTTTTCTTAGTTTCATACCAACATAACATTAAGGAAATAAAAAAATACATATGAAATTGGAAGAACTATTTACTGTTTTTTAACCTACAGACCTGGATTGTTTTGCAAAAATAAATGTATGTGGAAAGTACAAAGTGATGCAGGTCTGGACATCATAATACACAAGAAGAATGTCAACAATGCACATACTTGCCACTGAAGACACATTCAAGTTCAGCATCTTGTGTTCTCAGAAATTTGGCAGGATTTGTGTGGAACTGCGATGTCGCTTTCACCTGTGGAACAGCTAAAACAAGAGAAAACAAGAACATGACATTATGATTATCTACAACAGCAGCTTGATATAGATAATCACACAACAGGCTGAAACACTGTTCATTGAGTTTGGCCCTCACTATATGAAGGTTCATACTTCAATGAACTCAAGGATTAATTGAATGTCCCATCTGTCTACTGGAAAAATCTATGGTAAACTTTTCTAGCTTTGCATGTTGTTCGATTAAAAATGATGTTTGTATCTATTGACATGACTGTATATCAGGTATATGCTTGCCATTCCGCAAGTTCTATTTGTAAAACTTTGCCAAAAAACATGCACAGATGTTTACTTAAGAAATGATTTTCATATTGTGTTTGTTTATATGAACGCCTTGAACAGTGCAAGTTAAAATCATGTAAACGCTGGAACTTGCAATATCAATAGCATGGGTTATATCATCAACTTTTTCACCTTGATTGTGTGTGTTTGTTACTAAACACCACATTCAGCAATATTCCAGCTATATGACAGCGGTCTGTAAAAAATCCAGCCCCGAACCATACGATCCGGTCATTGATATTGTGAACAACCATCCACGACATTGGATTACGATGACAGACAATCAACCAAGTCACGGAGCCTGATCACTCGATCAATTTGGCCACCTGTTACGAGAGGTTGCTGGGGATCTATTCTGACCCAAAATCCTCGCAGGGACTTTCAGCATGAAATCTGGTGGTTGAAACACTCACGATTGGAAGGAGTCACTTCTAATTGCTTCTCACTACCAAGCTTGATAATATCCATTCTGCTGTTAAACATGCCACACTTGTAACTCTGGTCATCTATCTTGTCTTCTTTCAACACATACATAAAATGCAGGGAACCTTAAACAAATAAAAAATAAGCATTATCACAAGTCATAACTAATCTGCAATATTTTAAATTGAAAAAGCTTTGCACAATTCTGAAGCTATACACTGATACATCACAAAACATTGTTCTCTGAGATCTAAACTATTTTCATATATTTAATTTTTTTCATTGTTATATCTCTTATATAACAGGGTTCTGACATTGTGCACATACACTTCCCCTGAAATGTATGTTTATTTGTTTGTTTGTTGTTTAACGCCGCACTCAGCAATATTCAAGCTATATGTTGGTCTGCAAATAACTGAGACTGACCAAGACAATCCAGTAACTGACATCATGAGCATCGATGTATGATACGATCAATGATGATACACATCAACCAAGTCAGTGAGCCTGACCACCCAATCCTAAGCATGGACTGCTGAAGTTCAATATTAAGCCAGGATCTTCATGGGTCCATTCCCCTGAGAGGTTAGGAACATGTAAAGAGGCCACATACCTTTGTCATCGGTGTATATCCGACCAGAATTTTTCACATCTCCCTTAGTGTCATCTCCAGACACATGGTACCAGGTATATTGAGCTTTTGGAACAGATTCGGGCTGATTATCACACGTAAGCTTCAGGTAACTGCCCTCTGTGACAGGCACATTCTTAAAAGCACTGTCTGGCCACTGATTTTCCATCACTGAAAACCAAAAATGGGAATAGTATTTAGTAATATCACGGTGTGTCAGTGTCAAGGTAACTCAATGAGGCCACATTTATCTATTTGCATCAGACATATTGTCAGGTTCCATAGAAAATTATCAATGCGAGAATGATAAGGCATATACAAAAGAATTGAGACCAATGTAGCAGAATAACTGTATATATATGAACATATGAGTTATGCTCAAGAAACAAAATGGGACAGAAAGACAGGAAGATCTGTAGTGAACTATCTCCTGATAAATTATATCTTACTTTTCAGTGAATAGAGATAAATGGAAGTCTATTTTGTCTGTGTTTATCAGGTAAGAAATTCTAAGAATACAAAATATTTTTCTGTTCCCTTGAACTGCAAGCTGACAAATGAAAGTTTTGCATTAACATCAAAGAATAAAAATTCATTGTGAACTAGTGGTGGATATTGGCCTGACTTTTGTATTGCAATTTATTGCAATGATTCATGTATTGCAATATGTGTCACAATAGATTGCAAGTGTTTTTGCATCTGTAATTTGTTATGAACCTAAAAATATTAATAATAACCCAAATGACTTGAAGCTATTTTGGGGGGACCCATACAACAGACACCCCCCCCCCCCCCCCCCCACCCCCGATCACATACTTTGTGTACCCCTCTAACAAGTCTAAATCGGCATGGCTCCTGTGTCCGAAGGCCATGAATACACAATGCACAATGCGATTTAGTGTGGGTTCGAATCCTGGATGGGACGCAATCCAAAAAGTAATAGAATCTGTACTTTATGAAGAAAGTGTTATCCCAAATATAATATTTGTCACATTTGACCACTTTCTAAATGGCATTGTGTGTTCATCTTCATTAGTGTTTCAAATCATGGTATACCAATAATACTGCGCACCTCTATTGTAAACACTTACTGATTAAACGCAGTGTAATGACTGGAGACATAGCAGCTACAATTGTGGAAGGGGCTGCCTCATTCTCAGCAAAACACTGGTAACGTCCTTCCTCTCGCTCTGTGAAACCAGTTATAGTCAAGGTTCCAGTGACTGGATCTGAAGTATAAGCTACTCCCTCTGCAGGCTTACCATCGAACTCCCAGCGGTATCTGCAATTGAAGTTTGAATATACTTGAGTCAACATTCTTGTTTGCATTACCTATAAAAGTAGAATACTCTAGTTAGCTGAGAAAACCCTTCAGCTTGTGAACTATTAACTCATACTCAACAAATGAAACAGTTGTTTATGGGCAATGAAAATATTTGCAACATGAGATAAGAACAATTTAAAGGAATTGTGACATCTCTCATCATGCTACTTTCTGATTGGTGTTTTACAAATTGGTGACAGGCCAATCAGCATTATCAGATATTTACATTTCAATATCATAAACAATACATTTGCATTCATGTTTTTTTCTCAAATCATAATATCAGACTTCTTCTCGAGCTTTAATGACCCAAACACTACTGAATCTGTAAAAGTACTGTAATACATATCATAAGAGTCCTTTGAAATTACATCGGAGGATACAATTTCCATTGTTCCAAAACCTACCTTGGTTTGGGCTCCCCTTCAGCCTCGCAGTATAAATTAAAGGGTGAGTCATCCTGGCCAAGATCAAAACTCTGTGGTGCCTCTGGTTTTATAATTTTTGGTGGTTTATCTGGAACAACAATGTTTACTGTTTGATTTGCAGTGAAAGCTGTGTTGTCAGCAATAGCTGTTCAAACATCTTTGACATACCATATTACCATTTACCAATGACATATATTCAGGGGTAACCGGAGACATGTGCCATACATTATACACATTCAGAGTCCTCATGCTACATGTATTAAATGATTGCTGTCTGCAAATAAAACTAACATTTATGTATTTTAGCATTCACAAATTTTTAAGTAGGAATAAATATGACAATAACTCATTAATTAATAACATTATACTATACTGCTCAAGAGAACTTACAAATCACCCAATTCCTTCATAATAATATGGTTTATTTGTTATGGCATGAAAGATTAATTTTAGCAATATGGAAGAATCAGGTAGTCCTTAACTTCTTTTGAGTAGTATATAAAGCAAATAAGTGAGGTCCATTTGGTAATGTCACCAGGGTCCAACATACATACATTATTCTAGTAGGACCAGAGCCACATGAAATATGGAGACTGGCATTTCAAATTTCCTCAAGCAACTTGAACCATGTTGATTCTAAAATTACTGGTCCTGATCAATGTTGTGTGATATTTGTGCAGCAAACATCCATAATTGTCAAACCCTGTGTTATGTGTGCATAACTGCTGGCATGGCTGTTTCACATGTAAGTATACGTGTTAGATAGAACTGTCAACAGTCAGCATTAAAATTTCTAGAAATGCCTTTTAAGATTAAAGCTCAAATAACTTTAAAGTTAAATTCTGTTTACATTAACCTAAAAAATAAACCAGATGTCAAAAATTTATATCATCTTTGCAACTGCAACGTATATGTAACCTATACAAAAATGCAACAAAAATAAACAACTTAAAAAACCCTAAAAACATCACATATCAAACCTGCATCAAAAGACTTACTTTGAGATTGAGCACTATGTAACACTGCAATCAGCAACAAAGGGCAGATGCATGCCCTTGTTAAGGCCATGTTAGATGGTTTCCTCGGGAGACTTTCCAGGTATCTCAACCGCTATGTGCTCCAACAGCAAGCTAGTTTATCTGCAACAAACAAGGAGTGAACCATGTAGCAGAGTTACAGTGCATGCAGTCCATCACAAGTAAAACAGACATCAACAAAACAGTTCACGAGGACCACGCTGTTCAATCTGGAGCAGGAATGTTCAGCAGTGACCATGCATAACTACTCAGTTTCAACTACATATGAAATATTTTTTACAGGTCACATGAATCACGTGCTGTAGAAAAGGCTTCAAATGATGATACAACAATAATGCAGTACATATTGGCTGCAGGATTTGGACATATTAATGCCATACCAAGAAGTTAGTGTTTTACATCAATGATTTAATTGTGTGCTATCTTCAAGTCTTGTGCATAAGCAATCCATGAGAATTTATCATATAAAATACTTGCAGTAGTGGTCTGTCTCTCAGACCATAGAGAATATAGTAAACAAGAAAACAGTGTTATCACTATCCCCTGCTATGTGTCAGTAGTTTCAAATTAAATAATGGATAGGGTTAGGGTTTGAAAAATTCATAAAAAATGGAAAATTAATAAAAACTTTTTTTCTTTCTTTTGACTGCACCCCTCCATATGACACAGATTATATGTACTAAGTTTGAGATGAATCCACTGAATAGTTTAAGAGAAATCGTGCGGACAAAGTTATCGGATGGACGGACAGATGGACAGACGGAACCTTGGTATAACTATATACCCCCGACCTAAAAGGTCGGGGGTATAAAAATGATTAAATGTGAAATTAATACACAGCATAAGCATTATATATAATTTGAACAAGAAATGTACTTGTGGCCATCTTGTGTGGTTTTTGTAACCATCTTGTTGTGGCAATTCTAGTGTAAAAACTGATCAAGGTTCATGTTAATGTATGGAGTTGGCTGTGTTAGCAGTAAGTTTGGGAGAGAAGTGGTTCCATGTACACCCGGGCCAACTTGACAAAGCAATTGTAGCACTATTGAAACTCCCCTACTTTAACAGACTCAAAACAGTTGTAGCGCTCAGAACACTGTAGGGCTTGGTCCCGGGACAGAGGACTGGGATGTACTATGGTAGTAAATGGATAATTGTTGCTTGGAAACTATTTACTGATAGGTGAATTATGGGATAACTTTTACTTTGCTATATTCAATATAAGCTTCTCGGTCCCCCTACAAAGTTCATAGTTGTATTGTAATGGTGTCGGATACTAAATTAGCAGGACTTAGCATGCACTAAATGTCAGCGTTTTCACAGGCAGTGTGTACAATCAATAGATGGGAAATTTAAGGGGCGCTTCACTACAGAAACAAGCACAATCATACCTGGTTAATACTTAAGAAAACTAAACATCAAAAATATTTCCCAAGAATGAAAATGTAGAAAAATTATATCTGCAAATTCTAAAAAATTATAAGGGGTGTCTTGGGGTCCTTGAGGTCTGGTCCTATCATGCCAGCAGTATTTGATCTGGAGACCCCTTCAATATGTTAACATTAGGGTGTAATATGACAAGGACTCCTTGGCTTTACTACACTGTTTGGAACACTGTATATACATAAGAAATGTAGTGTAAAAATTGTATCTGACATGAAGACCATATTCCAGTCCATAAAACCAAGTTATTTTTATATCTTTGAAGGCAGAAAAAACCTGCATGCCCATGAAAGCCTTCTGCCCAATGCACCTGGATCCACTTGCACAAAGCAACCTTAGCGCTACGACAATCATAACTCTCATATTTTAACATAGTCTTACAAGGGTAGCACTAAGATTGCTTTATGCAAGTGGACCCTGGATGAGTAGAAATTTCTGAATGTCAACAGTGCTTAATACCTGTACCTATTCACTCTTCATTTTATATGCTTTAATCAGCTAAACTATTTCTCTCACTGAACAAATTTATGTTATTTAATCCATAATCTCATCTTTTCTGTGAGACCCCTATGAACATGATGGTGTAAAAGGAAACTGGTCTGTCTAGTTAGTCTCACACTAATACAAGTGGCTGTGTAGCCCTGGCATTTGTGTCTACACAAGTGAGTTCACACTCGAGGATCACTATCATGCAAGAATTTATCACTTATTATAACTCCTGAACAATTTAATAGACTTGCAATACTCAATTCACAATATGACTTTCTTCTCAGAAACAAATAAGGGAAAAAGGTGCCAAAAATTCTCCCTATGTCCCAACAATCTAAAAGCCTTCATTCTCAATATCAATACGGGTTGAAAAACAACCTTCTTAACAAATGACTAAACAAATGTAAAAGAGTCTTTTGTGAACAATTGGGTGGTGGTGTCCTTTCTAAATACTGCACATACAAAATGTGCCCACCGATCAATACTGTGTCCACAGTCTAGTCCACTGGGGCCTTATTACAGTAGCCTGTGTCGGCCTGGCAGATCTTTCAGCCCTTCTCAGAGCCCACTATGCACACTTCCCTAAATGTGTCAATCTTGGCAACATCTTCCTACTACGACCTCTACAAATACTACTTGGCTGAAGACTCAAAGCTGAAGTACTGAGTTTCAGAACACTAACAACATACTGAAGAAATACTAGTATAAGTTTGTACATTTCACCAAACAACCAGAGCTCCAGATAACTTTTTGAGCAATTGAGTTTTTACTCGAAAGTTTCTTTTTTAATTGAGTTATTACATTTTTCATGGGTAACTAATATTTTTTCACTCATCTGTTCATCACTCTATTGGGTTTTCCCAAAATGAGTAAGCATTTAGAGATTTAAAAAAAAATGAAATAATGTTTTAGATGTATATGACGGTTCTAAATATAGCTGACTCAGAAAGTAAATTAGCTCGTAATTGTGTGTCGGATATTAGCTCTTTTGTATGCATGTTGAAAAAGCTTCATTGGGTATTTACGCAGGCTGTTTTCAAACAATTGCTTTTTTCATTTATAGCATGTGTTTCTGTAAGCAAGTTAATTGAAAGTAATTGGGTTTTGAATAGTTTTGGGGGGTATTTTACGCAAATACACAGCTTATCTGTAGCTCTGACAACATAGAAATATAGAAATCTTTTGAAAACTATCATTTAATCATACATAAGCATGACCATGGGTGAAGAAAATGAGTCATATCATCAGGGATACATCTTAGTATCAGTTTTCAGGTATCTCATTAACCAGATGTCCTATAGTCATGACAATTAAAAACTTTAACAGCAAAATTCAACAAAATAGATACAAACAAGGACAAGTAATTATAACTGATAATTGATCGGTTGAAACAAACCAGTCATGACTAATGATCAAGGAGTAGTCCCAACAACTCCCAACATTAACTAACAGTGAATTCCTAACAAAGAGCATTCAGTTGCTGAGTGAGGACTGGTGCAGGTGTGGTTCATCAGTCACTGGCGTCAGCAGGAAGCACAGGCTGTCCTGCTCCACACAACTCTCAGGTAAAACTAATACTCCCACAACACTCAGATGACAGGTCAAACGCTGCGCTTGGAGTAAGGCAGACAACATTTCCTGTTCTTGACTATGGCCCATCCTAGCATTTTCTCTATATCAGCTATGTGTTAGCCTGATCTGTTATTCAAATATTCTGTGATAATTTGACGATGACAAACTAATAATGATAACGCATACACTGAAAAAAGCAGTCTGACTCAAATAAGAACTTCTGCAAATACGAAACAAATATTCAAATATTCAAATACAAAACACAAAAATAAAAATATTTCCTGTTGATAAAGCTAAATACAGGGTAAATAATACCCCAGGCTGCCATCAGGACCTACACACGTCAGAAGATGCAGGCCCTGACTAAGCTCTTCAAGCCCTCATTTAAAAAACAAATAAATAGACACATAAATTTACTGCAGTCCATAAGGACCCATACAGTTGTGAAACTATGGGCACGACGCCAGATCTACCTACCACGTTCTTTCAGGCAGGCCCTTATTTCAAACACTTCTAACAAAATCATGAACAAATTAATGATGATTACCTTGAAGATATAGTAAACTCCTCACTTGAATAACAACATACACCAGAACTGAAACATCCTTGCAACCACTTAAACCTGCATCTTGCATCACTATGTCATCTGCCTGCATCTGTGCAATCCTGATGCCAGCGTCCCTCCACAAAAATAGCTCTAGATTAATTAGCCAATTTCCATGACACACTCTTCCTAATACACATGCAACTAAATAATTTCCAACTTTGTCAAACTTTCCTCCTCTATCACTGAAATCTGGTCAACTGATAATTGTGTTGCCATGGAAATTGAAATGCGCCAATCACAATTGTTACGAGACGTGCCTTGCACAGCTGTTAATGAGCTGGGTAAGAACAATGGAAATCCAAGACACTGTAACAAATGTTAACGATGACAACCCATTGTCTCACTGAGTTATGGGAAAATGGTCAGTGACAATTCCTTTGCAAAGCACCAAGTTCATGTGATATCATATCAATTTTCTTGACAGGTATATTGAAAACTGATTACTTGCCTGGGAAAATTTACAACAATTCAAAGAAATTAATTCCTTGTTTCTGTTTATAAGAAATACCATGTCTTGGCCAAAAATAAAAATACACCAACTAATTAGAGAAAAGAAGAAAACATAAATTTTAGTTATTGTAGTGTTTTTTGGGTAATCAGAAGTCCAGATAAATTGAGTATTTGCATAAATTAGGCAAAATAAAACAACATTTTCCAATCATATAGCACAAATTCAGCATCATGCTTATTGTAAAGTAGACATTTCACTAATAATGTCAGCTTGTTCCACAAATGAGACACTTTGCGATGTAAATTAGAAGCAATTTAAAACAGCATTTTAACAGTTATTGTTAGAAAAGCTCTAGTTATTGGTTCCAGAATATCCATTAAACTGGACCAAAGGGATTAAAACTTATTGAATAAGCAAGTTAACGTCTTCATAATTTTCCATGTGTTTTGTCATGGTTACTTCTGCGAAAGTACATTTATCCTTGGCTTCATGTAACAACCACTGTCACATGGTACTGTTGTTAACAAAATACTATTTATATATAAAAATGTATGTTAATTGTGCCAATGTGATTTAAACCATGCCACAGTCACTAAAATACAAGGACTTTCAAACTCTGAACATCAACTTTCTTCTTGAATTTCTGGCGTATCTAAATGTGACTCAGTCATAAGGTAATCTTATTAGTGCTTGATTTCAGTCTTCAAGAATAAGCATAAGTGTATCCTAACACCCTCCAACGGGTCACTTCATCAATATTCCTCGGGACATTAATTTCCTGACCATCACTAGCTTTGATGAGATAAACTGAAATGGCCATCTAATCACAGGTCAACATTAATCACCTTCACCATAATTTAAGTAAAACATTCTCCTGACCACGGATCGATGAACACTTACAAAACTACCCAGGATGTCCTTTATCCTCATCCTACTTGTATCTATAACCCAAGTACAAACTTGGAACCACTTTTGATGTTACAGTAGAATGAATGGCTGACATTTAATGAAATATAAATCTTTGTTCAACAAAAATAGCAGGGGGGGTTAGCTTGTATGACAAGGTTCAGAAAACTCCTTTAAAGCCAACTTATTAGAATCGTTCTGATAAATGCTTCCAGATATTTCCATGGGACTATTCAATTCACAACCTCATGTTTTCCTATAGCCAATGCATACAAATGTATCATGAAAGAATTTTTCTGATATTATGCTGCAATTCTATAAAGCAATCACAAAACGCCAGTTGTTCCTAGATTGGTCAATACACCCAGCCAAGCATCAGCCACTACAGGCTTTCATTGACGAGTCAGCCTTTTCTAATATGATTACAGACAACTTTGAAGTCATTTCATCACAGCTCAATAGTGTAACAGAAGTCTATAATGCATTAACTCAGCATGCATATGCGCCCCTTTCAGCTTCCATGGGAAACCAACTACTGCTGCGGCTTGTGGTAATTCTATTGTTTGGATATAATATTGAAGCAAGTGTTCATAGATATTGGACATGAAATATTACAGAGGGGGTTAGCTAAACAGGACCTTACAATTGCACGAGTAGACATAAATATTCCACCTGTTTAGTGTAAGGTTGCTAACTATAGTAGATAGCAACTGTAAGCAGGGTAACATGGATTCAGAGAAATTAAGGTTAGTCCTGGGTCTTTTTAAGCAACTGCTATAGGGTTTGCATCTAGAGATCACCTTTATTCATAACCCCTGTTCATGCCTATACACATGATCAGTAAAATATTGACAGCAGACTGACCAAGTTGCTGATATTGGGAAGTACAACAGCTGTGGCCATCAGTTTCTCTTGTTTTAAGCTCAACTTTAGGTAGTTTGGCCTTCCCTTGATGGTTTATACCACTTGAAGACACCAGGAGAAAATTCAATATGTTTCTAATTCATAATAACAGTGAGTGAGCATTGTTAGAATTTAAGGGGGCCTAGGTACCTTGAGATTATTTGGAATCCAGCAAGCACCTGAGCATGATGAAGGGAGTACATCATGGTAATAATAATAATACTGTAGGAGACACAGAAATGGGATTCACACATTGTACCTAAGTGGGGAAGTAAAACCTTGGTCCTTGGAATTGCAATTGCTTTAATCCCTAGACTACCTGACCATCCCTCACCCTTGTAAGAATATAAGGTGAATGTGTTGAAGGAAACAGGAAGGAAGTATTAACACGATTAGCTTCTTTCTCAGCAAAGCAAAACGTCTAACAGAAATTCTTATCTTGGTCCAAGTCTCATTTGCATATGCTGACCAGTTATTGTGTGTGTGACATGCCCAACAAGCAATGCTCACACACTACAGTACCCTTCAACACACATGTTCCCGTGACAGCCTCAATGCTCCCTGTTTACCTACTTGTGAGTAGGGTTACAAACACAGTCTCTGTGCAAACTTAATCTGACAAGGGTGGTCATGAACAGTCCACCCATCTTGTGATGAGCTGTTAATCCTCACTGGTCAGCTGTCACTCATGGACATTTGAAACACAGCTGGTATCCCAACTTTGAACCTTGGTCAGCCAAGCAGTAGAATCAAGAGCTCTTACCAACATTTAATCAACTCTTATACTTCTTAGAATCAATGGGCTTGAAATTGGCAATCTACTACCATAGGAACAGAACTACTAGAAGAAAGAACTGTTTAGATTCTTGCAAACTTGACATCTTTAGTGATTAGTAATTTCAGTAAAAAGAAATGTCACTTTTCAGATGCCAGCTTCATATGATGAGTCAATGAAGCTTACACATGCATTTGGGAAAAGAACAACATCAGAAACATTTAACCATTTCAGATGAATCTTGAAATAGGACAAAACAAATACTGCTGACCAGACAATTATAGTGTTTGACAGAAGCACAGCAGGGCATACCAGAAGCAAGGTAAACACCTACATGCACTGTACCTCATAGTCATACACCAGTACATGGAGCCTCCCTGTTCATCTATCATCACAAGTCCAGGAGATACATGCAACGTGCATGTGTCACAAGCTGCTTACCTTGCAGATATACATAAGCTACCATGTCATGACAACCATTAGTTATCTACACCGATGAATCATCAACACATGGCACACACCACATACATTAACTATCCAAATTGGTTATTTTATACACATCAATTCAGCATGTTCACCAGTTGGTATAATACCTGTCTGGCATAGGCTACATACCTTCAAGCATGTACACATTTCACATCAAGTGTTCAAATAAGGTGAAAGTCTACATATCAAGAGATCCTGGTCATAATCCTATTGCAAAAAATGAAACATTTGGAGGGTCCTTAGATTGAAGTGTGATAGCTACAAACCTCAAGAAACCAACATGAACAAGTGGCCCCTATATTTCTAACACTGTCCAGTGCACTTGTAGCTGCTTTTCAGACACATTTACCTTGACACTATTATGACAAATACTACAGATCAATATTTAACTTCAGTGGTTATGATGGGGGATATTTTCTTGATTTTATCACTTTTTCACAGGACATTCTTCAACATCATTACCAAACTTGAAATATATCTTCAGGACATTTTGAATGACAATCAGTCAATATCCTAGGAAATGAACCAGTCTGAATCCCTACCCCTGATTTATTACTATCTGACCAACAAAACATATATATCACTCAGCTACTAGCCAATCACAATGTTGAACACATCACCATAACTTTTAACCAACCTAATGGAACTTGTAAAGCGTAACTGATTTTTGCAGTGAAACAGAACCAAAATACTGATTGCCAGGTACTTCCTACACATAACGTCCAAACGGAGCATTGCAGTTAACTGTTGGATATCTCTATACAGAACACTACCAGTACAACTGTACACCCCATGTAGACAGTGTGGACGCGATTGTGACCTACATTAGTACAGGACAGAGGTGGTGAACATTGTCACCTTTTCTCCTGACTTCTCGATTCCATCAAGTCAGTGAAACAGCTGGTAGATAGTAACAGGCATAGTAACATCAATCTTACAGTAATGACAGCACTAACTGTATCAGCATGTACATAAATGTCCTTCGTATTCGATTTAGTTTTTTACAGACACAAATATTACCTTGTGATATTCATCCAGACATGTATATGTGTAGTATGATTCACTTCATGCATCACCAAGCCCTCACACTGTGGGATTTATCAACATCATGAACATGTATCTACCTCCTCAACTGCTCCACTGGGCCGACTGATAATCACAGCAAGCTTTTCCTTGTTAGATCTGTCTGGCTGTTTCTTGACAGGCAGTAGTTCTACTTCCGGGGGCTGACTGATCAATCCAGATGTTTCTTTAGTTAAATTCATCAGAGATCCAATAAGGTGTCTAGTTAACTGTGATGTACAGTACTAATATCTATCAATCCAATCTGGTCAGGATCTGTCTGTATGTGAACTCACAGTCCATCTGATCACACACACAGGAGGGTGAGGGCTACCAACATGTGCCACTGGACAGTGATCTCACACCAGCTTCTACAGCCTGCCTTAGGAACATCTACAGTATTGATCCTACAGTGTGCTTCATCCTTGAGTTGGGCAAGCTGGATGGGTAGTAATGTTTTAATATTTCAGAGAACCAAAGACAAATCATCCACACAGGAACTCTCTTTTTATGAGACTCTGATGATTGATATCTGTATTTGATTTTGAAGTTACACACTTCATGACAGGAAAATAATACTTGCAGTCAACCACAAACGAGTGCAGTTATCATGGTAATGCACAATTCAATTAATGTCGGTATTCTCTTGTTGTTATTGATTCAATTAAAATATGCAAATCCTACCAATGTCCTTGGCACCCAGTATACTACACACGTCACAGAAATCCTGTGCATATAATACTTGGAAATAAATCCTTTTAGACATGCCATTCATTAACCACACTGATTTACCATTAACAATTACTGTTGTCACTGTTGTTGGATTAATGCAATGACTTACGATGCTTATCATCTGACAACAAACTCCATACCTCATATGAAATATCACCAGACGTGTTGATGTCATACTGTAAACAGAGCACTGGCTCCAAATTTGAGCAGTAGGGAGTGGGGATGAAGTACTAAATCAGCACCATTGATTCACTATTCCTGGTGCAGATGGTGAAGGGGGCCACCATTAGGCAGGGACATTAAACCTTCAGTGGGCGATATATGTCACCGCTTATGTCAATACAGACAGTCAGACACAGGGCAAAGGCCATCAGCAAAGTCACATTGCTGAGCAAGCATCCTTTCTTACTACAGGGAAACACTGACCATGACAATCAATCTTTATTGATGTTTACATACTATAGAAAATTAGCTCATAACAAGTTACTAAGTTTCTGTTTCCGCGGTGCAACAATGTCCTAGCATGCCTAGTGAAAAGTAACATGTAACATTTACATAAAATGAGTAAGAAATTGGAGAAACATAAACAGATTATTAACCATGTTCAATTAATATATATATTGGATATGCAATATATCACTAAATTAGCTGCATTGATTGATTATTACATCTGCATTGATATTGTATCATAAAAGTGAGGCAGTAGGCATATTGGTTTGCTAAATTAATTTATCATGAAGTTGGCTAACTTGCTGGTTACAGAATAGAAGCGTAGGGTGAAATGACGATCACAGTTAAAGAAATCATGAGAGGCAGGCCAATTAGGACTGTGATGGGCTTGGAGAAGAATATGATAAATTATTTGGCTGTGTCTTAACATTATGTCTCATGTTTCATATTTCATGTCATGAAGTGATACAGTGACTGATCAATGTGCGAAAACATCAGTGGTCCCCATGTGTACAATGCAACCTGAGACAGTGGAAGGAGACATGTGACCTGTTCTGATTACCCTGGCACACAGCCTGGGTCCCCGGTCTGACTGACACAAGTGACAGTCTCCATCCTCACATCACTGACCAGACCCACACTTTGCTCTATTGATCTTCCTCCTTACATTCAATCTCAAATAAATGGATGTCTTTCCGGACACACAGATCCCATGCTTCCCCGGTTATATCTCGCACCATCTAAATTGAATGATGCTAGTATTATCAACGACAACACCCAAGTAGGTGTAGGCCTGAACATCGTCTTGATCTACAATGTCAAGGTTACAACAAGAGACAAAACAAATAAGAGTTCACAGCCAAAATAAAGACGCCACTGGACACTTTACTTTAATGTTTGCAGAATTAAACAAAACATGAAAGTAAAAGGGTCCCTGCCGTAACCCTACTACTAAAACTTAATAATGTGGGTTCCTAAATTAACATACCACAGGACCTGTTATGTTAATATCATATATTTTAAAACAATCTTAAAACCAAAAATGTTGAAGCTCATATTTATTACCTCTTAAACAACAGGGGTGGAAACTATGATTTTTAGTCCACTAGTTCTTATAATGAAAACATATAGCAAAACCCTTATAAATGGCACATTTCTACTAGTCCTTATAATACGTCAACTGTCAGCTGGTTCGGCAAGGGCAACAGGACTGGTGCCAATTTCTAACGCTGAACAAGAACCTCGAATTATTCAGACAATGATGCAGTCATTGCCAATAAATGCTTCCTATTCATACCACTACACCACACATCCTGAACATAGATTTACAGCCATAACATGGCCTGGTGACTTGT